>NC_069391.1:35820000-36126833 GCF_027475565.1 Acinonyx jubatus
GTCGCGGCGGCGCGGCGTCTCCGCCCCCTCCGCGTCCCCGCCCCCCCCCCCACCGCCGCCGCCGCCGCCACCGCCGCCGCCGCTGCCGCTTCCCGGCTCCGCCTCCTCCCCCTCCGGGAGCCGCCTCCGTCGCCACCACTGCTGCTGCTGCCGCCGGCCCGGGCCCAGCCAGCGCCCGCCCGCCGGAGTCGAGTCGCAGTCGGAGCCGCTTTCCGCGGCCCCCGCCATGAGCGGAAGCGCCGCCGCCGCGGTCGCCGCCGCCGCCTCAGCAGCTGCGGCCGCCGCGCACTTCCAGCCTCAGTCGTCGTCTCCCAGGCCGGGCGCCGCCGAGCTAGGGCCCCTGCGCCGCCCGCGCCCCCCGCCGCCGCCGCCCCGGCCCGAGCCAGCCGCTGCCGGCCGCCTCAGCCCTCCGGGCCACGGGCCTCTCCGGGCGGGCTCCCAGGGTGGCGGCGCCTGCGGCCGAGCGCCAGGAGCAGGTACGGGGTCCCGGAGCGGGCCGGGCGGGGAGGGGCGTGGGTTGGTTTTGGGGGTGGGGGGCCCAAAGGCGTGTGGTCCAGCCTTCCGGCCCCGCGGAGGGGGTGGAGCGTTGTCTGGGGTCAGCTTTGTCCGGCCCCGGATACCCTGTGAGCTCTGCGTCCCCGCCGCGCCGAGCGGCTCACAAAGCGTTTTCCTACCCGGTGGGTAGCCCCCTCCCCTAGGGTGGGCAGGGCAGGACCTCTCTAGGTCTCCGCTTGGCGGAGGAGGAAACCAAGGCTTACTGGGGGAAGTGACTTGCCCAAGGTCACGTAGCCGGTGAGAGCCGTAGCCTGGCTGGGACCCAGGGCCACCCTGGGCCGGCGCGGGCCCCGAGTCGGGGACGGGGGGCTGGAAGGAGGAAGAACTCCTAGCCCCCGGGACTCGAGAGACATTGATCCGGAGGAGGGGGCTCTAGGCCCTGGTCCTAGGCACGCCCACCCAATGCTTTTTAGGTAGGCTTCGGGGATAAGATCTCTTGCGCGGTGGAGAGAAGGAGCAGGGGCCCCTTTGAGGGCTTGGGGGGTACTCTGGGGAGCCGATTTGGGGAGCCTCAGAGGGGAGAGATTCGGATGAGGGGTGTGCCTCCTGGGGGAGGGCTTTCTTGAGTGAATGGGGCAGAGCTTCGGAAACTTCTCATCATGGGGACTGTTTGGTTTCTGCCAGGCCACATTGCCCACCACTGCCCGGACTAAACCAATCTAGCTGAGATTAATAGGGAGGCCTTCCCGCTTTTGTGGAGACACCTATAAGGTGTTTGTTTTCATGAAATGGCACGAATTTCGTTCGTGCCCCAAAAACAGAAGTGCGTATAAGGCCCTAGTAAAAGCATTTCTGCTACAGAAGGCCGAATGAGTCTTTTTCCAGGTGGTCTGGATCTGTCACACATGGAGGACCCCTGGAGAACAGCTATCGGAGGCGTGAAGGGGAAGGAAGCAGGGATGATTGGGACAAGTCACCCTCCAGCCTGGCATGTTGGGGCCACGTGCTGCAGGGACTCCCATTTTTCTTTGGGGTGGGTGGTTTTTACTGTAGTGGATATATCTTGGAAAGGGAAGGAGAGGACTTGGGAGTTCTAGAGGAGAGAGGGAGGGCAATGGAGAGTGTCCTGTGGAGCTCAGAAAGCTGTAGAATGGGGAAAAAGAAGAGGGTATTTAGTCATTGTGGGGGAAGGGAGATAAAAGGGTTGCTGAGGGGAGGGGGGCCGTGTCTAGTCTAGAGAAAACTTGGGATGTTTCAAAGAGGGAGCCAGGGGTTTGAAAGGAGTCTGTTAGAGGTGGATGGTATCTTACAAGGTTGAGTAATAGGTACTGGTCTGCAATCACTTCATTTTCTTCCAGTAAAGACATTTGTAGTACTTTTATATAAATGTTTTGGCTTTTGCACTCCCCACTCGCATTCTCTTTCCTGGTCTGAAGCTGCCGGCCCATAGTAATGTCTTGGAAGTAAGGCTTGACAAAAGAGGAAAGGGGAAGACTAATTAGCAAATGCATTAATTAGGGCCCTTTGTCCGAAATGATTCCTTGTTTAAGTCAGCCGATTTCTTGCTGCCCTCCTGCACTTCGGCTTTCCAGCTGTGGTGGGTGTTTGGGGGATGGGGACGTGCTCTGGAAGAACTGCCCTGATTTAGACAAGATGAATTTTTCTTAAAAAATTGAGACATATATTTGACAAATATGTATAAAAGCATGAACATTTACTGGTCAAAGATTTTAATTAGTGAAATGCAAATTGAAACAATAAGGAGGTGCTGTTTCACACCCATCAGAGTGGCAAAAATTAAATGCTGTGGTAATCAAGTGTTAGTGAGGTTGTGGGGAAGTCAACTTTTATTTACTGCTAGTGGGAATGTAAATGGATACAACTACCTTGGTCAGTAGTGTAGCGATGTCTTTTTGGAGGGCTAACGTACTTATTTACCCAAAATGTCTATTTCTGCGTCTAAGAAGTAATACAGTCGTCCAAGAAAATAAGTAAGAAAAAGTATAAGCATGCTCATTGCAGCTCAAATGTCCACCAACAAGGGGAATGCATAAATTGTTAGATAGTCCCACACAATTGAGTCTTACAGCACTGTGAAAAATAAACCACAGCCTCATGCTTTAAAATGAATGAATCTCACAAACATAATATGGGGTGGGGGAACAAGTTACAGATTTCTTACAAAATGTTTGCACTTGTATAAAATCTGAAAACATGCAAAATAATATGGTTTGGGGGCTATGTACCTATGTCGTAAAAATATAAAAACATGCATGGTAACAACTAACACCAAATTCAGAGTAGAAATTATCTCTGGAAAGAAAAGATGAAGAATGGGATTGGACAGGGGTACACCAAGGGCTTTAATTATATCTAATATTCTATTACCAAGAAACCTGAATCAGATAATTGCAAATTAGGATTTGCTTATTTTGGGTGTTGGGTCAGAGATATTCAATATATATTATTTTAAATATTTTTCAGATGTTTGAAATATTTCTCACATGCAGAACATTTTCTTATTTATCGAGTGCAGGATTTTTGTCCCATAAAAATGAAACTTCTGCCACAGACTCCAGTCCATCACAGCCTGTTAGACTTGCAGGCTGGTGATCCTTTTCTCACCCCTTTCTGACCTGCAAAGCCTGGTATTGCGATGGGTGACTTTTATTTTGGAACTGCTGATAGGCATGGAGGATTTCCCAGTGTTTCTAAACTTTCTGGTGGACCTAGGTCAGCAGTTTGAGCTTTGTCAAAATATAAGTGCTCCAGGACGTTCTAACTTATCTGTTGCAGGGAGGGACCCAGACATCTGATTCTGACAAAGTTCCCCAGTAGATTCTGATGACCTCTAAAATTTGAGAACCACTGCCTTAGGCTCCTGACTCTGTCTGGGCTGTACTCCATTTTAGCTTTGCCCTAGGCTGCCTTCTCTTGCCTCTCCTGCCTAACTGGGACTAATTTGGACCCATGTGATACTTAGCTCTTTTATAGGGCATAAAAGAGTGATGGGATTGGAAGCTGTTGAATGTGAAGGCATTCATAATCTGGTCATCTCTTCCTCTTATTTTCATGCAGGTAGCTAAGGGGCCCATTATCCACCAGGGCTATTTATCAGGTTTTACAAACTTTAACCACTTGTGTCGCTCACTATATGGGGTTTTATAGTTAAGATAGGAGCAAAAAAACCCCGAACAAACAAAAAACAAAAACAAAGGGGGGGGGGTGCACTAACAGAGAAGGAAAACCAGCAGATTTGGAGAAAGGAAATCCCCAATAGTAAATGTATGTGATCCAACCTTTCTCTACAGATGGTAGAGATTCTTTTAGTGCCTTAGCTTATGACATGCATTTGAATTTCAGCTATTTGAACCTATAGTCAAAGATTAGGGTCTTAAATAACAACTGATTATCACCTCAAGATGGAAGTTTCCTTTCTCCCAAATTTGCTAGTTTTACTTCTCTGCCAGACCCTTTTTGCTCTAGTCCTAATATGTTTAGGAATTAATTTATATTAACAAATATGAAGATTTCTGGTAATGAAATGTGTAAAATGCTTGTTTGTCTTTGGTAAGGTTCTTCTTTCTGGAAACCTACCTTGAAAGGGCAGTGTGTCCCCAGGTTTTGGGGACCCCATATTTTTGCAGGGCTGCTGTGTGAGGTTGTATAGATTGTGCCCAACCCGAAGTCACCTGTTTTGGGTGACAAGTGGGAGTGCAAATTCATTTGTGCTCCACTTCTCAAAATGAGCAATTCGCGTGGACGTGTGTCCTCTCAGAAGAGGGGGCACCCTTTTCAGATTCTCACCAAGGTGCTTCGTGAAGTAGCTGCCTTGCAGCTTTGTTGGTCTGTGTATAACTGTGCCGTCTATAGTTGTGGACCCTGTGAAGAGGGCATGTCAGTTTTGGGCCTTGAGTTCCAAGCGTTTTCCCCACGTGAACTTTTCAAGGGAAGGGACCCGCCCCTGGCTTTTCATCACCATGCTCAGTTGTACCAGGCTTTCAGCTTAAAATTGTAAACATTTGTTATGGAGCTAGAGAAATATGCCCCTTTTTGAAAGTACCATTATTTATGAAAAGACGGAATGAGAGAGAAATATTAAAAAGACAACAGCATCTGGTACTTGAAGAAGAGAAAGTAGCTATGCACCCTACCCCATTTGCTCTTGCATTCTTGAGTGCTCACTTTGAGGGGGAAATACGATGGTATTTTTCTCTTCCTATTTCCCCCTATGCTAGTATTCCTGAATTTCTGAAGACCTGAGGCTTTTTAGCCAATATTGAAAATATTTACCCATTTGTATTTTCCATTAAGTGGTTGTTTACGCTTCCTGCTGTTTTATTTTTTCTTGGAGAGAGGGGAGGGGGTAGTGCTCAACCAAGGAAAAGACTGGACTTCCTACTGCTTTTGCAAATAATGGCAGTGTGTTTTTCAGAACAGTTGTCATGGAAGAGTGCTGTTCTGTGGGCTCAAGGGAGAGGTACCTTTGAAGTGGTTTCTCTTGTCTTTATTATTATTTTTAAACATGATTGAGGGTGATGGTTACAGAGTTCCATTGTGCTTTTGCTGCTGTTTTGGAGGAGGTTTTTTGAAGAAAATATACTTAAAGCTAAAAATGTTTAACAAAAATAGTCTTAGGCTCACACGAGAAAAACAAACAGTTCTCACCTTTAGGCCTTACCCAAAGCAGTTTGAATTTTTTCCAGTTCTGTTTAAATGGATATTGGTACTATTTTAGGGACTGCTTAGAACACTTAACTGGAGTGATGTAGGGCAGGTGGAGGAGGAGAATGATCGGATTATACTGGGGTTTATCAGTAGTTCCTCCAATCGTGATATGGAAAGCTATCACTGTATTGTCTGCTTTTTTGTGTTAAAGTATGTGTAGAAATAAGGGCGAGATTGTGAGTTTTGATATGTATAATAATTTGACCCTGTTGAAAGAAAAAGCAGAGGGAAGAAGTGGTAAGAGGAAGAAATACATGCTTGGAAGACAGTAGCAAGCAATTAAATAGCAGTACATTTCATAGTACTTTTGGGATGTTCCTTGAGTTGAAAGGTACCTGTCTGTATCTGTTCTGCTTCAGCACCTTTGATTTCAGTGTCTGAAGATAGTGCTTACTGATCTTTGGTTGAAATCTGTTTTACCGTCATGGAACTGGAAAGTGAGTAGTTTTGAAGACTAGACTGAGGTAGTAGGGTAGGCTGAAAGTAAAAACAAGTATATCTGTTTTGTAACTGCTTTGTAAATAGGAGTTGGGAGTCTCATAATTAACAAAAGTATTTTTCACTTGGCTTTTAGGCTATCTTATTTAAAAATTGTTTTAATGAATTTGTCTTCCTATCTGTGTCTCAATACTATTTGAGTACCTACTGGGTGTCATAATACCACTACCTATACTTTGGGGTATAGATAACCTTGGGGTGATAGCCTTCATTGTCAGAGACTTACTTCATTACCTGAGGTACTGAGAACGGCACAAAGGCTGTGGGCTTCAGCTAGTTCTTTCTTTCTTTTGTCATGCTTCCTTCTGCTCCCTGGTCTTCTGGGTTTGGTGGTGATCTACCCATCTGTCAGGTCAGCCCTGCCCCTCCTCTCCCCATGTGAGGGGCACAGAGGCTTTACAGAACCATTCGGCCGGGCACCTTCAAGTAAAACCCCTCCAACAATATTGAGCCAGACCCGAGAGCCATCATAGTGGCTCCAGTTCCTCTTCCTTCTCTGTTGCCTGTGTTGACACCACCCACCCTTTGCTGTGGAGCCTGGAAGTCGCCCCCCTCACCCCCAATCATACAAAGAGGCTTTGTGCTCTGAGGATGTTCTAAAGGCGGGATCACTGTAATTATAATTCCCCAAGCACAACCAAGTAATGGGGGCAGGCAGGGTAAAGATGGTATCCAAGTTCTTGTTGGTAGGGAGAAGTCAGCTGGGATTAAAAATCATCTGGAGTCAGTACCAAAATGGATAATGGAGCGTTGTTGGTAATGCTGATGGGAATGATCTTAAGTGAATGCATTTCAGATTTTTACATTCTAATACTTGCGAGATACTTGAAGCTTTAAAAAGCATAAGACAGCCGGAACTTTTTTTTAGGTCTTTTTTTTTTTTTTTAAGTCTAAAATTGTAACCGAAAACTACTTTAGAAGAAGGTATGTAGAAATCCCAGTCTACTTTGCTTTATGTTTCTGTTGCCAGAATGATTGATTGCCCAAGAAAGCCAAATACATAGCTTATTACTAGGGGTGCTCCAAATACATAAATTATTACTTTTTTTGCTTGTTTCTAAAAGTAAGCTCTGACTGACGTTTTGGGGAAGGTAATTTCCCCCTACCACCATGAGAAAAAAAAAAAATCAGTGTGGGGATATGTGCTTAATAAACTTTTATATCAACCATCTATGTCGTGTGCTTCCAAGCTGTGTTGGCAATCTTTTAATGAAAACTTTCTTCTTAGTATGTTAACTATTCATATATTACTCTGACTAGTGTCTCAAACAAACTTTTTTGTGTTTTTAAAATGAAGTGTACCAGGGGCGCCTGGGTGGCTCAGTCAGTTGAGTGTCCGACTTCGGCTCAGGTCATGATCTCACGGTCTCTGAGTTCAAGCCCGCATCGGGCTCTGTGCTGACAGCTCCGAGCCTGGAGCCTGCTTCAGATTCTGTGTCTCCATCTCGCAGCCCCTCCCCTGCTCATGCTCTGTGTCTGTCTCTCAATAATAAATAAACATTAAAAAAAAAAAATTTAAAAAAAAGGCACATGGCTTTTTTAAAACGAAGTGCACCAAACAATTGCAGAGGTCAGTAGACTTTAGGATAGTGGATTCCAGTTGTCCTTTATGCAAGGTGAAGGGAAAAGACCCTTTTTGTTGTTAAGCTTAGCACTGACTTCTGTGGTGAGTGAAGCAATCAGGGTGATCACGTGTACTATATATGGAAACCTTTAGCTACTGTCAGCTGGCCCTTCCTCTAAAAGCATGGCCCCTGACAAAAGTGTGCAATGTGATGATTTGACATATGAATACATTTTGAAATGATAATCACAATCAGGTTTATTAATACATCCATCACCTCACATAGTTATCTGTGTGTGTGAGAGAGAATGTTTCAGATCTATTCTCTTAGCAAATTTCAAGTATACAATACAGTATTATTAACTGTAGTCACCATGATAAATCCATAGATTTTCAGAACTTATCTTATAATTGAAGGCTTGTGCCCTTTGACCAACATCTCCCCATTTTCCCTAATTTCCAGACTTGGGTAACCATATTCTACTCTGTTTCTATGAGTTTGACTTTTTAAATTAAAAACAATTTTATTTATTTATTTATTTATTTATTTATTTATTTATTTATTTATTATTTTAGAGCCCACATGTGAGATTGTATAGTATTTGTCTTTCTCTGTTTGGCTTGTTTCACTTAACATTATGTCCTCCACGTTCATCCATTTGTTGGATGTTGCAAATGGCAGGATTTCCTTCTTTCTAATGGCTGAATAATATTCCATTGTACATATATACCACATCTTCCTTCATCCAATCATCAGACACATAGGTCCCTATCTTAGCTGTTTTGAATAATGCTGCAAGGAACATGGGAATGCAGATATCTTGAAGAAATCTACCTTAAATTTATCTTCCTATAAGACTACGGGGTAGTCTGTTACAAAGATATTGCCCATATAATCCTTAGAAAGGACTACCAATTTGACAGCTAAAGGTTATGAGATTTAAAAGTACACAAGGCTCCATTTTATCTGCTTTTAATGAGAAGTAAGGTTGATTCCCGCCCCCTGCCCCCAGCCAACCTCGCCAATGTTTTAGGCAAATATAGTGCTCATCAGTGACTTTATTTTAGCTTAATTGTAAACTGTTATTTGTCTACTTCGTGTCATTTATAATATACATTTCCTTTGGAGATTAACCTCTGACTCTTACTTTACTGCTCTCTAGTGGCCACTAAGTGATAAAACATTTATTGAATGTCTACTTTGTACCAGGCAGTGAGGATTTCGGGTAAAATTCAGATATGCAACAGTTCACTGATAGATTCTGACAGTATGGTAGCAGAACAAATGCATTTTTGGGTCTGCAAATTGTTAATAAGAGGGCAGAGAACATCAAAATTTCATTAATAGTGGTGATATATAACCATGATAATTAATGTTGCTAAAGCACAGACCTAACCAGATAAAAAATTTGAGTGGTTATTTTCTAAGTAAAAGAAATATTTTTTCAGGACACCTGGGTGGCTCAGTCGGTTAAGCATCCAACTCTTGATTTTGGCTCATGTCATGATCCCACACAGTTTTTGAGATTGAACCCTACATCAGGCTCTGTGCTGATAGTGTGGAGACTACTTGGAATTCTCTCTCTCTCTCTCTCTCTCTCTCTCTCTCTCTTTTTCTCGATCAAAATAAATAGACATTAAAAAATTTTTTAGGGGCTCCTGGGTGGTTCAGTCGGTTGAGCGTCCGACTTCGGCTTAGGTCATGATCTTGCAGTTGTGAGTTTGAGCCCCGCGTCGGGCTCTGTGCTGACAGCTCAGAGCCTGGAGTCAACTTTGGATTCTGTGTCTCCCTCTCTCTCTGCCCCTTCCCCGCTCATGTTCTGTCTCTTTCTGTCTCTCAAAAATGAATAAACGTTAAAAAATAAAAAAAAATTATTTTGGTCTGGTATTTAAGACCAGCATAATTAGGTCTTCATTATTTCAATCTCTATTCTTCCTCATGAATATTATTCTCCAAGGAAATAGGATACCCTGTTGTCTATATGTCCATCACTTTTTCATCTTTTTTTCTTTGATTTTTTAGCTTTAAGGGCTTTTAGATTTTCCAAAGCCCACTTTTTAAACGTCTAGATGGTAATTGTCACTTATTGTGTGCAAAGCTCTGTTCCAAGTGCTTTACGTGGATTAATTCATTTAATTTGCACTATAGACCTCTAAGGTTGATGCTGTTATTATCCTTAATGTGCAGATCAAGAAACTGGAACAGAGAGAGGTTAAATAACTTGCTAGAGAGGATGCAGCTATTAAGAGTGTTATCTGGGATATGAACTGAAGCTGTCTAGTTCCAGAGTCTATATTTTTAGCCATCATGCTTTACTACATCTCTCTCTTTCTCTCTCTCTCTCTCTTTTTTTTTTTTTTCCAGCAGACTTAGGAGTTAGTTTTGGTAACAAAAGGTTGAATGTAAGCAAAGGTGATCACTGCTTTGGCCACTGAAAGGAATTTGCAGTCTTTAGTTTTACCTTTGCTCTTGAGAAATCTCTTTTCTTAAAGTTCTGAATTACTGCATTAAGATTATTTAATTGATATTTAAAAGTCACTCATTACTTTTTTACAGAAAGAGTAGGAGTACCTGCACTGGGGTGGGTGGATTTACATTAGAACAGGCATATTTAAATTACTTCTTAGAAAATCTCTCATATTCTGTAATCCTGAACACTAGGGTCTTAACTGAGGGCTTGTTTGGGCACTTACGCAGATAAAAAAAAAATTATCGGAAAAATTTGACCCTACTCAGAGGAACTTCTGAATTTCATCTTTTTTGTGGATATGGGTACCCTTCCCCCAAATATCATCCATCCAAGAATGGATGTTAGACTTCATTTTAGCCTTTTCTTTTTAGCCTACTTAATTTCCATAATAAATTGGTTTGTCACAAGCTAAAGCATAAGCATATCTCTTAATCCAGTAGCATAGAATATGAACATTTCAGGTGTTAGTTGCAGAGCCTGGTGTGGGGTTGATGCTGTCTGAGACAGTGGATTATTTGAGGAAAATAATACAGCATTGTGGTTACCAAGTGAGCTACTTCAAAACTGCTAAGTTGGAATCTGAGATTGAGTAAATTTTCTCATAAACAGTTATGGATGGTGTTTCTAATATTTCATCTATATTGTAGGCTTAATAGGCATTGGTGAGCCATCCTTTTAGAAGATGTGCTGTGAGAAAATGAAATTCTAAGGTCAAAACCAGGTACAGTACTTACAGACTTTTGGAACATGGCCTGTTTTTGAGTGGAGCACTGCCAACAATCTTTTTCTCCTACTTTGCTTACGGATACCTAGAAAGGAAAAATGAGTTGTTTGCTTTTCAGCTTCCTAAGTGATATGGAATTAGTTCATCGGAGGAAGATATTCTCTCTATTCAGCCAGGGCAAAGACTGATTAATTCAGATAATTGAGGCATTTCCACCTATTTACTTTTTGGAGTTTAAGAATCTTACCTTCAGAACAACTCTAGAGTTATGTTTGGGGGCTCTAATGGAAATCATTGTTGACTGCCTTTGCTGTATGTCAGGAATGAGTCATGAACTCTTGTGATCTAATTATCCAATGTTTCTATTTAAAAATTGTACATATATTGTTGAAAACAAATTATTACTATTCTATGATATTTTTGAACTTTAAATAAAAGCTACCATTGTGTGCTAAAAAAACAAAAAACAAAACCAAAAAACCAACAAAGGCAACAAGTAAAAGATCTGCCTTCTTAAAATGAATTTGTGTGCAATTCATGACATTATTAAATTGTATGTTAAGGTCAAAACAAGAGTCAGAATTTGATTCTAGAATGTTTAGATAATACTGTATATACTTTGAGTCTAATTTTTGGTAGAACAAAATCTTCAAAAAAAAAGAACTGTCTGAATTGACGTAAGTGATTTTAACTTAACATAAATAGTTGGAAATAGTAGAAATATAGTTTTGCCATAGCAAAATCTTTCTTTAGAACATTGGAGATGTACATGTTTCCTTTTGAAGTATAGTTGTTTGATAGAATATTATTTATTTTTCCTGGTGCTGTGTAATTAAAACTGCCTAAATTTATTTTACGGTTTGATTCAAACTTTGTTTCTGTGGAAGAAAAATTACCAAATTGCAAAGGGGCTTTAGAAATACTGATTCCAAGATTGCTTTTAAGAAGGGAGAGGAAAAAAAAAAAAAAAAGAAGGGAGAGGCAAGTCAAATTGGGTATGAGCTCCACAGAATTGTCTGTGCTACTTCCTGGGTCAGAAGAGCTTAGAGAGGGGGGCTGTGTTGTAGGAGGGCGGGGCATTAACCTGGTAGGAACTAGAAGTGAAACTGGAAGTGCCTTTTTTAAAAAAGAAAAAAAAAGCAGATTGTTGTATTAGTCTGAGTCAGGCTGGGTTGAGCAGTGAGTGTTTCTCAAGCGCAAATGTGTATGTAGTGCCCTCGCAGATTTCCTGATTAAGTCAACATGTTTGCAGTTGACTCAGGACCGACCTTAGACCCAATGGCGGAAGATGAGAGAAGGGCCAAAGGAGAGGCCGAGGCAGGGGTCTTAGGGTGCAGTTTTTGAAAGAAAATTTCTGAGCCTTTGAGAGACAGCAGGAAGTTAAAGGTGGAATTCTGGGAACATATCCACCCCCTCCTCTCCAGCCCAAGCTGTCTGGAGGTGGAGCCTGAGCCGAGGCAGTGGAGGATAAGTAGACTAATGGATGTTGGTAAAGGTATCCTTGTTAGAACAGAAAAGGTATATCACTGTGGTTTGTCTTAAAATGATAGATTCTCATTACAATCTTAGCCATACAAAGGTTAGCACGTCTTACAAAATTTTATTTTGCCTAGGGTTAAAAGTGAAATTCACTTATTTTAAAAGAAAAATGAGAATTTAGGATATAACATTGACACTGAAAAGAGCATTAAATTTCCAGTGTGGTTAAATGGTAGTTATATGCTGTCTGTCATGCATAAAAGATGACAGTGCTCACATGCTCTGCCTAACTAGGGCATGCAGTGCTAATGTTTTTCCCACAGGAGTGATAGGTTCAAATTCAGAGATTAAAAACCTGTGCTCTTTCTGCTGGTCTCCCTTCTTCTATCCCCAGAAACCATTCACAGATGCTCTGTATGTGGATGGGTGTGAGTAATATGGATGAGGATTGGGTTTATGGCTCTGAGGTAGGCCAACACCTCTCACACTTGATTTATGCATCACCTGGGAATCGTATGAAAATGAAGATTTCTAGCAAGGTTACTGATGATAGTGAAGTGGTTTGAGTAGCCAAGGAGTGGAGTAGTGGCTCCCAAACTGTGTAATAGTCATCTGCAGGGCTGGTTAAAAGGAAGAGTACTAGGTGACACCACCTTCCAAGCTTTTGAATCACTTTACCAGGGGGTAGGGCCTAATATTTTGCACACACACAAAAAATTTCTAGGTGATGGTATTGTGGGGTATGTGTGTGTGTGTGTGTATTTTGAGATCCACTGAGGTAGAATATAAAGACTATAGAGGAGAATCAAACCATCTGTCTTGGCTTCTTGAGCATTATTTTGTAACTGAAAACGGTGAAGGAAAGGTTGCTGAAAGTCATAATTAATACTGTTCATGGTTAAATAGGTGATGGGAATTAAGGAGTGCACTTGTGATGACCACCAGGTGTTCTATGGAAGTGTTGAATCATTGTATTGTACACCTGAAACTAATATTCTGCACGTTAACTAACTGGAATCTAAATGAAAACTTAAAAAAATTACTGTTTAGGTTAGGCAAATAACACATCATTAAACAATTTTGTGTGTTTTATTGTATGGTGAGTATATGTCTGTGTCTAGAAAACATCAACAACAGACTCACACCATACTGGTGGTAATAAAGATTATTCTTTCTGGAGAAGGATCCAGGATTATGGAGGGTGGGGTTTTAGCTTTCTTTTGTAAGGTTTTAATTTTTACTGAAGAGATTGTACTTCTATTTATGTAATTAATTTTATAAAAAGGCATACGAAAACTGGGCTAGATTGCCTCCCGTTTACTTCTCTAGATCCGTCCTCCACCCTGTTCCACCTGGCTCTCTGCCCTAAGGAAAGAGCTCCCAGATCCTCTGGCTTCTTACTGTAACGGTTTAGCCTTAAGAAGAAATTGAAGGGAAGGAGGATGAAGTCAGAATATTTATTCTCCTCTCACGGTAGCCTGCATTTATTACCTGGGTTCTGGGAAACTCTGTCTCTTGTCTTTTTTGGGGACCAGAGCAATAATTGTTCATTTATTGCTAGTTCTGGTTCCTGTTCTATTCCCTGTGATTTCTGTAGGCCTCAACTAATTTAGTAATTATTCCTTTTACAGATAGACCCCTTTCAGATTATTCTGAGTTTGTCATCCCTTTACTGTTGGGACCCTGACTGATGGACCCTCTAGTCCTGTTCTTCTCTCTACTATAATCCCATCTCAGAGGTAGTGACAGTACTATTTTGGTATGTGTAACTTCCAGACATTTCTATATATAACATGGCCCTAAAATAAATGTACATATTTAACACAAAAGGAATCCTATTGTACTTCCAATTGTATGAGTTTTTCTCACATCATACTACATTGTGACCATTTTTTACATCAGTATAATCTACCTCTTTTTAAAAAATTTTATAAGCTTATTTATTTTGAGAGGAGCACATGTGTGGGGAGGGGCGGAGAGAGAGAGAGAATCCCAAGCAGGCTCTGCATGGCCAGTGTGGAGCCCAATGGGGGGGCTTGAACTCATGAACCCATGAGACCATGACCCACGCTGAGATCAAGAGTCAGACGCCCAACCAACTGAGCTACCCAGGCACCCCAAATCTGCCTCATTCTTAATAGCTACAGCTAAATATACCATCCATTGTATTTGATATGGACATATCACAACTTAACCAGTTCCTTATATATTTAACATGATAATTTTGTAAAAAAATTTTTAATGTTTTTATTTATTTTTGAGAGAGAGAGAGAGACCGAGCATGAACAGGGGAAGGGCAGAGAGAGAGGGAGACACAGAATCCCAAGCAGGCTCCAGGCTCCAAGCTGACAGCACAAAGCCAGACACGAGGCTTGAACTCCTGAACCACGAGATCATGACCTGAACTGAAGTTGGGTGCTCAACCTACTGAGCCACCCAAAGCTCCTCCAATTTAACATGATAATTTTAATCATATACTGAATTTTCATTAATAATTAGATCTGTTTCTGCATTCTGTTCTATTGTTCTGTCTCTATTCTGGCACCAATATTACACATTTTGCTTATTGTAGTTTTACACAGATAAATTCTTGGCAGGGCAAATCCTGGTAGTTATTTTTATTTTGGAGAAGACTTTGGGCTTTCATCATGTACTTTTTTCCCTTCCAGATATATCTTTTAAAAGTATTTGTTAGGATTCCTATAATAGTCATTGATACATTGATTGGAAAGGCATTAGTGAAGTTTTATAGTTTAATTCACATTTGTCAATGTATTTTACACAGTAGGGCATTTTCATCATGTTTTTTGAGTTTTGCTGATGTTAGGAAAAGCGGTGGATTTTTGGATATTTATTTAAAAACCTGCCTATTTCTGGGGCACCTGGGTGGCTCAGTTGGTTAAGTGTCCAGCTTCAGCTCAGGTCATGATCTCATGGTTCATGAGTTCGAGCCCTGCATCTGGCTCTGCAGTGACAGCTCAGAGCCAGATTCTGTGTCTCCCTCTCTCTCTCTCTCTGCCCCTCCCCTGCTCATGTTCTCTCTCTCTCTCTCAAAAATAAGCAAACATTAGAAAAAATTTTTTTAAACCTGCCTATTTCCTGAGGTTTTTTAGTTATTTTAATAGTTTTTTCATAGATTTTTCTTGGATATTCCAGTTGGATGACTTTACTGATAAATATTGCTAATTTAGACTCCTTTTCAGTATTCCCCCCCTTTATTCTTATTTTATTGGCTAGACTATAACATCCAGAAAAATGTCATATATGTGACTTAATGAGGCTGCCTCAGGTATGCTTCACTGTTCATTGTGGAGCTGACTGTGGGACTGAAACCTGACAAGTTAAAGGAGTATTTTTATTTGTTAAGTGTTTTTTTTCTCAGGATAAATCTGTCAGATGCTGTTCAACTCAGTTATCTACCCTTGGAGATTGTTTCTTTCAACCTGTGCTGAGTTAATCAATTTTCAGTATGGAATTATTACTAAATTTCTGGAACAAATCTCATAGTACTAGATTGATTTTAGTATTTAGGATTTTGGTATATATGCACAAGGGGAATGGCCTGTAATTTTCCTTCCTTGTGCCATTCTTGACATGAAGATTTTGATAGCATGGAAAAATAGTGTTTGGGTTGAAAGAGCAGTAACCATTTCTATTTTGTTTTTTAGTTTATTCCATTCAGTTTTCTTATTTTTTGTGTGTTGGGAGTGAGGTGGGGGGCAAGTAGTCAATTTTGGTAAGTTAGATATTATTTTTAGAAAATTAAATTCCTTTTCCAGCTTTAAAAAAAAATACGAGTGAGTTCATATATGTTCTCTTACCTTTCAAAATTTCCTCTGTATGGGGCACCTGGGTGGCTTAGTCAGTTGAGTGTCCAACTTCGGCTCAATGGCTTGTGAGTTCCAGCCCCTCATGGAGCTTGCTGCTGTCAGTGCAGAGCCCGCTTTGGATCTTCTGTCCCCCTCTCTGTCTTGCCCCTTCCCCACTTGCACTCTCTCTTGCAAAAATAAATAAATCTTAAAATAAAATTTCCTCTGTAAATATGATTTTATCAGCTTTCTTAATCTTAATTTGTATTTTGTTCTTTTTGATTAGATTAAAATCTGTCTCTGCCTATTTATCCATCTGTAAAATAGGTATAATGAAAATGAGCTAATGTATGTATCTTACTACATAGTAAGCAATCAACTGATGGTCGCTACTAAAATAAATGATTGCCTTTTATTATTTTTGTACTTTTAATTTATTGTTTCTATATTTTTGTATTCTGATTCAGGAATTTCGGTTCTCATCTTTATTAAAACTTTCTGTATGCCTTACAAGTTTTTAAAAAATTTATACATTTATCGTCTTCTGATTACAAAAATGCACATGGCAAAAAATTCAAACATTACAGAAATAGATACCAGAGAAAATAAGTCTCTTCAAATTCCTGAGAGATCAAGGTTGGTGTCTATATACATATGTGTTTTTGTTTTTATTATACACTTACATGTAAGTGTATCTGTATAAAGTTATAAAAAATGGAACGATACATACTGTTTTGCAACTTGCTTTTTCCTACTTTATATCTTGGATCTCTTTCCAAGTTAGAATTTATAGATCTGGTTTTTGTTTTTTTTAATTTTTTTTTTTTTAACATTTATTTTTGAGACAGAGAGAGAGAGGAGAGCATGAACAGGGGAGGGTCAGAGGAAGAGGGAGACACAGAATCTGAAACAGGCTCCAGGCTCTGAGCTGTCAGCACAGAGCCTGAGCGGGGCTCGAACCTTGCGGACCATGAGATCATGACCTGAGCTGAAGTCGGACGCTTAACCAACTGAGCCACCCAGGCGCCCCTGGTTTTTGTTTTTTAAAACCTTTATTTGACAGGGATGCCTGCGCAGCTCAGTCAGTCAGGTGTCTGATTTGACCAGCTCAGGTCATGATCTCACAGTTCCTGGAATCGAGCCCCGTGTTGGGCTCTGTGCTGACAGCTCAGAGCCCAAAGCCTCCTTCAGATTCTGTGTCTCCCTCTCTCTCTGCCCCTCTACTGTGTGTTTGCTCACACTATTTCAAAATGAATAACTAAAAAAATAAATAAATAAAACCTTTATTTGACGAACAATATAGGTCTGGCAACATTGACATCTTCTGAGTTTGCTCCTCAGTGAATCCTCACAATGTGAACACACTTGTGACCAATAGTCAGGTCAAGAAGTAAAATATGACAAGTACTCCAGAAGCTTCCCTGTGTGTTCCCTATCTTGTTATTTTTTAAGATTTAACAGCTTCATTAAGATATAACTCACATATCATACAATTCGCCCATATGAAGTGTAAAATTCATTGCATTTGGTATTTTGGTATATTCACAATTGTGCAACCATTACCACTATCTAATTCTAGAATCTTTTCATCACCCCAGAAAGAAACCCTGTACCCATTGGCAGTTACTCTCCATTTCTTCCTATCTCATTGGTAGGCAACAACTGAACTATTTTCTGTCTCTATAGATTTTTTCCATACTAGACCTTTTATATCAGTGGAATCATGCATTGTATCGTCTTTTATGACCGGCTTCTTTCTCTTATCATAATGTTTTCAGGTTCATCCATATTGTAACATATGTCAGCATTTCATTCCTTTTAATGGCCAAATAATCGTTCTATGGATATACTATGTTTTATTTATCCATTCCTCAATCAATGGACATTTGGGTTGAACCACTTTTGAACTATTATGAATAAAGCTGCTATGAGCATTTGTGTGCTAGATTTTGTGTGGACATAATATTTACGTTTCTCTTAGATACATAGGCACACCCCTAAGAGTGGAAATCCTGGGTTTTTAAAGGTTTTAAAATTTTCCCTAATTGTCAGAGGCAAAGCTAAATAGTATCTTTTGTGTCTTTATAACTTTTATTTATTCTTTAAAGGTTATTTTGAGAGAGAGGGAGAGAGAGTAGCAGGGGATGGGCAGAGAGAGGAGAGAGACAATCCCAAGCAGGCTTTGTGCTGTCAGCACAGAGCCTGAGCTCACAATCGTGAGACCATGACCTAAGCTGAAATCAAGAGTCAGATGCTTAACCCACTGGGCTACCCAGGAGCCCCTGTGTCTTTATAATTTCAAGCATTTCAGTACATTTGTGCTTCTTGACTCGGCTTTTTTTTTTTTTTTGTAGATATAATCTGGCATTTATGTTATTTTTATATATTACATATTTTCTTTTGAGAATGATTTTTTAAAATGTTTTCATGCAATTATATAGTGAGATTTACAACAGTTATTTAGATTTATCTGTATTTTAAGTTGTTTGCTGTTGCCTTCCATTCTTAGCTATGCAGTAAATGTAAATCTGTTCATTTGTTGGGCGAGGACTACAGTTTCCAGGATCCATGCTTACACACTCTTTATTTATTTATTTATTTATTTATTTATTTATTTAAGAGTGTGTGCAAGTGGGGGCTAGAAGAAAAGGGGGAGAGAGAGAATCCTAAGCAGCCTTCACACTTTGTGGAATCCAACATGGGGCTCGATCCCATGACCCTGGGATCATGGCCTGAGCTGAAATAAGAGTGCAACACTCAACCGACTGAGCCACCCAGACGCCCCCCTCCCCGCCTCCAGCCATACTTTTTATAGTACGTGAGTAGATCTGTGTGGACATTTCAAAGGTATGATTAAGGTTTGATTTTCATTGACCTAATCCAGAGCTTTGTTTGCTCTCAACTCATCAGGAGTTTCAAGGTAATATTTTTCAGTTAGTTACCCTTCCAGGAAGAACCGCCTGAGGTTGGGAGTTTGTAGAGAGAAATGATGTAGTCTTTCTTGGTGATCAGAGAGGGGAATAAGGAAACTAGATGGACAGACTGGAGTGCATAGTTCTATTATTTGGAAGAATCACCTAATCCTGGAGCATTGTGCCTCCTGCCTTTTTCAAATCTAATGTGTACATATCTTCATATTTGTGTGATTTATCAATACCACTGGTTTTCCTATGAGCCTTTGCGCTATTACAGATAATTTTTGTAGTGTCTTTGCTTTACCCAAAAGGTAAACAGGTCATATTGAAATCTGAATGAAAATACTTTTTTTTTCTTGTTACATTTGTTCATTTTTGAAGGAGAGAGAGAGAGACAGAGCATAAGCAAGGGAGGGACAGAGAGAGAGGGAGATACAGAATCTGAAGCAGGCTCCAGGCTCTGAGCTGTCAGCACAGAGCCCAATGCGGGACTTTAACCCACGAACCATGAGATCATGACCTGAGCCGAAGTCAGACACTTAACCAACTGAGCCATCCACGTGCCCCTGAATGGAAATATTTCTTAAGGAGTCTGTAGGAGATGAACCACAGTGTGATATTAATATGAATTTTCCAAGGCCTAGGAGCTAGTATTCAATTGCATGGGCCCAGAAACTGGGCTTTTCCTGCATGTCTACAGGTGATCAGGCTCACACTGTCTATACAACAGACTTTTATCCAGGGCGCCTGGGTAGCCCAGTTGGTTGAGCGTCTGACTTCGGCTTGGATCATGATCTCATGGTTTGTGGGTTCAAGCCCCACATTGGGCTCTGTGCTGACAGTGCAGAGCCTGTTTGGGATTCTTTGTCTGCACCTTCCCCACTCACACTCTCTCAAAATAAATAAAAAAAATTTTTTATCCAAACTGAAAATACCAGTTTATTTATAATGTGAAATGATCTTTCAAATGATTTAAATTCAACAACTAAATATGTGTCTACTTTGTACTAGGCCTACTCACTGTGTATGCAGTAGTGAAGAAAAACAGGTAAAACCTCTGCTCTTACGAAGATTATATTCTGATGATGTGAGACAGACCATAACTAATAAATACATAATATGTTGTAAAGATGGTGAGTGCTAAGAAGATAAATAGAGTAGGGTAAAGAAAGATGAGCAAAGTGTGAAAGAGAGGGTATTATTTAAATTCGTTGGCCAAAGTAGACCTCTGTGGTATGGTGATCCTTGAGCTGAGACCCAAAGGAAGTGAGGAATCAAACAATGCCAGTGCAAAAGACCTGAAGCAGAAGTGTGCTTACTGTCTGCAAGGAGCAGGAGGGAATTCTGAGTGGCTAGACAGGAGGAGCAGAGTGGCAGGAAGTAGGGTGGTAACCTCCTAGACCATTGAAAAGACTTTCTGACTTTTGTTCTGAGATGAGATTACTGAGCAGGGAAGTGATGTTAGGACATGACTTCCCTTTTAGCACCATCACTCTGGCTGCAGTGCTTAAGGATGGGCTCTGGGGAAGGGGAGGGGTTGGAGTTGGAAAAGCCATTAGGAGGCAGTTTGGGTAGAACAGGAGATGAAGTGATTTACCAGCTTCTTGGTTGTGGCCAGGAAGTGTGGGCTAAGTCAGAAACAGGCTGCCTGGTGTATAGTCCGTCACCTGTCAGCCCTTGTCAACTTGACCCTTTCTTCTCCTTTCTGAAACTGACTGCCCTTGCCAAGATCATCGATGATGGTGAGTTACAAACCAATGGACACTCAGGCCACATCTCACTCGTACATCTTCCCGGAATCCATAGAAGTCACTCTTTCTTGAATCCCTGTGTCTTGGCTTCTGTAAGCTCACAGTGCTAATTTCGTCTCACATGTGTGTGTACTTTTTTTGTTAGCTACCTCCCCCCAATCACTACAGGCTTGAGTTGTTCACAGCTTGGCCTTGTACCCTTTTTTTTTTCCTGTGTTCTCTTTCTTGATACTGTTTGTTCCCAAGGATTTAAATATCATTTATATGCTGAGAATTCCCAAATTTACATTTTATAGGGAGCTCATATTTTACCAGTCAAAAACTAAAATTATTACCCAGCCCAAACTGGGGGGACCTGCCTTTCCACCTTCGCAGGTTTTTTTTCCCATCAATCATGGTACCATCATTTGCTTAAACTGGGAACCAAGGAGTGATTTTTGGCATTTTTGTTTTCCCTGTCATGCCCCTTTACCCCATCCTTCACCAAGTCCTTTTCAGCTTCTCTCCAAAATGTATCTTGTATCCTTTCATTTCTTTCCATTGAAACCATCTTGTCTCTCCCTTGGAACTGTCGCTTACAGAGTTTTAGTTGGTCTTCACGCTTCTCTGGCTTCCCCTCCCATTTTCTCTGTGCAGCAATCGGAGAGTTTTTGTTTTTCTTTTTTTAACGTTTATTTATTTTTGAGAGACAGAGCGTGAGCGGGGGAGGGGCAGAGAGAGGGAGGCACAGAATCTGAAGCCAGCTCCAGGCACCGAGCTGTCGGACTCGCAAACCACAATATTATGACCTGAGTCAAAGTTGGATGCTTAACCAACTGAACCACCCAGGTGCCCTGCTTTTATTTTTTATTTTTTTTAGTTTTTATTATTTTTTTAAGTTTTATTTATGTAAGTAAGCTCTACACCCAACGTGGGGCTCAAACTCACAACACCGAGATCGAGAGTCACATACTCCTCCGACTGAGCTGGCCAGGCGCCCCCAGAGAGCTTTTAAAACAAGGGGTCATGTAGCTACTTAAAATCATTCATTGGCTTGGTGCTGCACTTGAACTTACCCAATATTTCCTTAGCTCTCAGCTTTCCTGTGAGGTTTTTCTTGACTGCCCTGTCTGAAAGGAGGTTCTGACCCTCTGCTCTCTCATTGCACCCTGTTTTTTTTCACCCCTTTGAAGCACTTGACACAGTCTATAATTACTCATTAATGGAGTTACATATGTGGCCCAGACACTTCTCCCTCTAGGTCTGGCGAAGATAGACGAATTGTACTTTAGCAGAAGAGTTTGGTCTTAATTGTAACTGATACCAAAGAAAGTGAATTCAGAAGAGGCTGCAAATAATTTTTTACTTTGTCTTGGGTCAATTCCCAGAAGCCCATTCTCTTTTGATGTTCCTTCTTCTTTGCTTTTCTTTACCCCTTCCCTTTCTATTCTCATAACCTTCCTTTTGCCCAAGTCAGGGAAGGTCTTTGACAGCTTGTGTTGAAGCCTGAGGTGACTTGTTCATGGCTCTATCCAGTAAGGTGGTTTTGGGTCTCATGTTCTTCACACCCAAACATTTATATGACAGACCAGACCTCTCTTATGTAGCCATCTCTCCTAATCAACTTTGATATGTCAACCTAACGTACCTCCTGTTGACCAGGAGTTCGGCATTGGGAAAAATAGAGGGAATGAAGGGAACTGGGGTTCCCTTGTCCTGCTTGCTCCCACTTTATATTGTCTTCCCTACTAGACTGCCACTGTCATGAGGAGACAAATCTGTCTCTGATGTTCACTATCACGATGTACCCAGTGTTTATATGGTGCTTGGCACTTAGTGGCTGCTCTGTACACATCCACAGAATGGAAGTGGGACAAAAGCAGGGAGCTCATCTTGTGAGAATTTCATCTAAGTGACATGAGGGGAGAGTTGAAAAATCTCTTCCTCTCAGCAGTTGATGCCTCTAGTATCCAGAATATTTATGTGTTCCCTCCTGCTCCCCTCAACTGTCTCTCCAGAGCTAGACATGACCAGAGTTTGGTTTCAGAACCTGTTTTTTTTTGGTTGCTGTTTGCCACCTTCAGGGGCCCCTTTGTTTCTCTGTATGTATAGATGTCACTGATTTAAGTTGGTTGCTTCTCCTAGTCCATGAAGTGTTTGTGGGCCTAGTAAAAGCTCATTTCCTACCACTGTGTTTTGATTTGCTTCACTTTCCTAATCAACCCTGTTATTGGGGGGTTGGGCAGTTGTAGTTTTTTTTTTTTGTCACTTATACTAGAGAAGTAAACCATAAGTTTTGCAAACTGAGAATCTCTTTTTATAATACTCTCCACTACCTTCTTTGCTAGACAGCCATATGGAGTTCTGAGGAAGGTGTGTGAATAATTAACTCTTTGTGCTTATATGAAACAATTATGCTGGAAGAATTGGAATTTCTAGTATAGTTATTGATCATTACTGTTTTTTTTTTTTAACATTTATTTATTTTTGAGACAGAGAGAGACAGAGCATGAATGGGGGAGGGTCAGAGAGAGGGAGACACAGAATCCGAAACAGGCTCCAGGCTCTGAGCGGTCAGCACAGAGCCCGATGCGGGGCTTGAACTCACGGACCAGACCGTGAGATCATGACCTGAGCTGAAGTCAGACGCTTAACGGACTGAGCCACCCAGACGCCCCAGTCATTACTGTTTTTAATCCTTAACATTGTCCTCTAGGCAGTTGATCATCATCGTAAGGAACCACAAGAAAAAAGTTTTAAAATTACATTTGTGGTCTCTAATTGGAAGCACTTATTTTGGCCCTGAGTATAGTTTTCAGATATTAAGAGATATGGTTTTGGTGAAAGGACTTAAGTTTTTTTCCTTTCCTTTTATTTTATCTTTAATATTTTTATTTATATTTGAGAGACAGGTAGAGCACGAGCGGGGGAGGGGCAGAGAGAGGGAGACAGAATCTGAATCAGGCTCCAGGCTCTGAGCTATCAGCACAGAGCCCGGTGCAAAAATCCCAAGTTTTTGCCTTTTAAGTTAAAAACAATTTTTTTTCCTTTTTTTGCATGGAGTTAAAATATTTCCCCCTAAAATGTTAGGTAGCAATAGCCTAAAAATACGTAGGTATAAAACAGCATTTGTGCGGATGTTACCAAGTACTATGTAGAGTCTTGTGTTCAAAGACTTCCTGACTAATCCTTCCTTCATTTTCTTTTGGAAGAACACTGCAATCAGGTAAAACTCATTCTTAGCTTTGTATGTGGTAGTAAAAGATAAATATGAAGATAAATTTTTTAAAACCACAAACCTCTGAAGTGAACAATTCATAGTATTTAGTGGTGGTGGGAAGAAAGAAAAATCTCTGTGTAAGCAGCATACAGTATTTAGAGTTAATATTTTACGTGGTCTGTATGTGATGGAGTGGAGTATGAAGTAAGTTCTGTCTCTCTCTCCTGCATCCAGGGTGTCAAATTTAAATGAATTCTTGGGGCTCCTGGGTGGCTCAGTTAAACGTCCAACTTGAGCTCAGGTCATGAGCTCACGGCTCATGAGTTCGAGCCCCATGTGGGGCTGTGTACTGATAGCTCATAACCTGGAGCCTGTGACTCCCTCTCTCTCTGCCCCTCCCCCACTTGCGTTCTGTCTCTCTCTAAAATATAAACAAACATTAAAAAAAAATGAATTCTTCAGTCTTAGAAAACACTAGGGGGATTTGTAGTCAAAGGTTATAAAACCATGATAATGGATTTATTCTCAAAATATTAAATACTCAACAAAATGAGGGCAGTATTCCATTCCTGATTTTGACAGAGATGTTTTCTTTTTGGACAAATAAAAGGAGTTAATACTTTAACATAGACTAAGAGTAATTTCATGGCTCCCAGTCAGAATGGCTAGTATCAAAAAGACAAGAAGAATGGGCTCCTGGGTGGGGTGGCACAGTCAGTTAAGCATCTGACTTTGGCTCAGGTCATGATCTCATGGTTCATGGGTTCGAGCCCTGTGTTGGGCTCTGTGCTGGCAGCTCAGAGCATGGAGCCTGCATTGGATTCTGTGTCTCCCTCTCTCTCTGCCCCACCCTTGCTCACACTCTGTCTCTCTCAAGAATCAATAAACATTAAAAAAAAAAAAAAAAAAAGACAAGAAATAACAAGTGTTGGTAAGAATGTGGGGTAAGGGAACCCACATGCACTGTTGGAAGGAATGTAAATTGATGCATACTGAAGACAGTACAAAGGTTCCTCCAAAAATTAAAAATAGAACTACCATGTGGTCCTCTAATTCCACTATTGGGTATTACCCAAAGAATAGGAAAATACTAATTTGAAAGATATATGCACCCTTAATGTTTATTGCAGCATTATTTACAATAGCCAAGATGTGGAAGGAACCCAAATGTCCATCCATAGCCGAATGGATTAAGAAGAGGTAGTAAATACACAATGGAATATACTCAGCTGTGGAAAAAAAAAATCTTGCCATTGTGACAACATGGAAAGACCTAGGGGCTATTATGCTAAGTGAAATAAGCTAGACAGAGGAAGACAGATACCATATGATTTCACTTACATGTGGAATCTAAAAACCAAAGCAGCCCCTCCTCCCCCTCCCCTTTTTAAACATTTATTTATTTTTGAGAGAGACAGAGACAGTACAAGCTGGGGAGGAACAGAGAGGGGGAGACACAGAATCTGAAGCAGGCTCCAGGCTCAGAGCTGTCAGCACAGAGCCCGAGGCAGGGCTTGAACTCACAAACTGTGAGATCATAACCTGCGCCGAAGTTGGACGTTTAACCGACTGAGCCACCCAGGCGCCCCTAAACAGACTCTTAAATATGGAGAACAAACTAAACTGGTGGTTGCTAGAGGGGAGGGTTGTGGGGGGATGAGCAGAATAGGTGAAGGAGGTTAAGAGGTACAAACCTCCGGTTACAAAATAAGTAAGTTGAAAAGTACAGCATAGGGAATATAGTCAATAATACTGTGATAAAGTTGTATGGTGACAGATGGTAACCATACTTACTGTGGTGAGTGTTAACTAATGTACAGAATTGTCAAATCACTATACTGTACACCTGAAACTAAACATTGTATGTCAACTATACTTCCAATAATAATTTTAAAAAAGTCCCCCAAACTTAAAAAAGTTATTTTCAGGGAGGGTTAGATCATGTATGCTAGAAGGCCCTTTACCTAAGGGACTCCCCTCTCACATCTCACATTTTCACCCCTTCCCCTATCTTTTCATTGTGTGGCCATGGAGGGCGATCTTACTTTCTTATAGAATACTTTTCTTTTTTTTTTTTTTAAGAGAGAGAGAGAGAGCGAGCGCGCACATGAGCATGGGAGAGGGGCAGAAGGAGAGAGACAGAGAATCCCAGCAGGCTCCATGTTCAGTGTGGAGTCTAACGTGGGGCTTGATCCTGCAACCCTGGGACCATGACCTGAGACGAAGTCAAGGGTCAGACATTCAACTGACTAAACCACCCAGGCGCCCCTCTTTTTTTTTTTTTAAAGACTTTATTTTTGAGTAATCTCTACACCCAACATGGGGCTCAAATCTACAGCCCTGAGATCAAGAGTCACATGCTGCACCGACTGAGCCAGCCAGGAGCCCCTAATGTCTTTTGAGGCTCTGTGGCTAAGAGACCAAATGTGCTAATATGCCACCTGGAAGATCTAGTGGACTTAGTATATATGCTAGACTCGTCTCCTAGTCTTGCCACCAGGAAGTTACCTCCTGGTCTCTCAGGAGTTACCACTATATTGAGTTTCTGCATTCCAGAATGGTTGGTACCTATGAAGAGAGCAGACCTGTGTGTGACCTTTGGTGTTGAGCATTCTGCAGCCAGCAGAGAGCTGTCTTGCCTCCACAGCCTGAACACTTTGTTTTACTGAAAGCAGTGATTCTGAACGGATAAAGCTATAGATCTTCTCTCCTAACACATGCATGTATGCACATCTATGAAGAATTTTATGTACAGTTTTAGGGAATTCATGAACCTCCTGAACTCCACTGATACACTTTTTAAGGGCCTATGGACTCCATTTTTTAAAAAAATTTTTTAATGTTTATTTTTTGTTGAGAGAGAAAGATAGAATGTGGATGGAGGAGGGGCGAGAGAGAGGGAGACACAGAATCTGAAGCAGGCTCCAAACTCCGAGCTGTCAGCACAGAGCTGGATGCAGGGCTCGAACCCACGAACTGCGATTTCATGACTTGAGTTGAAATCGGTCGCTGAACCACCCCGACTGAGCCACCCTGGTGCCCCTTGTGGACTCCATTTTGAGAATCTGTGCCTTGGGGGAGCCTGGCTGGCTCAGTTAGAAGAGCATGTGTGTCTCGATTTTGGGGGTCATGAGTTTGAGCCCCATGTCGGGTGTAGTGATTACGTAAAAAATTAAAAATTAGAAACAAAAAAACTAATATATAATTGATACTTCTATTAGACATAACATTTATTCAGATTTAAAATGATACCTGAAGAGGGGCATGTGGGTAGCTCAGTCGGCTAAGCATCTGACTCTTGATTTTGGCTCAGGTCATGATCTCACAGTTCATGAGATTGAGCCCCCGTCGGATTCTCTCTCCTCTCTCTCTGCCCTCCCTCCCCCCACCTCCTGTGCGCATGCTTGCTCCCTCTTTCTCTCTCTCTCTCAAAATCAATAAACATTAAAAATGGGGCGCCTGGGTGGTTCAGTCGGGTAAGTGTCCGACTTCGGCTCAGGTCATGATCTCACGGTCTGTGAGTTTGAGCCCCGCATCGGGCTCTGTGCTGACAGCTCGGAGCCTGGAGCCTGCTTCCGATTCTGTGTCTCCCTCTCTCTCTGACCCTCCCCTGTTCATGCTCTGTCTCAAAAATAAATAAACGTTAAAAAAAAAAACATTAAAAATACCTGATAAATACAGTATTTTGCAATATTGATCTATGAAATTGAGGTATATTTTGTTTTCTAGGTTTTTAAAATGTATGAAATCTGTGTATTTGTAATAATCGTAGGCACACAGTATTTGTTATAGAAATATGGTTTTGATAGAATATTTGTTATAGAAAACACACACATACACATGTTCAGAGATTAGTACAATCAGCCCCTGTGTACCTTTCAGACAGGTTCAACAGTTACTGGATTATGACAATTTCCCCTATGTCTGTCTATCTTGAATTATTTTGAAACAAGTTCCAATCTTGGGCAGCCGTTACAGTCTCTAGCCACCTGATGGCAGTATACCATAATTTGAAAATAAGTCTTTTGGGACTATAATTCTAAAGCGTAAAGGACAGGGGATGGGGAGTTCTTGCTTAATGGTTACAAGGTTTCTGTTAGGGGTAACAAAAAAGTTTTGGAAAAAAATTAGTGGCTATGGTTGCACAACATTGAGTATAATTAATGCCATCGAATTACACACTTAAAAATGGTTAGGATGGTAAGTTTTATGTTGCATAATGTGTCACAGTAAAAAAAAAAAAGACGGGGGGACAACTTCATGACAGTATTTGATAGCACGAGGAGATTTAGTAGTTTGGTTCTTGTGAAAAGAACTAAGACATTTTTATTTTACTGTTGCCTTTTTGGGGAGAAAGACCTAGACCAGCCTTTAAATCAGTGAGCTTCCAAAATTACTTTGGGCAGCAAAACCGAGATAAATAAAACATTAATTGGAGCTCCTCAGATAGAGGTCTGGAAAGCTTCCATCTAGTTGAGCAACCCTCCTACTCCCACATTGTAGGGCCCCTAAGTGTTTTAAACCATGGGAGATCCCTGAGCAGTTCCTCATAAACCAAAAAGCCAGTATTCATCAGAGTTATGAGTATTTGTAGAGGAGACCTAGGTATCAGTGGGTGTTATAACTGGTTTATTGTTAGGTCTGTTTCAACCTGAGAAACGGGTTGAGCTTTTTTTGTAGGGGGGAAATGTAGGTACTTCTGGAGAACATTGTAAATTGTAAGAAAGCATGCTTAGTGTTCTAGATGTTCTGAGTTTCAGAGTTGGAAGTGGTCTTGCATTATTTAGTTCATCCTGTTCTTTTTAAAGATGTGAAAACTGAGTTTGAGAGAGACTGGCTTGAACAATGCCGCACAGCTAGTCAGCAGTAGGGCTTTGTGTTGTACCACCACTACTTTATAGCAAAAGTATATCAGAAAGAAAATAGCTCTCTTCATATGTCTGGAGATAGGACTAGTATACATTTCGATTTTTCCCTTTTCTCATGTTCTTTTTCCTGATAATTGTGAGGTTCAGTTATCAAAACCAACCTATGGTAACCAGAAAATTAAGTCAATTAGAATATGCAGTTCTTCTGGGAAGTCTGCTTAGGAAGGTTTTGCTATATTTGATCATTTCAGTTTGCATTTGTACTTGCATAATACTTTGATATAGTTTATCACAATGAACACAAGTCTAGTAGCTGCAGGGGGATGGTTTGGGGTAGCAGATCACTGGCCACAACATTAAGATCTTCTGCCCTGTTCTGTCATTAATTTTTTGTAAGCCTGGGGCAAGTCACTTCCCCACAGACGGTGTTAGTTTTATCCTTAGTGTAAACTGGTAGAGGTAGATTTGATGAGCTTTAAAGGCTCTTTCCAGCCATTCAGAGCTGTTGAGCTGTATGTAGGTTTCAGTATTGCAGTGAAGAATCATCCTCTTCCATGCTTTTAGTTAGAATTCACAGGGTACTTGGTTGCCCATGACAGTAGTTATGCACATAAGTGAAAACAAACCCAGTTGTAGAGTTCATGAGTATTCACTGCATTTAGATCTCTTAATGCAGTTAATAAATTTTTGGAGTGTTGAAATCTCAAGCTTCCTCTGGGCCTGGTCCGGAGGTCATTGGGTTTGAAAAGAAAATAGAAAGCAAATGATAGTTGGCAAGACCATTTATTTCCTTTTTGTGTTTACGTTTCTGTTACTTATTCAATAGTTATTTTGAATACTAAGTATGCTAAGAGGGCTCAAGAATTCAGAGTCTGTTGAAAACTTGTGTTTTCTTTGTTTCTTTCGGGACTTATTCCTCTCCTTGGTTATCTATATTATCTATCTTTAGCAGCATCACATTACCAAATGCCTACACATCTAGAGCTTGAGGTAGGTAGCTATTTACTGCTAATTTGAATCCTTCAGAGATAGCAGAATTTTAGTTAGAAATGGGTCTCCTGAATTCATAAAGAGTATCACGTCTTTCCGTTCAGAAGTATTTATTTAATACCTACTATGTGCCCAGCGATACGCTGGGCTCACTATATCAAAACATGTAAGGTATGGCTTCTGCTGTCAAGGAGCTCATGTCTAGAAGGAGAAGCAAAGCATTGTGATGTTTTGTGATGTGTTATGTAAAGGTCTGTGGCAGCACAGAGGAGTTTGTAAATCATGCTATTCAGTCACAGTGATGAGACTCTGGAGTCAGAATTTCTAGCCACCCTCAATCACAGGAGCTTAACCTATCTAACTTGACGTGTATTTAAACTTAGTGAGTAGGTTTTAGATTATGTTTTTATTTTAATACAAGGAAAAATAGTTGCTTTCAAACCATGTCCTTATTCTAAAAATTTTCTTAAGAAACATGGGGGAGAAAAAAAACATTTCATGTAAACTTGTACTGAGTTCATATTGTCATCAGTTCTTAGAGATTGTCAGGAAAATCCTCACTGTGTATATGAGCTCTGTGTATTAACTCCTTGCCCTCAAACTCTAAGAACAGAAAATTACTTTCCATGTGGTTAAAAATCAACCTAACATTGCCAGGGTCTGTACTTGAAGGGCCAGAAGTCCAGCCTGGAGGCTTTTAACATAGTTAGGACTTTGGCAGGGCTAACTCACAAAGAAACCCCCTAACATGAGTAGAAGGTCTAGTTGTGCATGTGGACCACACAGAGCAGTATGAGAGTTTTTAGCACATCACAGAGCTCGGTAGGATTTTCTGTGCAAGAGCCAAAACTTTGGCGGAAGGGGCAGAAGGAAGATGAGGACTAGATTAGAGCAGAGTGAGTGTGGGAGAACCAGACAATTCAATTCCTAAATATTGCAGTAAGTAGGACTGGCTCTCATGTTCCATCTCAGGATGAAGTGTTCAAGCCTGGATGAGAGTTGAAAGGGAGAAGAATTTCAATACATCTTTTCCTGGGCTGTCATTTCAGGTGACATGTTGAAGCTGTGAGTTGCTTTTGTAAAGGAAAGTATTCACTGCTGGTGTTTTGCTGTTTTGTGACACTCTTTGAGATCAGCTGACACTCTGAAGTACTAAATTGAAAACCTGGATTAAGGAGTTGTAGCCTGGCTTTCAGAGAGACATGTGCCTCCTTGCTTAAGGAGACTCTTTCACTAGCTGGTTACCTCCCTCACCCTCCCCAGATCTTCCTGGTTTATGGTTTGGCTCTCTTGTCTTAGCACGGGCTGTCTGCTTACACTGCGTCTTATACCAACTCCTTATTCTCAAGCATCTTTGTACAGTGTTGTAGGTTCCATTGCTTAGATATATATGGCAACTGGTTATCCAATCTCAAGTTGTGTATAAAGTCTGACAAAGGAAAAGAATGGAGCAAATGATAATTGAGTCTATTTAATTATGCAGTTAACAAATAACCATTATTTTTTTATTAAAAAAATTTTTTTTAAATGTTTATTTATTTTCGAGAGAGAGACAGTGTGAGTGGGTAAGGGGGAGAAAGAGGGAGACACAGAATCCAAAGCAGGATCCAGGCTCTGAGCTGTCAGCATAGAGCCTGACCTGGGGCTCGAACTCACAAACCGTGAGATCATGACCTGAGCCGAAGTCGGATGCTTAACTGACTGAGCCACCCAGGTGCCCCAACAAATAACCATTATTAAAAAGGAAAAAAAATAATATGAAATCATATTCTCAAAATTTGGGACACATGGCCATGCAATCTACTTCCTGTGTTTATTTTTCTGTTTCCCTGACCATGTTCAGTTTCTCTCCATGTTCAGATTTTCTCAGAAAGCATTTCATGATTAACTTCATTCCACCTGGATTTTTTTCTGTTCTTTATTTCTAATACTTGATGTTTCTTATTGATAAGTTGTCTTTAAGTGTTCCTAAATCACATTATTTGTGTATACTCTGCCTGTCATTCTAGGGTGGAAGCATCATGTCATATTGTGCTTGATCTCCCATGGTAACAGAAAGAGTGAGGTGGTCCACTCTTGTGGATGCTGAACCCTAGTGGGGCACTGTGTGCCCTGGGTCAGGTAGTGTAGCCTAGGAGATTTGAGCCTTTATGGGCTATGCAGAATTTGTTGGGGGTGGAGGTGGGGTGGGGATAATGGATTAACTAAAGTGTATCATAAATGATTTCCAGAGATGGCTTTAAAGAGGAAGGAGAATGGCTCTTAAAGCTGTAGTATGAAATTACGCTAAATTTTCAGATTAATAAAAGAGTACCAACAGCATTTTGGGTGAGAGTATTTCTTTATTCTAATTTTATTCTTTATTTTTCTTCTGAAGAGCTAACCTATGGTTGTAGTATTTGTAAAGCCAGGGTCTGTTTGATTTTAACCAGGGATATATAGATAATTTTGTTAGTTTAGCAAGATTTTCTGGACTGTAGGCCCCTTGAGTTCTCAAAAATGACAGTTAACTGAAGTATTTTGCTACAAAGTAGCTGCCTGCTTACTGTCCCTTTAGGCCTTTTATTCCATCAGTGGATTTCTAGTGAATCAGATTCTTTGGACACTTTTCAGTCTTGATTTCTAGTTGAACTTCCTGTTTATCACTGTTCTTGAAATCCTTCTCCATTGGCTGCAGTGAACTGTTCTGCACTGAGCATTCGCTGTCCCTTTTTAGTATTCCTTTTCAGGTGCTTTGGTTGCTTTGCTGTTTTCATGTATCAAATCAGCAATGGCGCATTGGCAATCTGTGTGTCAGATCTGGTTTGTGGACATGTTTTATTTGATCCTCAAAGTGCCTTGAAAATTTGTATAGTAGTTGCCATTAATATATTGTTCAAAATCTGAATGTATGGCTTTTTTGAGAGGGAAAGGAGCTGGCTGCACTGGGTGGCCGTTTCCCTGTGGCAGTGATCTTCAGAGCTGCTAGTCTGGGGGAGGTGCTTCCTCGCTCTGGTTGACTTGGCACTACCCAGAACACTTCACTCATTTATTAATCACCTATTTGAGTTTGCAACTTTTGTCTTCCCTGTTATATTCACCAGGTTCTTACCTGGGATCTCTTTTTTTCTCTCCACATGCTCTCCCTGAGTGCCTCTGCCCCCATCAGTCACAAAAACCAGATGGATGAGTCTGTTTGCCATCTTAAGTCATTTTTTTTTTTTTTTCAGTTCAGTGGTTATCTCGCCTTTAATGTTTGAATTCATTTCTTCTTTGCATTTTAATTCTTTTTGTGGCTTTCTGGTCTATAAGGTTTGAGAGTTTGAAATAATTTTCCAGGAATGTATGTTAATTAAGACTTTTTATCTGCTTCTAGTGACTCCTAATTTTCATTTGAGTCTTCTGTGCCCCACCAAGTGTTGTATTGTGCAAAATAAAAAATATAAAGATTGAATTGCTTTGTGTTTATTTTTTTATGTAAATATATGGTGGCAGTTTCCTCACTCTTGAATCTTTCACACTTTTGCTTTAACACCTTTATGTAGAAACCTGTCTTTGACGTTTATACCCGACTGCCTTTTATATCCATAGCCTCTTTGTTTGTGTTTATCTACTAAAACTTGGCACAGACATTTCTGGCATCCTGCTCATCTCAGTTCATGAGAGATTTGATCATCTGGTTCATAGTGTTTCTGTCCTCACTTACCACTCAGTCTTACCACCGCTATACCTGTGGACAGTCCATTTAACGTGCCACCCTCTAGGAGTTTAAAATCTACTTGGAGATAACAAACAACAGTAAAAACAGTTAAAGACTTTAAAAAGTAACATTTTAAGGCATCTATAGAGGAAGTGCCATACATAGGCCTATGTTTGATAAATTCTTAATCACATTATACAAGCAATTATTTAAAGGGTGGGACCCTTGGACCTTCTTTTAGCCTAGATTCATGTTTCTATGTGGAGGCAACATTACTTCGTGTAATTTCCTTGGCTTCTCTTTGTCCCAGGGGAGGAGTGACTGATCTTAGGAGAATTTGGGTAAGGAATTAGTTAGGCCTAGCTCTCAGTCCCTTTCCTCTTTCCCTTACCTGAGGAGGCAGCCACCTATAGCCTGTTTTCTAGAAATAGGCTCTAAGCTGCATGTTTTCTTTAGAAACAGACCTCTGTGTGTGGAAACCTGTGGTTTTCCAGCTGTGACTGTGATTGGGTGAATGAAATGGCTCATTTCTGGGGTGCAGTTTTAGGAAGGACACTGTTGCTATGCCTTTAAGTTACATTTAAAAAATGTGGGCTGGGGGCATCTGGGTGACACAGTCGGTTGAGCAACTGACTTCCACTTAGGTCATGATCTCGTGGTTCGTGGGTTCGAGCCCCACATCGGGCTCTGGGCTGACAGCTCAGAGCCTGGAGCCTGCTCTAGATTCGGTGTCTCCCTCTCTCTCTGCCCCTCCCCTCTGCTCATGCTCTGTCTCTCTCTCTCAAAAGTAAACATAAATTTTTTTTAAATATGGGCTTAATCTATAACAAAGCCAACAGTTTCATCTTCATCCATTTGCCTTTTTAATTTTATTTCTCAATTATTCCAAAAGTGGGTAGAAGGGATTTTCATTTAATGATCCCCTAAACTCCAGTAGTAATATTGCTAAAATGTTCATAAGGGAGATGATCTTTTCTAGTTTTTTTGAGGTTTGAGTTTTTGACTTGAGAAAATGCAGGCAGATAAAGGTGAGTCTTTTCTTTCTTTCTTCCTTTCTTCCTTTCTTCCTTCCTTCCTTCCTTCCTTCCTTCCTTCCTTCCTTCCTTCCTTCCTTCCTTTCTTTCTTTCTTTCTTTCTTTCTTTCTTTTTTACATCCAAGGTAGCATATAGTGCAATAATGATTTCAAGAGTAGATTCCAGTGATTCATCCCCTGTGTATAACACCCAGTGCTCATTCCAACAAGTGTCTTCCTTAATGCCCCTTACCCATTTAGCCCACCCTCTGACCCACAGCCCCTCCAGTAACCCTCAGCTTGTTCTTTGTATATAAGAGTCTCTTATGCTTTGTCCCACTCCCTGTTTTTATATTATTTTTGTTTCTCTTATGTTCATCTGTTTTGTATCTTAAGTTCCTCATATGAGTGAAGTCATATGATATTTGTTTTTCTCTAATTTTGCTTAGCATAATATCCTCTAGTTCCATCCATGTAGTTGTAAATGGCAAGATTTCATTTTTTTTGATTGCCGAGTAATACTCCATTGTATATGTATACCACATATTCTTTATCCATTCATCCATCGATGGACATTTGGACTCTTTTCATACTTTGTTGTTAACGCTGCTATAAACATTGGGGTGCATGTGCCCCCTTGAAACAGCTCACCTGTATCCCTTGGATATATACCTAGTAGTGCAATTGCTGGGTTGTAGGGTAGTTCTATTTTTAATTTTTTGAGGAACCTCCATACTGTTTTCCAGAGTGGCTGCACCAGCTTGCATTCCCACTAACAATGCAAAAGAGATCCTCTTTCTCCGCATCCTTGCCAACATCTGTTGTTGCCTGAGTTGTTAATGTTAGCCATTCTGACAGGTGTGAGGTGGTATCATGGTGGTTTTGATTTGTATTTCCCTAATGATGAGTGATGTTGAACATTTTTTCATGTGTCTGTTAGCCATCAGAATGTCTTCAAAGGTGAGTTCTAAGAAATAGAAGTTGATAGCTGGCTTGAGCAAAGCCTTTTGCATGATGTTGGCAGTCGTGAGACTGGGAAGATTGGCCAGAGCAATTGTATAGAACTTTGAATGCCTGATAGACAAATTTGGCTTTTTTAATCTTTTTTTTTTTTTAACGTTTATTCATTTTTGATAGAAACAGAGCATGAGCGGGGAAGGGGCAGAGAGAGCGAGACACAGAATCTGAAGCAGGCTCCAGGCTCTGAGCTGTCAGCACAGAGCCCAATGCAGGGCTCGAACTCACGAACTGCGAGATCATGACCTGATCTGAAGTTGGACGCTCAACCGACTGAGCCACCCAGGCACCCCTGGCTTTTTTAATCTTAAAAGTAGCAGAAAACAAATTGACATTTCCTGTGTAGGGAAATGATAATGCTAAAGGAATGTATTAAAAAGGAGTTTTATGAATTGAGTTTTAATATAATATGTAAAAGAGTATGTTCTCATTACTATCTAAGAACAGGCTACTATCCAGTGGTAACAGCTAATAGGCTACAATCTAATGTTCTCTGTAAATCAGTTTGGAAATACAAATGATTTGATATACTAGGAAATGATTTTTCTTAAAAGTGGTCATTCCTTAAGTAGCTGTGATTTTTTTTTTTTTTTAATAGAAGGCTGCTTTGCAGGCTAATTTAGATGGACTTGAAGTCATCCTTGAGCATTAATTTCCCAGAGCAAGCCTTTCTGAAGGAGGTGTACGAGTTTTTTATTGAAGAATGTGTTTATGAATGTATGTTAGACTTTTGTGCTGTCTGGTAAAATAAAATAAGAGAAGCAGCTTTGGAATCCATCCTTGTGATGTAATTCAATATTAAGAAATATTTGGCAGAGCAATTTAGTAACTCTGAACAGGTAAAAAGCCTGAAAAATGAAATTATATAAATTATATCTTTGCTTATCAGCTTACATTCATGGAGAGATTGGCTGTGTTACACACAGATGTCCCAACAGGTGCCCCCCCCAGCACGGGCAAAGACCATTTTGTAACATCAGCACTCCAGTATAGAATAGAGAAGACTGATTTTTTTCCATTTAGTTTTTCCTTTTTCATCATTTCTTCTACCATCTTTGTCTCTGTCCATACCAACATGCCATTCCCTGACCCCCTAGTTACCATCATGGTTAAAGGAGCCACATCCAGCTTTGCCCTGATATGTTAGATTGGCTGGCAGGTGGAACCCAAAATATGTCAGCTTGTGGGATTTACAACTGTCAGACCATGAGCTACTTCAGGAAAAATAAAGTTGTAGATAAAAAAGATTAAATCAGTGCCCGAGGTTATATAAGTGCTTGTATGAGTAATTGTCACTTTAATTACACAAATAATACTTTTTTCTCTTTGTTATTAGTTTTTAATTGTACAAGTAGTGCTTGTAATTGTAGAGGATGCAAACAATAAAAAATATATAACGTACCCCCAGTCCCATTATCCTTTTGTATATATTTTCAGATAAACTACACCTTATTATATTTATTTATTGGTCTGCAGCTTGCTTTTTTTCACTTAATAGATCTTGGTGGCCTTTTCATGTTAGTAACTTTTAGGAGAGCTGTATGTTAAGTAGATCATAGGAAGAAATAATAATAATTTATTTAACCACTTTCCTGTGGATGGATACTGATAAGATTTTCCTAGTTCTAGACTGTGCCAGACAAGTTTTGGAAGTCTGGAGAAAGGAGTTCGGTGCTGTTAACTTTGTCTATTGATCTGTTATAAGAATAGCCGCTTATTAACCATTTTTGTGCCGGGGCACATTACTAAGTTCTTTATATATATCGTATAAACTTTGCATCAGCCTGTGTCATAGATGTTACATGCTTTTCCAGGTGAGGAAAAAAATCAAAGTTCACTTGCCCAAAGTCTCACAGCTTAAGAATGGCAGAACAAGGATTAAAATCCAAGCTGGTCTCATTACAAAATCTTGTTTCTTTTTCACTTCTCATTTTTAGATCTAAATATGTTATTAGCAAGTACAATGGGTTTTTTTGGCAGTGATGTTAGAATTGGCTTGAATATAATTTTAATGTTTTATGTATAAAAATTGGCTTCTGTGTATTTGTAGTTCTGTAGACAACCCCCCCCTCCCCCCCGCCTGCGCCCTTGTTGGTCTTCATGCATAGTTCTCTCTGCACACAGATGTGAACTGGGAAGTGGCCTCAGTGGCTCATTTTACCTCCTGTTTCTTCTAGTTTTGGTTGCAGAATCTAACAGTAATTCTTTGCTTTTAATGTCTGTGTTGTGAAACTTTACCTGCGTGTTGCTTTGCCCTCCCCCAGGCCAATGGCCCTCTAAGGTAGTGAGAGCAGGAGAGAGGGCATCTCTGCCCAAGCAAAGGAAGATGCCAGTCCTCTTACCTAGCAGGCTAGGTTTGAGGGAGGTTTTTTTTTGTTTTCTTCCAGTGAGGAATGGCCTTGACACTTCCCCCATCCCGTACCTCTTTGGTTTTTGTGGAAGTAATTGTTTTGGAGAATAAGTAAGTGAGCTTTCCAACCTTTAGGACTTTTGCTCAGCTCCGTGAAAGCTCTACTCTGGACTGAAGCTCTTTCTGTTTGTGTGTATTGGAGTGAGGGATGGAGGGAGGAATCTGGAACACTTTGTTTTAGAGTAGTGAATTCTGACTATTTGAGAATCCTGGACTACTGTGAGGATCTGTTAAAAACCACTCACCTGGATTGTTTTTGTATTTACAGTCTGAAGTAAACCATCTTGACAAGGTATTTTAGGGTTCTCTGATGATAATTTAGGACATGTTTCCCTTCTGAGATTGAAAGCTACCTGAAGATGGAGCCAGGTTTCTGCTGCCTTTTTCCTTCCGGTGCCAAGTTCAGGCTATCAACGAGTAGCATTGATTGGCTTATCACTCATCAGATGATGAGTGAACACCGTTTTTTAGAGTGTTGCCCTTAGAATGCTGTGAGCTCAGGTGAAAAGGATTAGTTCCCCAGATGGGGGATAAACATTTCACAACCCAAGGGTGTGTGGATAATGTTAAAGATACCAGTAACAGTATAACTGGCTAGGCTTGGGGAGATTTTCCTGTGTGTTGGTTTTATTTACTGGGATTTATATTTGGACTCACTTGCATCACCACAGATAACCAAGAGTTGATATAAGAAGATATTTTAATTGCAAGATTTGTTGAAGGAAAAAAGCATATAGTGTACATGTGACTCAACTGATGATGAGTGAGAAGTAGCATCTTTGATAGTAAGATTGACACATGAATTCTCTCACTATACCTGCCCTGCTCTGCTCAAATGCCAGGAGAGGGAATGCAGGGCTGGCTGCCTGCCACTGTAGCCTGTGTGACCTTGTCAAGTGGTCACTGGTATCCTACTTATTTCCTCGGTGTTTATCTGCATAGGGGCAGCAAAGAGGGACCTTTTGCTTCTCTGCTGGCAGAAAACTGCTTTTTCTCAGAACCAGCAAGTCAGGATGCACACTTCAAAGATTAATGGCTCAGGTTGCCATGGCAAGGCTAGAAGATGGATGATTATCCATTTTGTATTATTTATTTTATTTTCCTTTTTTAAAAAATTGACATCAAAATTAGTTAGCATGTAGTGCAACAATGATTTCAGGAGTAATTTCCTTAAGTCCCTTACCCATTTAGCCCATCCCACCTCCCACGGCCCCTCCAGCAACCTTTTCTTTGTTCTGTATATTTGAGAGTCTCTTCTGTTTTGTCTCTCTCCCTGTTTTTATATTATTTTTGCTAGCCTTCCCTTATGTTCATCTGTTTTGTATCTTAAATTCCTCATATGAGTGAAGTCATATGATTATTTGTCTTTCTCTGACTAATTTCACTTAGCCTAATACCGTCTAGTTCTATCCATGTAGTTGCAAATGGCAAGATTTCATTCTTTTTGATTGCCGAGTAATAAATTGTTGTGTGTGTGTGTGTGTACGTACACACACACACACACACACACACACACACACACACACCGCATCTTTATCCATTCATCTGTTGATAGACATTTGGGCTCTTTCCATACTTTGGCTATTGTTGATAGTGCTGCTATAAACATTGGGGTGCGTGTGCCCCTTTGAAACTGCTCACCTGTATCCCTTGGATATATACCTCATAGTATAATTGCTGGGTTATAGGGTATTTCTATTTTTAATTTTTTGAGGAACCTCCATACTGTTTTCCAGAGTGGCTGCACCAGCTTGCATTCCCACCAGCAGTGCAAAAGAGATCCTCTTTCTCCGCATCCTCACCAACATCTGTTGTTGCCTGAGTTGTTAATGTTAGCCATTCTGACAGGTGTGAGGTGGTATCTCATTGTGGTTTTGATTTATACTTCCCTGATGATGAGTAATGTTGAGGATTTTTCATGTGTCGGTTGGCCATCTGGATGTCTTCTTTGGAGAGTGTTTATTCATGTCTTTTGCCCATTTCTTCACTGGATTATTCATTTTTTGGGTGTTGAGTTTGATAAGTTCTTTATAGATTTTGGATGCTAACCCTTTATCTGATATGTCACTTGCAAATATCTTCTCCCATTCCGACAGTTGCCTTTTAGTTTTGCTGATTGTTTCCTTCGCTGTGCAGAAGCTTTTTATCTTGATGAAGTCCCAATAGTTCATTTTTGCTTTTGTTTTCCCTGCCTCCGGAGACATGTTGAATAAGAAGTTGCTGTGGCCAAGGTCAAAGAGGTTTTTGCCTGCTTTCTCCTCTAGGATTTTGATAGTTTCCTGTCTTATGTTTAAGTCTTTCATCTATTTTGAGTTTATTTTTGTGTATGGTGTAAGAAAGTGGTCCAGGTTCATTTTTATGCATGTCACTGTCCAATTTTTCCAGCACCATTTGTTGAAGAAACAGTCTTTATTCCATTGGATATTCTTTCCTGCTTTGTCAAAGATTAGTTGGTCATATGTTTGTGGGTCCGTTTCTGGGTTCTCTTGATTCTGGGTTCCACTGATTTGAGTGAGTGTTTTTGTGCCAGTACCATAGTGTCTTGATGATTACAGCTTTGTAATACAGCTTGAAGATTGGGATTGTGGTGATTCCAGCTTCGGTTTTCTTTTTCAAGATTGCTTTGGCTATTTGGGGTCTTTTCTGGTTCCATACAAATTTTAGGATTGTTTGTTCTAACTCTGTGAAGAATGCTGGTGTTATTTTCCTAGGTATGGCTTATTTTCCTATTTTTTATGTTCCTATTCTTCAATTAAAAATTTTTTTTAAGTTTGTTTATTTTTGAAGAGACAGATACAGTGTGAGTGGGGGAGGGGCAGAGAGCAAGAGAGAGAGAGAGAGAATGACAGAGAGAATGAATCCCAAGCAGGCTCCCCACTGCCAGTACAGAGCCCATTGTGCGGCTCGAATTCATGAAGCCGTGAGATCTTGACCTGAGTCTAAATCAGGAGTCGAATGCTGAATCAACTGAACCACCCAGGTGCCCCTATGTGCCTGTTCTTTAATGCTAATCTTATTGTGACTGTTTCCTGCTGTTGATTATGCTTCTATAAGTTAAAATATTTTCCGCATATAATAGAAGTAAAAAATGGATGTAAATGAATCTAATACGATAATTTAGAATATGCTATATGTCTGTCATTGCTATTTTCTTTAATGTATATTAAGACAGAGGGAGAGGGTGTGTGCGCATGCACATCAGGGGGTGTCGGAGGGAAGAGGCAGAGAGAGAGGGAGAGAATCCCAAGCAGGCTTCATACTGCCATCAGAGCCTGACTCGGAGGCTTGATCTTCTGATCATGAGATCACTCACTACCTGAGCTGAAATCAGGAGTCAGATGCTTAATCAACTGAGCCACCCAGATACCCCATCATTACTATTGTAGTAATAAGGGACATCTTTCAGAAAAGGAACTGAGTGAGATCTAAATTCCAAACTGAATTTAGGTCTCTTTTTTGGATTATCAGTTAATATCAACCTTCCCATTGAGGTGATTTGGCTTCCCCAGGTACTTTATGATGCCCCCTTTTTTTTTAAAATTTTTTTCATGTTTTTATTTATTTTTGAGACAGAGAGAGACAGAGCGTGAGTGGGGGAGGGGCAGAGAGAGAGGGAGACGCAGAATCTGAAGCAGGCTCCAGGCTTTGAGCTGTCAGCACAGAGCCCCATGTGGGGCTCAAAACTCACGAACTGCTAGATCATGACCTGAGCTGAAGTCGGATGCCTAACCTGCTGAGCTACCCAGGCGCCCCTAAAATAAACATTTAAATGAATTGTTTTGCCATTTTGAAACTGGTGATATTGGTATTTAGGAAATAAAAACCTACAAGTTTTGGTAAATAAGAAAACACAGAATTGCAAAGCACTAGATTATATTTGCTATTTATTAAACCACTCAAGAAGGCCACAGCATCAACAGTGGTCTCTGAACATTTAAGAATCAGAACTGAACATTAACTATTGCTTATTTTTCAAATTCAGTTTCTCCCTCTAAATGATGGTCTGTTACCCAAATAGCAACTATGTAGATTTCACAGAATAATATAAATTATTAATGTAATTTCATTCCACCTACTTTCTACTTTGGTTTTGGAAGGTAAATAATCCTTAGGTACAAGTCATGTCTCTGAAAAATTATGACTGTGGTGTTTGCCTCACATTTTCAACTTGCTAACCTCAAGTGTGTTTAAGAATCTGCTTTATTTTAGGGGTGCCTGGGTGGCTCAGTCGATTAACGGCCTGACTTTTGGTTTTTGCCTCAGGTCGTAATCTCACGGTTTGTGCACTGGCAGTGTGGAGCCTGCTTGGGATTCTCTGTCTCCTGCTCTGTCTCTCCCTGCCCCTCCCTCCCTCACTGTGTCTCTCTCTCTCTCAAAAAATAAATAAACTTAAAAAAAAATCTGCTTCATTTTACAACCAGTGTGATTTAGAGTAGGGCTGATCTCTTCTCTAAAATTTATTTATTTATTTATTTATTTATTTATTTATTTATTTATTTATTTATTTATTTATTTATTTATTTATAGTTTATTAATTTAGAGAAAGAGTGTGAGCAGGGAAGGGGCAGAGAGAGGGAGAGAAGAGAGAGAACCCCAGGCAGGTTCTGCACTGTCAGCCCAAAGCCCAATGTGGGGATTGATCTCACGAACTGAGAGATCATGACGTGAGCCAAAATCAGGAGTTGGATGCTTAACTGACTGAGCACCCAGGTGCCCCTAAAATTTATTCTTTAGAACAGGCACTGTGTTCACATGGGTCAAAAATTCAAAAAATAGAGAAAAGCATACAGTGAATAGACTTTCTTTGACACCTGTTTTCCAACCTCCTAGTTCTTCCTAGACTTAGAGACAGTTGGTGTCATCACTGTCTATACATCTGTACTGCCCCATCTTTTTTACACAGCAGTGGTCTACTGTGATGTTCCGCACATTGCTTTTTTTCTCTTTAACAGTATATAGTGGAGCTCATTCTTTATCAGTACATAAAGAACTTTCTCCCTTCGCTTCCTTAGAGTTTTAGAGTGTTCCTTTATTAATGGGCATTTAGATTTTTAAAATCTTGGCTTTTACTATTTCCACTGACCAAATACTTATTGAGCACCTGCTGTGCTCTCGGCACTCTTCTTTGCGCTTAGGATGGCAATGTAAAAAGCAGAGGGAATTTCCTGCCCCCATGTAGCCAGTTCTAGTCTTGGGAGACATGTAATAAACTATGACGCATAATTTGTAAATATATATCAATTTGCCTGAGTGTCAGTATATTTGTAAAATGAACTCTTAGAATTGGAATATGTGGTTTAAAGGATATGTGTTTTGGGGTGCCTGGGTGGTTCAGTCAGTTAAACATCCGACTTCAGCTCAGGTCATGATCTCACTAGTCATGGGTTTGAGCCCCGCGTCAGGCTCTGTGCTGACAACTCAGAGCCTGGAGCCTGCTTCAGATTCTGTGTCGCCTGCTCTCTCTGCACCTCCCCAGCTCGCACTCGGTCTCTCTCTCTCAAAAATAAATAAACATTAAAAAAAATAATAAAGCATACATGCTTTTCCATTGGAGGTAGTTAACTGCCAAATTGCTCTTTTTAGAAGATGTACTGGTTTACATCTGTCCTACAAGCCGTGTTTGAATGCCTGTTTTTTCATGTCTTTTCCAGCACAGTGTGTTATCAAACTTTTTGATCTTTATCAATCTGATGAGTAAGAAAGATATGTCTGTACAATGCTTATTTGCATGTTTCTTTTGAGAAAAGCTTACTATTTGCATATTCTCATTTTTAGAGGTTCTTTGTAAGTTCCTGCTCTTTATTTATGCCTTATTTTACTGCTCTTTATAAGTTACTGCATACTTTATTTATGACCCTGGAAAAGTGAGGAGTTTTTCTCATCAAGCCCTTTCATATTGTTGAATATAATGTTATATGTGAATATGAACGTTGTGCCTGTGCTAAAAACCATAGTAGTAATTTAACTTTTCATTTAGGAAAGGTGTTAGAGGGTTAAAGGTTTCGACTTTAGGCTGAAGATTTGAATTTATAAGAACTGAAGTATAAAAGAAGTATATTATGTTACTATATTTGCTCATCATAAATAGTAGTTAGGTGATCATCCATGCTTAACATATGCGTACGTGGCATTTTCTACTCAGTGTCTGATACGATTTGTTGAAGTTCACCTTTATCCCTGGTAAAATGGAAGGTAATGAATAGATAAGAAAGTCAAGAGTTGGATTAATTAATTCATTAATTAATTTTAATATTTTTATTTTTTACTTTTAAGTATTCTCTACACCCAATGTGAGACTCAAACTTGCAACCCCAAGGTCAAGAGTAGCATGTTCCACCAACTGAGCCAGCCGGGCTCCCCAATACTTGGATTAATTTAAAGCTCAGTGAGAATGCCTAGAAACACCAGTGAGATTACTTATTTTATAGTGTGAGAAATGGATTGCATTCAGGCCATATTTTTGTTTGGATTCACAATTTCTGCATTCTCTCTATGTCCCCTTACAAAGAATAAAGAGATGCTCTGGAAATTGAATTTTACTCCCTCCTATCTAAAGTCCTCATATTTCCATTCAAATAAAGAAAAGTAAAAAGTGGAGCCATTCCCTTTACCACTTACCCTCTTGTTAAAACTCAAGAAAACTGACCAAATCAGTTTCCTTCTCTTTGCTCCTGCCACAGTCCCCAACACTATTGCCTTGTTTTTATTTTCTTCTGTCTCCTTCTCTTCCTTTGTCTCCTTTCTTAACTACTATTCCTCACCGCTTCCTATACATTTCACTATTCAAAACCTTTTACCTCTCGGCTATTTGCTTTTCTCTGGCTACAACTTCTCAAGAGATCTTACCCCTTTCTAAAATTTCACCAGTCATTTTGATATAGATACAAAATGTTCTGTAATTCTGTTGGAGGACTGGATGAGAGGGGAAGTAGAATAGGAGGGATGGAAGCATTTAATCTTCTAATAATTGCATGGCAGAAATCTAATAAATTCATAAAATTGATAGCTAGGAAATAGTCATAAACATATTATTTAGAAAAGTTGAGATCAGTGCTAGTGGAAATGCCTAGAAGATTTGAGGATACTTGCCTCTGGGAAGGAATGATGGGAACTAGAGTAATGGAGTTCTTTTTTCATCATAAACCATTTCATTCTGTTTTACTTTTTAAACTTAATGTCTGTGTTATCGTTACATGCTGGTATTTCACAGAGTTATTGACTGAGAAATGCATCTTCATAGAATAGGTTAAAATATAAGATAAATGAAAGGGCAGAGATTTTGTCTTATTTATTTTCATGTCCCTGGTGCCTGGGATAGACCTGACACATAATGGGGGTTTGATAAATATTAAGTGAATGAAGCCATTGCACTGATGAAATTTCTGGAGTAGGAATGAGATTAGAACCTTCAGGATAGAAGGCAAGTACTCTCTACTGAGCTGTAAGTGCCAAAGAGCAAGGAGCTTGCTTGCTTTTTGCATTGTCTTGCACACAGGTGTCTGGTACAGCGTGGGTACTTAGAAATGCTCAGGGCTCTCTTTAGAATGGACCATTCAAGCATTACAGCCCTAAGTGTAAGAAGAAAGTGTACTCCCCCAACTGTGTCTTGTAGGTCCTATTCAGTTGTAGTATATACTCCTTTCATCCCAAGGTTGATTCCTTTTTGTTAGGCATAAAATCAGAGTTCCTCAACTGCACAAAGTCTTTATGTATTCAGTAAAACTTTTTAGTAGGGCCTGCTGTGAACAAGACTGGCATTAGGCTCTACAGAGGTAATAAAGATGAATAAGGGTAAATCTCCAATTCCATGGAAAATGTAGTCCAGCAGGGGAGATTGAATTTATCTGTATTTAACTGTTATATACAAGACATGTTATGAGGTGTAAGCAGCTTGTGTGGGAGAAAGGAGGAAGACGTAATTAAATCTCACTGAGGCTGGGAGGGTAGAGGAAATGATGGAAGTATAGACCAGAGAAGAGAGAGGAAAGCTTTTTTTGCCTTTCTTCCCCCCCCCTCCTTTTTTCTCCCCTTTTCTTTTTCATTCTTGTAGTTTCTTTCAGCTTTCCTTTGTCTCTGCATTTATTTAGTGGCTGTCATGAGCTAGAAAATGTACTTCATGCTAGAATATGAAAAGATAAGCTTATGGTCTGGTTGGAGAGACAGACATGTAACCAAAAAATTACAGTATGATGAGTGTGATGAGAGTTCTAGAAAAAAGTTAAGGAGTTAGGCAGTGTCTCACAGGCAAATCAGCAGTCTTGTTTGAACAGAAGTGTTAACTATAATACCATTTATTGAATTGCTATGTGCCAGGCACTGTGCTGTGAGCATTTTCATACATTTAATGTTAGTAATAACCCTCAGAAGAGCACATGGGTAACTCACTTGGTTAAGCATCTGACTTTGGCTCAGGTCATGATCTCACGGTTGGTGATTTTGAGCCCTGCTCTGGGCTCCGCACTCTCTCTCCTTCTCTCTCTACCCTTTGCTCACTTGCATGCGCGCTCCCTCCCCCCTCCCCCTCTGGCAAATAAATAAATAAATAATAAATTAAAAATAAATAAATAAATTAATTAATTAAAAAAAAATAACCCTCAGAACAACTCTGAAGTAGATGTAAGTAGACATTATTATTCCCATTTTATAGAGGAGAAAAGACGTATGATTTGTTCAATGACTTGTTTAAGATGACATATTCAGTAAATGACTGAACTGTATCTAGGTCTGGCTTCAAGGTTCATTCTACTCCGAAAACAACCAGAGGAATCCTTATATACTGCTGGTAGAATTGTAAAGTGATCTGGCCACTTTGGAATACACTTTGGCAGTTCCTTAATAGGTTCAATAGAGGTACCATATGATCCAGCAGTTCTATTCCAGAGAAATGAAAAACAAGCATCCACACAAAAACTTACTATGAATGTCTTAATAGCATTATTCCTAATATTACTGAAGTGGAAACAACTCATATGTCCATCAGTTGATAAATGGATAAACAAAATGTGGTTATCCATACACAGGAATATTATTTAGTCATAAAAAGGAATGAATCGATGCATTCTATAACATGGATGAACCTTGCAAACATTGTGCTAGGTGAAAGTCAGTTACAAAGATCACATATTTTTATGATTCCATTTATAAGAAATGTCCAGACTGGACATATACAGGAATTAGATGAGTGGTTGTCAGGTGTGTGTAGAAGGGGAAAATGAGCTAATGGTCTTGGGTTGCTTTTTAGAGTGAGAAAATTGTTCTAAAATTGATTGTGATAATAGTTGCACAGCTTTGTAAATATACTAAAAATATTAATTTTATACTTTAAGTGGATGAATTCTATGGTATATGAATTGGATCTCCATAAAGTTGTTTAAAACAACCCAAGATTGAAATTTACTTTTCTGCTGTACTTAGCTAGAAGCAGCAATAAGATCTTATTGTCACAGTGAATAGGCAGCTGATCCTCACAGAGTAAGATTTTCCCTTGCACATTATTTACCTAACATCAATAATGTCTTAAAGTATATTATCTGATAGAGCCAGTAGTCTGTCTTATAAACCTTAAGATTTCTAAAAACGGTGTAGTCTGTTTTATTGTTAAGTTCATTTGGAGAAAGTGTAGAACATTGAGAATTGATGAATAAAGTTGGGTTTAACCAGTTGGATAATACTTCAATCTTTGGAGCAGAAATATAGACCTTGTTTGTTGGTTGTTAAGACTCTGAACCCTCTAGGTGCGTTTCTCTGCAACCGCGCCATAGACTCTGGTATCCTGGTAGCATTTGTAAGGCTATTGCAAGTGATGTGATTAAAACCCAGAGAGATCATATTCTAGAATTTACCAGCCTCTCGGCCAAGTATTGGATATGGCTCAGTATGTTTTCATGTCCTGCTATAAAATCAGGCACTTAAAAAAAAAAAATCCTGTTAGAGTGAAAAGGAAAAGAGCCCTGAAAGAACAGTAAATGGGAGCAGAACCAAAAAATTAGACTTAAGTGCTGAATGTCTCTTTCAGACAGTAATTGTAGTGACAGTTATATAAGAAGTACAAGCAGGAGGGGTGCCTGGCTGGCTCAGTCAGCAGAGCATGCAAGTCTTGATCTTGAGCTCGTGAGTTTGAGTTCCACGTTGGTGTAGAGATTACTATAAATAGATAAGTGAGTAAATAAATAAATAAATAAAACTTAGTACAAGCAGGATTCTTGGGACTGGATTTTTTTAAAAGTCTAACTGTTGCATTTAGTGTAGAATGGACAAAAATGTAACTGTATAGTTTGCTTTTTTTTATTTTGTTTTTAATGTTTATTGAGAGAGACAGCATGAGCAGGGCAGGAGCAGAGAGAGAGGGAGACACAGAATCTGAAGCAGGCTCCAGGCTCTGAGCTGTCAGCACAGAGCCCGACACGGGCCTCGAGCCCATGAATCGCAAGATCACGACCTGAGCCAAAGTCTGATGCTTAACGTGACTGAGCCACCCAGGCACCCCTAGTTTCTTTTTTTATTTTGCTGACTGAGGTCAGATGCTTTTTAGCATCTATTTCAATTCCTTGAATTGCGGTGCCTGGTAGGCTAATTAAGTTTTCAGAAGACTGATTTGGAAGGGTTGTTCATGCCTTTAGAAAACAGGACTAGATTTCAGAACAATCCATTAAGTACATGTAGAATATCTACTATGTGCAGGGTCCTATTCCAGCATCCTAAAGGATCTAAAAGCCATGTAAGACTGCTTAGAGGTTGGTCTCGACTGCTTTCTCCAAGGTACATTTCTCAGAAGCCGTTATAGATTTGGATTGGAACTTTATAACAGAAGGAATGGAGTCAAAATATTTGTCCCTACACTTAAGCTAACAGCTGTATCTTAGCAGAGCAGGCCATCTTAACAGTTGTCACCAAGATCATTCTCTGGACAGGGTCTCAGGAGAAAGAAGAAAATGGATAGTTCCTTTCAAGAATGCTGTTCATGGTCATGAGGGTGCTATTGGAGTCCTCTGTTTATGTCTCTTGAGGCTGTTGTCCCATCTGGTCCAATATTCCTAGGGATACTGGGAGCTAGCCTTGGAGCTAGGCCCTTTTTTTTTTCATAAGAGTCATGGAAAATCAAATATAGATGAGCAAAAATAAGAAAAATATTTCCTCCTATCACTCAGGGATTACCATTGTTAGTATCATAATATATTATTCTGAATTTTTATTATGCATATCTGTGTACATGTATATGTAACCAGCATGAAATCGTGCTATTTGTATTCTTTAAAAAATTTTTTTTTCATATTTTTCTTTACCCTGCTTTTTAATTTTAATTTAATTTTATTATTTTTTTTAAAGTAGGCTCCATGCCAAACATGGGGTTTGAACTCACAACCCTGAGATCAAGAGTCATGTGCTCAGCTGACTGAGCCACCCAGGCACGCCAATACCCTGCTTTTTAAGTTGTTTCATTTTGGTAAATTTTCATCTCATCTAATTTTATAATATTCACATTTCTCCAGTTCTTTCCCAAATATTTTTTTCATCTGGTTTATTGAAACTTGTATACAACCTGGTATGCATATCTGGTTATTTTCCTTAAGCCTTTAAAATTTTTTTAAATTATTTTTTTAATTAAAAAAAATTTTTTTCAGGGGCACCTGAGTGGCTGAGTCAGTTAAGCCTCCGACTCTTGGTTTCGACTCAAGTCACAATCTCACAATTCGTGAGTTTGAGTTCCGCATTGGGCTCTGTGCTGACAGTGCAGAACCTGCTTGGGATTCTCTCTCTTTCCCTCTCTCTCTGCCCCTCCCCTGCTTCTGCTGTCTCTCACAAAATAAATAAACTTAAACACTTTTTTTTTTTTTTTAATTAAGTAGGCGCTATGCCCAACACGGGGCTTGAACTCACCACCCCAAGATCAAGAGTCTCCTGCTCTACTGACTGAGCCAGCCAGGCACCCCCAGGTCTTTTTTTTAATCTAGCATAGTTCCTAAATTAAAATTTTCTTTTTAAAATAGTAATAACACTGACTTATTAAAAACCTGAGCCATCTGTTCTGCACAACGACTTTGGGTAAGCTGATTGCTTTTTTGCGATGTCATTTGTTCATCTGTCTTCTGTATTTCCTGTAAGCTGGAAATCATATTCAGTAGTGTGGTGGATGTAAGGGAAGTATTTTTTTGCTCCAATGCCAAACAGACATCATGTCTGAATCTCATATTGTATCACCTCAGAATATATTATCTGGTTGGCCCACTGCTAATGATGCTGATTGGCCACTGGATTAAGATGAAAGGAGTTGCTCTCCTTACTTTGTAGTTCTCTCTGCAACTACCCGTAACCTGTGTAGTGTTACTTGGGCACTTATAAATTTCCATCTGCTTTTCACCTAATGATTTTAACCTAATTGATGACCCTTGCCTGAATCAACAGTTTTGTGGGGTTTGCAAAACCATGTTTCCTAATTCTGAAAAAATACCTTCAACATGTATTAGCTGGCATTCTTCTGTAATATGGAACTCGATAGAACTAAGGCTGTTTGATTACTCTAGAAGGTAGGGTAAATGCATGTTTTTTTGGTTTTAATTACCAGTTTTTGAAGTAAGCTGTTTTAATAGACACTTCCGGAAGTGATAAGAGAAGTCTTTTCTCCCTTTTTTTTGAGTACTATTAGAGACTCACAGGTTTTCATTGATGTGAATGTGTTTTGGCCAGCTATAGTCTTTTTTTGTTGTTCTGAATGCTCAAATTGGTAAAATTTTGGCCAGTATTTGCTGCTGCTTTTTGTCTCCTAGAATAGGTCACAGAAAGCATGTGGTGCTTATGTGGATGCTATTGCTCTTCCCGTTGTCCAGTTTTGTCGTTCAAATCTTCATTTTATTTATTTTTTGGTTCCATTTTGAAAGTGTATTTTACTTATTTATTAAAAGAGAAATATCTTGGGGCACCTGGATGGTTCAGTCGGTTAAGTGTCCGACCCTTGATTTTGGCTCAGGTTGTGATCTAAGGATTGGTGAGATTGAGCCCCATGCCAGGCTCTGCACTGTGAGCATGGAGCCTGCTTGAGAGTCTTTTCTTTCTCCCTCTCCCTCTGCCCCTCTCCTGCTTGTACACGTGCACGCTTCTCTCTCAAAATAATTAAGTAAACATAAAAAATATATATTTTTATTTTAAACTATTAGGGTTTGACCACAGGTCAGTTCCTTGTTGTTAAATGAATACATTAGTAAATTCAGGAGTGTAGTCTTTTTTAATTTTTTTTTTTTTTTTGCATTTATTTATTTTTGAGAGACACAGAGAGACAGAGTGTGAGCAGGGGAGGGGCAGAGAGAGAGGGAGACACAGAATCTGAAGCAGGCTCCAGGCTCTGAGCTGTCAGCACAGAGCCCGATTTGGGGCTCGAACCCACAAACTGTGAGATCATGACCTGAGCCAGAGTCGGATGCTTAACCGACTGAGCCACTCAGGCACCTCAAGAGTGTAGTTTTAAAAAATACTCCTTTCAACCTAAAGTGCTAGATCTGGAAAATACTTTTGAATAAAAATCTAAACAGGTACACATTTTACTAATATTTTTATTGAAGTGTAGTTGACATACAATGTTAAGTTAGGTTCAGGCATGCAACATAGTGATTCAAGAAGTCTGTAAGCTATGCTGTGCTCATAAGTCGAGCTACCATCTGGTACCATACAATGCTATTACAATACTACCAACTACATTCTTCGTGCTCTATCTTTCATCCCTGTGACATCAAAATCTTCATTTTAAAACCCTCAAATCTTTGTTTCTGAGGTGATAGGCAAATAGCTATTGAGTCCAGGAGGTGCTTAAGAGGGGCCCACTTCATATTCTAGATTAAATAATGCAACCCCCTGTCTCAGATGTGCACAATGAAGAATAATCCTCACAGCGCTCAGGATGCCATGTTTTTATCACACACCGTCAAGAGTTAACCACCTTTAAAGATATGTGCACACTTTACCCAGGTCTTTAGTTTGGTATTGTGGTTTAATGCCTCTTGTTTTTTTATATCCAGATTTAAAGGAATATACATAATGTCTCAACAATGTTTTTCTGCAGATGTTTATATAAGAAGATTGTATGTTTGTATTTTATAAACACAGTACTTTTATTTTTTCAAAGCAATGTGCAGAAGAGTCTCAGTTACATTCCAACTATCCTTGTTAGAACATGTCATTTGGAAAATCATCCTGCGTGTCAACAGGGGAATATGAGTTCTGAATGGGCCTGGGACTAAGAGGCATACATAGAACAGTGTTCTGTTTTAAGCCTATCACATACTAGCATGACAATTTGCTATGTGTATTTACTGTGTTTTAATTTCCTTTTAGGAAAGGAGAAGTGGCAGGAGATAAGATCAGAAGGGTCTAGGATAGCCAGGTCATGTGAAAGACCTTGTAGACCAAGGTGTAAGGACTTTGGATTTTATTATGAGTGAGAGAAGGACCCTAGGTTTTCAGGGGAGGAGTGACGTGATCTGTCCGAACAGTTTAAAGGGTCCTCCATGCTACAGTATGGAAAATAGACTAGGGGGGAAGATAAGGAAAGTTCACAGGGAAAGAGTAGAACTAAGGAGATCGGTTAAGAAGCTACTGCATTAGTCCAGGCTTTGACATGGGTAGCGGCAATGGAGAACATATGAAGTCATTGTATTTCAGGCATATTTTGAAAGTAGAACCAACAGGATTTGCTAATTGATCAAATGTGGGATGTGAGTGAAAGAGAGGAGTTGAGGATGATGCCAAGGGTTTTGGCCGGTGGTGGTGAACAGCTGGTGAATAGTTTTGTCATTTACTGAAACTGGAAGAGGGGTGGTTTTGGAGGGGAAGATCACGAGCTCGGTTTTGGGTACGTAATGTGTGAGATGCTAGTTGGACATCTAAGTGATACTGAGTAGGTAGCAGTATATAGAAATGTGAATTTTCTTGTGGTGGGAGGTGAGGACGTCAGGGTTTGGAGATACCGATTTTGGAGTTATCAGCCATGGGACTAGTCAGGATCACTAAAGGAGTAAATATAGACAGAAAAGAGAAGTCGGAGGATTGATCTTTGGAACATTTCAGCCTTTAGAAATTGGGGAGATGAAGAGACTCTACCAAATGGGACTGAGAAGTTGCAGTCAGTAATGTGGGAAGTTTCCCTGAGGCCAAGTGAAGAAAAGGGTTTCAAGAAGGAGAGTGGCATCAAGTGGGTCAGATGCTGCAAATAGATCACGAAAGATGAGGATGCAAAATTGACGGTTGGATTTTGCAGCGTAGTGGCCTCTGGGAACATGGCAAATAGTGTCTCTGCTTTACGTCACCACCTTGCTCCTGTTGACTAGAATCCTAGCTGATACTCTTGGCAGTTGCCCTGAAACTTCACTTCCCACCACTGTTTGACCCTTGGCCTCTTTACCTCCCTTAGTTCTAAACTTTGGGCTCCACACTCTCACTTTAATCCTCATTTCTGTTCTCTTTCCTCAGTTTTGCACATTTTTCTGAGTTTTCCCAGGATGATGCAGGTCTCTTCCCTTACAAGGCTTCTGATGTGATTTGTTCCTCCGGGCCCAGCATCCTTTGCTAGCTAATGTAGGATTTGTAACCATTTTTGGTGTGTCTCATGGATTCTTGGTAATCAGGTGAAGTTCATTAGGCCTCTTTCCAGGAGAACATTTTTAATTGCATAAAGTAAAATACATGAGGTTACAAAGGAAATCAATTAGACTGGGATGTAGTTATAAAAATAGTAAAAACTAATTTGTAATAGAAATACATTTGCATCTTATAAATGCATTAAATAATATATTTTAGCATTGTGCCTAATAGCTATCATAAATTCAAACTAGTGATAAGTGTAAATAACATTTCAGTATACTTGTAACAACTATTGTATGAAAATGTTTATGGTTTTTAATAGTGACAGTGTCACATACTGTCCATACTAATGTGGTTTGTTGCTATATTCACAAGAGAATGAATGTTTACATTTTATTTTCAAGTTAATGATAGCAAAGATAAAATTTTGTCTCCATGGAAGTCTTGGGTCCCAAGTTGAGAACGCCAAGTGAGAAGTGTAATGCTGGTGTGAGCAGACCATGGAATGGGCCACCAGGTGGGAGGACCAGCCTTGTCTGCATGGAAGCATGCTGTCACTTTGGCCCCCTGGCCCCTTCTCTGCCTGTGAGTGCCAGGGCACGCTCTTTCTTATTTATTTTTATTTTTTTTAATGTTTATTTTTAAGAGAGAGAGAGAGACAGAGGGCAAGTAGGGGAGGTGCAGAGAGAGAGTAAAGAGACCCAGAATCTGAAGAAGGCTCAGCCCTGAGTTGTCAGCACAGAGCCCCATGTAGGGCTCTCACCATGAGCTGAGATCATGACCTGAGCTGAAGGCAGACCCTTAACCAAGGGAGCCACCCAGGCGCCCCCAGGGCACGTTGAGCAGGAATGATAACTTCATAAAATGTATTTGAAGAAAGAACACTCATGGTGAACACCGTCTAATGTGCATTTATTTAGCTTGTTCTCTACTAGATTCTTTCACATTTCAAAAATTGGCCCTCTTGTTTCTAATGTTGCTGCGTGTACTTCTTTTCTGATTAGCTTATCCAAAGCTACCTTAAGACATGTATTTTATTCTTCAGGATTCAGCTTTAGTCTGTCAACATCCTTTGTCTTATGGGACAGGGATAGAGAGGGAAGCTGGTGGTTTTGTGTATTCTTTCATCTCTAGGGTGCTTCTGCATTGTTTTCTATCCAAAGGCCCTTCCCTTAATGGCAAAAGAGTGAGCTCTGATATTCAGGGCAAAAGGTCACAGAGAAACCCAGCCCATTTTAACATTGGGTTGTATGTTTTCTTACTGTTGAGTTTTGAGTTCTTAGAATATTTTTGGATACCAGTCCTTTATCAGATACGCATTTTGCAAATATTTTCAGCCGTTTGTGGCTTTGGTTTTTTATTCTCAATATGTCTTTCACAGAGCAGAAATTTTTAATTTAAAAGAAGTCTATTTTAGCACATTTTTCTTTCACGGATTAAGCTTTTGGTGTTGTATCTAAAAACTCATTGTCAAACCCAAGGTCTCTTAGATTTTCTCCTTTGTTATCTTTTGTAAGTTTTATAGTTTTATGTTTTACATTTAGGTCCATGATCCATTTTGAGTAATTTTTGTGAAAAGGTGTAAAGTCAGTGTCTAGGTGGTTTTTGTTTTTTGTTTTTTGTTTCTGTTTTATTTGTGGATGTCTGTTCATTTGTGGGACTTTTCTTTTGTTTCTTTGTTTTTAAAGTGTTTTATTTTGAGAGAGCTGTCGAGAGAGTGGGGGGAGGGGCAGAGAGAGAGAGAGAGAGAGAGAGAGAGAAAGAATCCCCTGCACGCTCTGCACTCATAGTGCAGATGGGGGGCTTGAACTCATGAACCATGAGATCATGACCTGAGCCAGTCAAGTGTTGGACGCTTAACTGACTGAGCTACCCAGACACCCCTGTTCATTTGTTTTTAATACTTTCTTTCAGAAGAGATTTTTAAGTTGCTAAATAATGTATCTCAGTCTTTATCTCCAGCTTTCATGGAGTCCCAAGTTTTTGGTGATGGTCCCAAGTGGTGGTCTCTCCCACAGTCATTAAATGATATGATGTGAACTGTTTCCAGCACAATTGCATCTTTCTTAAACTGTGTTCAATAGAAACACAGATGACATGCATGATATGTTAAAATTTTTTTAATGTTTATTTTTGAGAGAGAGAGAGAGGATGAGTAGGGGAGGGGCAGAGAGAGAGGGAGACACAGAATCCAAAGCAGGCTCCAGGCTGTGAGCTGTCAGCACAGAGCCTGACGCAGGCTTGAACTCATGAACCATGAGATCATGACCTGAGCTGAAGTCAACGTTTAACCAACTGGCCACCCAGGTGCCCCTGACATGATATGTTAAATACAAGGGTTTTGTGGAAGAGTAAAATAATGTCTGTCTTGGTACCTCTTTGAAAGTATCTAATGTATACTTATAACCATCAATTCTTAGGGTTTTCTTTCACTAGTCTAACTTTAATATTACATGGTTATATTTAATATTACTAGGTTAATAGTGTCTGGAAGTATAATTTTACTAACTCCTCTTTAAAACACATCTACCATATTTTTGACACAATAGTTGATGTCATGATTTAATTTGTCATTCTACTTTCTCAGGAGATTTTAATATTTGGGACATTATTGTATAATTCTTTCTTCCAAATCATGGATTTGGAATATGTTAAATGATGTTAACTGATAATAATACCAGAGGGCACGTTGTGGTTTATATTACTCTATCCATAAGTGTACTTTTTGGCAACTGTGTCTCTCCCCCGCATCCTCCCCGAAATTATCATCCAGTGTCAAAAACTTGTTAAGTATATTCATAAGTGTATTTCTGAAAAATAGATATTGATAATATCAAATGCTTTCCAGCATCTTTTGATGTGATCAAACTTTTATTTTTTAATTTTTAATATTTATATATTTTTTAATTTTTTAAGTTTTATTTATTTTGAGAGAGAGAGAGAGGGAGAGAGAGACAGCTGAGGGGGGAGGGGTAGAGAGCAAGGGAGAGAGAGAATCCCAAGCAGGCTCTGCACTGTCAGCACAGAGCCCAACACGGGGCTCGAACCCACGAAACCATGAGATCATGACCTGAGCTGAAACTGAGAGTCAGATACTTACCAGCTGAGCCACCCAGGCACCCCATATTTTATTTATCTTTTGAAGTAAGCTCTATGCCCAGCGTGAGGCTCAAACTCGTGAACCTGAGATCAAGAGTTGCATGCTTTACCAATTTGGTCAGCCAGGCATCTCAGAGCAAACTTTTTGACATTGTTTCTTGATAAATGTTATCTTAATACTTTCTTGATAAATTTTCTTTTCTTTGAATTCATGTAAGGAATCAGGCTTCTCTTAGGTAAACATGAGTAGATTATGATGACATATTATATTACATGTGTTGTCACTACTATACATACTGTGTATGCTGCAGTTTTATTTAGTGTTTTTAGTCCTGTGTTTGAGTGAGATTAATTTGTTTTTTTAAAGTTTATTTATTTTGAGAGACAGAGATAGTGCACATGAATATGTGAGAGCACCAGTGGGGGAGGGGCGGAGAGAGAATTCCCCCCCGCCCCCAGCCCCCATGCTCAGTGCTGTGAGGGTGGAGCCCGCTTGGGTTCATAAACTGAACCATGAGATCATGATCTGGGCCAAAGTCAAGAGTCAGGCACTTAACTACTTGAGCCACCCAGGCACCCTTCTGGTAAGTTTTTTTTATTCTTTGTAGTTTTTAAAAATTTTCTCTGCTATTGCCAATGTAATTATTTTCCCTTCCTTCCTTCCTTCCTTCCTTCCTTCCTTCCTTCCTTCCTTCCTTCCTTCCTTCCTTCCTTCCTTCCTTCCAAGTATAATTGACATACAGTGTTAGTTTCAGATGTACAGTATATTTCAACAATTCTATACATTTCTCAGTGCTCATCACAGTAAGTGTACTCTTAGTCCCCTTTATGTGTTTCACCCCCACCCACCTCCCCTCTGGCAACCACCTGTTCTCTGTATTTAGGACTCTAGGGTTTTTGTTGGTCTCTTTTTCATTGTTTTGTTTTGTTTCTTAAATTCTACACAAGTGAAATCATATGGTATTTGTCTCTGACTGATTTCACTTCGCATTATATGCTCAAGGTTCATCCGTGTCATTGCAAAATGGCAAAATTGCATTCTTTTTTATGGCTCAGGAATATTTGAACACACACACACCCCACATCTTTATCCATTTGTCTGTTGATAGACACTTGGGTTTCTGCCATAGCTTAGCTATTATAAATAACACTGCAATAAACATAGGGGTACATATATGTTTTTGAATTAGTGTCTTCTCTGGGTAAATACCCATTAGTGGAATTACTAGGTCATATGGTAATTCTATTTTTAGTTTTTTGAGAAGCCCCCACACTCTCTTCTACAGTGGCTGCACCAATTTGCATTCCTACCAGCAGTGCGTGAGGGTTCCTTTTTTTCCCACATCCTCACCAACACTTGTTATTTCTTGAGTTTGTTTTTTTTTTTTAATTTTTTTTTAATGTTTATTTACTTTTGAGACAGAGAGAGACAGAGCATGAACGGGGGAGGGTCAGAGAGAGAGGGAGACACAGAATCTGAAGCAGGCTCCAGGCTCTGAGCTGTCAGCACAGAGCCAGACGCGGGGCTCGAACTCACTGACCGTGAGATCATGACCTGAGCCGAAGTCGGACGCTTAACCGACTGAGGCACCCAGGCGCCCCATTCTTGAGTTTTTTATCTTAGCCATTCTGACAGTATTTTCTCTTTATCAATGCATAAGAGTAACATAGGATAAAAATCTACCTTTAAACAAGTCTAAAAGAATTATTTCAATATGTATGAAATTAAAAAGTTTAATATTAAGAAAATGTGTCAAAGTAGGCAGCATTCTTTCTCAGTTGCATGTGGAATAATTGGACATCTGAATTGATGGTGTGGTGAATATTACAAAATACAATGTAATGTCTGCAGGGGTGGCAGATGTCTTAGGCTCAACTAAGCATTTATGTATTCAGAATGATAAAAAGACCATAGGTCTCACTTGGCAACACTTTATTCAGAAGGATATAGGATGGTAACTATAACTTGTCTATAAGATAGTGGGAGTCCTGGGGCACCTGCCTGGCTCAATTGGTAGAGCATGTGACTCTTAATCGTGAGTTCAAACCCCACATTGGGTGTAGAGATTACTTAAAAATAAAATCTTAGGGGCGCCTGTTAGCTCAGTCGATTGAGCGTCCGACTTCAGCTAAGGTCATGATCTTGCGGGGTTAGAGCCCCTCATCGGGCTCTGTGCTGACAGCTCAGAACCTGGAGCCTACTTCGGATTCTGTGTCTTCCTCTCTCTGCCCCTCCCCACTCGCGCTGTCTGTGTCTCTCTCAAAAATAAATAAACATTAAAAAAAATAATAAAATCTTTAAAAAAAAAAAGATAATGGGAGTCCTTGTGGAAGTTCATGTAACAGTTCATACTTTCCAAAGTGTTCTTTTGACAACTCAGGTTCAGAGATGATAACCACTTTGGGTGCCACAGAGAAATCCATAGGCATAGTTTCAAGGATCCTCTGCAAGGGACATGCCTAATTACGTGTCACTAGACTCAGAGAAGCTCAAAAACATGGCTTGCTACTAAGTGTTCGTTGTACTTCTAGATGCAGATGCAATTTACTAGTTTGGCAACTTTATATAATAAGCAGTGTTGCCAAGCGACATATAGGTAGCATGTTGTTTTAATCAGTTTAAGAGGGATTAACCCAAGGTCAAATTCTCATACATAAGAAGAAGGGGTTTGCTCATCTTTGGTAGGCAGTCATGCCTGCTGACTTTTTGTTTATGCCTTTTGTTTTAGCTATCTTTCAGAAAGTTTCTCTTATCCCAAGATTATTTTTTAAGTCTACATTTCCTTTAAAACTGATTTCATTGTTTTTACATTTATATAGATCTTTGAGCCACCATTTTCTGTATGGTGTGATGTAGGAACCAAACTTTTTCAAATGGCTCATCAGTTGTTGAATCATTTATTGAATAATCATTTGTTTTCCTATTGGTTAGAAATGTCACTATTATAAAGCAGTCATTAGGAGATAGTTCTTCAAATTAACAAAGAGGTGTAGTAAAAAAGTATACTTTCAAAGTAACAACTGATTTATAATCTTATATGATTGTGTATTAAACATTAAAAAAATAAATATAAATGCTTTAATTTTGTAAATTTTAAACTTAAAATTTTAACATTAAAAATTTTTATTTTAAAAATAAGTGTTTAAAAAAAATTTTTTTTAACATTTATTTATTTTTGAGACAGAGAGAGACAGAGCATGAACGGGGGAGGGTCAGAGAGAGAGACACAGAATCTGAAACAGGCTCCAGGCTCTGAGCCATCAGCACAGAGCCTGATGCGGGGCTCGAACTCACAGACTGCGAGATCATGACCTGAGCCGAAGTCGGACGCTTAACCGACTGAGCCACCCAGGTGCCCTGAGTGTTTTTTATTTTGAGAGAAAGAGAGCGTGCATGAGTGCGCTCACACGCAAAGTGGGGGGAGGCACAGAGAGATTGGGAGAGAGAGAATCCCAAGCAGGCTCTGCACTGCTAGCACAGAACTCAACTCAAGAGCTCAATCCCACAAACCATGAGATCACGACCCGAGCCAAAACCAAGAGTTAGATGCTCAGCCACCTGAGCCACCCAGGTGCCCCTTCAACATTTTTTAAGATTTTATTTTTTTAAAGTTTATTTATTGAGAGAGAGGGGCATGTGCAAATGGGGCAGGGCAGAAAGAGGAGAGAGAGAATCCCAAGCAGGCTTGCACTGTCAGCACAGAGCCTGATGCAGGGCTCAAACTCATGAACCATGAGATCATGACCTGAGTTGAAATCAAGAGACAGATGCTTAACCAACTGAGTAACCCAGGTGCCCCTTAGGTTTTATTAAGTAATCTCTACACCCAGCTTGGGGCTCAAACTCACAATCCTGAAATCAAGAGTTGGATGCTTAACTGACTGAGCCAACCAGGTGCCCCTAAACATTTTATTTTTAAGTAATCTCCCTATACCCAACATGGAGCTCAAACCTACAGCCCCAAGATCAAGAGTTGCGTGCTCCACCAGCTGAGTGCCAGCCAGGTGCCCCATAATTGTGTATTAGATGGTATTATCTATATGCTAAGAGTTTATAGTGTCAGGTTTTTTCTCAAAGGAAGTATATATACTCTGAAGAGGGTATGTCTATATTTTTAAATAGGTTTGCCTTATTGAAGGCTGTTGTGCTTACTTAGATGGCCATACTTTGAAAGCTGACTGCTCAGTATAGTAGAAAGTGGTGAATAAGGGGTTTGAACAAGATTCTAGTTTCAGATACACCACTTCACTGACTGCTACTTTGTGCAAGACAGCCTCTCCGTGTTTTGTTTTGTTTTGTTTTGTTTTGTTTAAGCTGCATGAATAATACAATCTCTATCCTGCCTACTTCTGAGTATTGTTGAGGATTAGATGGGATGATAGAAAAGCACTTTTAATTGGGAAAACAGCTTAAATGTAAGGACTTACTGCATCTTAACTTTTCCTCCCTTTCTCTTGTAGGTAGTGTTGGTGCTTCTTTTCAGTGCCAGTCCATCCATCACGACCACATTTGTCATGATGACAGTGACAAGGTGAGGTCTGTGTTGATGTCTATCATGGTGAAAATGCATGCTGCCCTTACATTGTTGGATTTACTTGCATAACTGTGGACATGGGGCCAGGAGAGTGTGCCTGGGGAGGCACGATTTTGAGATACAGAAGGCCTTGCTGCTGTACGTGTCAGATTATTAGACCACTCCAGAACACTTGAGGATAATTTTCAGGAAGTGGGCTGTCTCTTAATAAAACCTCCATTTTTTTTTTTTTTTTTTTAATGCTCATCCTTGTCCCTGTCACTTTGCTTCCTCGTTTCTTGCACAGACTGGGTGGATTATCTTAATATATGAACAGGTGCTCCCAAAGCTGCTAATTGTCTCAGCAATTTGTGTCTGTTTCTAGTTTGAAATATCTTAGCCACTTTGATTTGTTTTTTTTTTTTAGTTGATTGTGTTGCATTACCATTTCTTCTCGTACTTACTTTTTTTTTTTTTTCTGTTTCCAAAGCCCAATCGAAATGTTGAGGATTAAGAATGGAACCTGTCTAATTCATGCAAAAGAAACCTGCTTAGGGCCTGAGGTTTTTTTTTGTTTGTTTCATTTTTTGTTTGGTTTTTAAATCAGGTCCGAACTGTTGGCGGTTTTGTTTCATTTTGGTGTTTTGCTTCTTCTCTCAAGCAGCCTGGTCTTGGGGACTTTACAGTACTCATCAGCACAGTTGATGGCCCAGCCCTTGCAAGTAGATACTAATGTGGGCTTGGTGCTTGGAACATCTGGCTGCTGATGTTGGATGGACTTAAATTTAGTCTTTTCCATCATCAGTTTCCAGTGGCTTCCCTCCCATTTCCTGTGTCTTACATGGAGCAATGTATCACTCCCTTGGTAGTTTTCCCAGGCAAACCAATCCAAGTGATCCTTTTCTCTGCTGTTTTAATCAAGATCCTCCTCCCTCATCCTGTTGGAGCTAGATCAAGAAGTTTGGTTGGTCATTGGGATTTTCCAAATGGTTTTCTTTGTTCTGTGTGTTGATCTCCCTGTCTTTGTGAGCTTTGCTGAGACAGATTTCAGCCTGTTTACAGAGAGAGTGGTATGCTTTTAGCATTCCAGAGTCTCTTTTATTATTATAGTAATCCAGAGGCATGGATTTAACTTCTAACTTTTTAGTAGCAAACCACTGAAAGATACTGCTAGACTATATATAGTTAGCTCTGTAAAATTCAGTATACCAGAGATTTTAGAAATGAGCATTTGGGGAAAAAAAAAAAGTGATGATAGAGGGAAAGGCAGAATCACTTTAGGCCAGTAATATTGCTTACAACTGTGCTTTGTAATTGTGAAGATGTTTTGGGGTTAAGTTTTTCTTCCCTCTGCTAAGTATAATATGCTTTTCTCCATTTGTTCATTTGTAGTGGTGATGCCAAACTGTGCTCTGTTCTGTCTCCAGATAGAGTCTGGAGATGAGATTTCGCTCTACCTCCACAAGATGCTTGCCATCTACTTGGAAATATTTTTGCTCCTAATTTCTGCATCTTTCTATGACCGATTTTGTGCTTTTAGGAGATGGCACTTTTTTCTTAAAATACACGGGAGAAGGGAAGAGAACTTTAAGGGATTTTGTCATTTGACCAACAGATCAAAGAATTGTGAGAAACTGCTCTCCCCTTTGTCCTGCCTGCTGTGTGTTGTATACTTATGATTGTTTCCCAGAGGGAAATGGAGAGAATGGATTAGAGCCTCTTCACTGTGTATTTATAATTTATTCAACTGATTCAGTCGGATTTATTGACTGGCAGCTATGTGTCTAGGCACTTACGAAATATATCAGGATACAAAACAAAGATTGCTGTTTTTTCATGAGTGTACAGTCTTGCTGGGGGGAGGCAGCCAATAAAAATAAACACCATACATAAATAATATGTTACAATAAGTGCAGTGAATTAAAGAAAATGTAGAGCAGAATAAGTGGGATGAGAACCACCAAGAGTTGGATAGCAGTTTTGAATAGGATCATCAGGCATTATTCTAGGGAGGAAGGCTGTGGATAGCATGTCTAAAAATTAAGATCTTTATGTTTGCAACAGCTTCTGACTTCTTTAAGAAATGGATATTGGTTTTGTAAAAGCAGAAACAAATTGAGCCTGCTACCTGACGCATAGCACTTGGATGTGTTTGCATACACATACATACTCATACAAATACACAACACTCAAAGTATTCTCTCACTTTGAGAATTGAAGGGATTATAGGACTCAGATAATTCAACTCTCTTTTTATTTTTTTTTTCACATTTATTTGTTTTTGAGAGAGACAGAGTGTGAGCAGGGGAGGGACAGAGAGAGGAGGAGACACAGAATCCGAAGTAGGCTCTAGGCTCTGAGCAAGCTGTCAGCACAGAGCCCAACACGGGGCTCGAACCCACGAACCATGAGATCATGACCTGAGGCGAAGTCGGACTCTCAACAGACTGAGCCACCCAGGCACCCCTCCAACCCTCTTTTTAAAATAAACTTGGAAGGGGTGCCTGGGTAGCTCAGTCGGTTGACCGTCTGACTTTGGCTCAGGTCATGATCTCATGGTTCGTGGGTTCCAGCCCCGTGTCGGGCTCTGTGCTGACAGCTCGGAGCCTGGAGCCTGCTTCGGATTCTGTATCTCCTTCTCTCTCTGCTCCTCCCCTGCTCATGCTCTGTCTCTCTCTCTCTCTCTCTCTCAAAAATAAACATTTGAAAAAAAAAAAACACCAAACTTGGAAGCTGTGACCCCACTGGGAGAAATGACTTGTTCAGGAGTCACCCTACAGTGCTGGAGCTAGACCAGATCTTCTGTCCCTTATACAAGTCATGCAAAATAATTGCTTAGCTATTCTGATTGTGAAAACATTGTCCCAACACATGTTGATGCCTCGCTTATTGTCCTCACTTAACTTTCAGGCATGGTCCATTTCTCAGATTTGGGAACAAAACAGGATTTTTCTTAAAAGTTGCCTCAATTTTAACTCATCTGTATGTGACTGGGGATGGAACCAGGGGGTGAGATGAATTAATTTGTAGCCTCAATGGTACACTTTCCTAGAGTGGCCTGGAACAGTTCCCAGAATGCTGGTCACTTGAGAGAAGGAAATGGGAGAATTCTTTCTAAACTGGCATGTATGTGAATGGCTACTCAGGGCAGAAGTCTTTTCTGGACAAAACTTCCGTTTGTCACAGAAGAAGGTACCAATCTGGTTTGTGTAATGCCATGCAGACCACTTTCAGGGAAGGTAGGAAATGTGTGACTTTTTTCTTTCAGGACTGTATACTTTATTGTAACCTTGATATTTTAATTTTTTTAGGTTTTTTTAAAAAATTACACTTTGATTCTAAAAAGATATGTAGAACTAATTTTAACCCTTCTACCCAGAAGTAATAATTGGAATTTAGTATTAACAAGATTAACTAGTTATATTTGTATGATTGCAAATAGTGGTTATTAGTATATCCAGAGTTGTACGACTATCTCCGCCATCTAATTTTGGAAAATCTTCACATTCCTCACTGAAAAACCCACAACCATTAGCAGTCACTCTTCCTTATCCCTTGCCCCAGCTCCTGACAATCACTAATCATTGTCTTTATGGATTTGTCTGTTCTGTACATTTTGTATAGACAGAATCATAGAATATGTGGCTTTTGTGTGTGGCTTCTCTCACTTAGCATGATTATCTCAAGGTTTGTCTATTTTGAAGCATGAATTCCATTCCTTTTTATGGGTGAATAATATTCCACGGTGTGCATCTAATGCTTTTTGTTTACCCATTCACTAGTTGATGGGTATGTTTCCATATTTTGGTTATTATGAATAACACTGCTGGGAACATTTTTATGTAAGTATGTTTTTGTTTAGTTGGTCACATGATATATTTTTAACATTTTGAGAAATTACTAAACTGTTTTGCAAAGTGGCTGCACCATTTTACATTCTAGCAAATGCATGAGGGACCCGGTTTCTTCACATCCACATGTTTACGTCCCACACTTCGGTCGTCTTTTAAATTATAGCAGCTGTAGTGGGATATCTCAGTTGTTGTTTTAATTTGCATTTCTCCCATACTTCCTAAGTATGCTGAGCATTTTTTTTATATGCTTATAAGCCATTCCTAAATCTTCTATGGTCCTTTAAAAAAAAGTCAGTTAAAACTCTTAAATATGGAGAACAAACAGAGGGTTACTGGAGGGATTGTGGGAGGGGGTATGGGCTAAATGGATAAGGGGTATTAAGGAATCTACTCTTGAAATCATGGTTGCACTATATGCTAACTAATTTGGATGTAAATTAAAAAAAATAAAATTAAAAAAAAAAGTCAGTTAAATATCCCTTTAATTGTTCTGGCTCCCATGCTTTAAAAAAAAAAAAAAAAAATCGAATCTCGGGCGCCTGGGTGGCTCATTCGGTTAAGCAACGAACTCTTTTTTTTTTTTTTTTTAATTTTTAAAAAATGTTTATTTTTGAGAGAGAGCATGAGCAGAGGAGGGCAGAGAGAGAGGGAGACACAGAATCCGAAGCAGCTCCAGGCTCTGAGCTGTCAGCACAGAGCCCAATTTGGGGCTCGAACTCATGGCCCATGAGGTCATGACCTGATCCAAAGCTGGATGCTTAACCGACTGAGCACCCAGGCACCCCAAACATCTGACTCTTGATTTAGGCTCAGGTCATGATCTCATGGTTCATGAGACTGAGTCCTGCGTTGGGCTCTGTGCAGACAGTGTGGAGCCTGCTTGGGATTTTCTTCCCCTCTCTCTCTGCCCTCACCTACCTCTCTCTCTCTCTCTCTCTCAAAAAAAAAAAAAAAAAAATCTCACCATGCACCCAGTTACATAGTTACATGTGCTCATTATGGAAAATTGGGGAAGTACACAGCAACAGACTGTCATAAAAAAACTCCATCACTTTGCATTATCTGCATGGTTAAAATAAAACTAAATTGCTCTGGTTATCTATGGCTGTGTATGTAATTAATTACCCTAAAATTCATTTGGTGCAGAGCACTTGTATCTTTCTTGGTTCTGAGGTTTCCTGTGTTCAGCTAGGTGGTTCTTGCTTGGAGTTTTCTCATGCAGTTATAGTCAAATGGTGGCTGAGGCTGGAGTCATCTTGAAGTCCTCACTCACATGTCTAATGGTTAATCCTGGTTATCAGCTGGGACTTCAACTGAGCCCCTTGGCTTGAGTGCCTAAAATGTAGTGTGGGCTTCCTCATAGCATTGTACCTTGATTTCCCTCCCGAGAGGGGAAGATGCGTATGGCCTTTTATGACCTAACTTCAGAAGTCACAAAGCATCACTTCCCAGCATAGTCACGGGCCTGCCCAAATTCAAGAGGAGGGAGCCTCAATCTCCCCACTAGGGAGTCATGTCAACGTAAGAAGAAGAGAATGAAGGATGGGAGAACTTACTATGTATGGTCATCTTTTCTGCACTGTATATACATGAAACATCAGTTAAAATGGCTGCATAATGTTCTACCATAAGGATACATGGTAATTTATTTAATCTGTCTTTAATTTTGGAGGCTTAGGTCATTTTTAAAAACTATTATGCATTTATTCATACAGCAAATATTTATTAAGTGCCTACTATGTCCCAGGCACTGTTGAGTCACCAGGGTAGAGTGGTGAAAAGGCTACCAAGGAAGGTCCTTGTTCTTCTGGTGCTTATTTTTTGTGAAAGGGGCAGAAAATTAACTGTACATGTAAACCAACAAATAATCAGATGCTCATAAGCACTCTACAAGTAATTGGGCAGTTGGCTACTCTAGATTAGGTGTTAGGGAAGGCCTTTAAGATGGTGACACTTAAGCTAAGATCTGAATGAGAGGAAGGAATAAATTGTGAAAATCTGGGCCACAAGGAGAACATCATAGGGAGAGGGAAGGGTTAGTGCAAAGGCCCTGAGGCTAGAAAGATCATACAAACAGAAGAAAGACTGGTGTGTACAAGCCAGGTGGATGAGGATAGAAGTGGTAAGAGATGAGGTTGAAGGGGTAGGCACAGGGCAGATCGTGAACTTGGTAATAAGCCAGGGAAAGTTTAGATTTCATTCTTCCTGTTGTGGGAAGACTTTGCAAGGTTTTATGGAAAGGAATGCTATGATCTGGTTTATATTTTTAAACATCTCTTTTGCTGCTGTGATGAAATATTTTTCTAACTGTGGTAAAATACACCTAAGCATATAATTTACCTTCTTAATCATTAAAAATATATATTTTTTAACATTTGAGAGAGAGGGAGAGAGAACACAAGCAGGAGAGGGGCAAAGAGAGAGGGAGACACAGAATTGGAAGCAGGCTCCAGGCTTTGAGCTGTCAGCAGAGAGCCCGATGTGGGGCTCAAATTCACATGCCTTTGAGCTGTGAGATCATGACCTGAGCCAAAGTCAGCCACCCAACTGGCTGAGCCACCCAGGCGCCCCCTTCTTAATCATTTTTAAGTGTACAGTACAGTAGTGTTGAGTGTGAATATACTTTTCACATTATTGTACAACCAATCTCCAGGGCTCTTTTATCTTGCAAAACTCTGTATCCATTAAACAGTAACTCCTCATCTCTCCCCAGAGCCCCTGGCAGCTTCCATTCTACTTTCTGTCTCTATGATTGAGTGTTCTATGTACCTCATATAAATGGAATCATAATATATTTGTCTTTTTGTGCCTGGCTTATTTCACTTAATATAACGTTGTCAAGGTATGTTCATGTTGTAGCATAAATGTTGTAATTTCCATTTTTTTAAAGGCTGAATAACATTCTGTTGTATGTATATATAACACATTTTGTCATTTCATTCATCCATGGATGGGACACTTGGGTTGTTTCCACGTCTTGGCTATTGTGAATAATGCTGTTAGGAACATGGGTGTACAAATATCTCTTAGCAACTCTGCTTTCGGTTCTTTTGGGTATACACCCAGAAGTGAAATTGCTGGTTCATTTATACTTGTGGAGTTTTGAGGAACTGCTATACTGTTTTCCAAAGTGGCTGCACCATTTTACATTCCAAATCCTTGCCAGCTCTTGTTATTTTCTGTTATTGTTCTTAATGGTAGCCATCCTGTTGCATATGAGGTAGTATCTCATTGTGGTTTTGATTTTCATTGCCCTACTCATTAGTGATATTGAACATCTTTTCATGTGCTTGTTGGTCATTTGTTTATCTACTTTGGAGAAATGTCTATCCGAGACCTTTGCCCATTTTTTAATCAGGTTTGGTTTTTGTTTGGTTGTAGGAGTTCTTTATGTAGTGTCAGTATTAACCCCTTATCAGACAGATGATTTGCAAATATTTTATCCCATTCTGGAGGCTGCCTTTTTACTCTGTTGGTTGTGACCTTTGCACAGAAATTCTTACTTTGAAGGAATTCCAATTAATTTTTCTCTCATCTGCCTTTTGGTGTCATATCCAAGAAATTGCTGCAATCCAATCTCATGAAGGTTTTCCCCTGTGTTTTTTCCTAAAATTTCTAGTTTTAGTTCTTAAGTTCAGATCTTTGACTCATTTGAGTTAATTTTTGTATATAGGGTAAGGTAAGGGTCTCTCTTCATTGTTTTGTATATGGATATCGAGTTCCCAGCACTGTTGTTGAAGAGTGCTCTTTTCCCATTGAATTGTCTTGGAACTCTTTGACCCTTTTGGGGTCACTTGAACCATATATGTAAGGGTTTATTCTTGGGCTCTCTATCCTGTTCAGTTGGTCTATGTATCTGTCCTTATACCAGTACTACAGTGTTTTGATTATTGTAGCTGTGTAATAAGTTTTGAATGATGTATTTCTTTTTTTTTTAATTAAAAAAAATTTTTTTTAATGTTTATTTATTTTTGAGACAGAGAGAGACAGAGCATTAACAGGGGAGGGGCAGAGAGAGAGGGAGACACAGTATCCGAAACAGGCTCCAGGCTCTGAGCTGTCAGCCCAGAGCCCGAGGCGGGGCTCGAACTCACGGACCGTGAGATCATGACCTGAGCCGAAGTCAGATGCTTAACCGACCAAGCCACCCAGGTGCCTCCAAATGATGTATTTCTTTAACATAGATTATTAGAATAGAATTGAATCAAAGGATATGAACTTTTTTCAGCCTTTGTCTCTTTTTGTATATTTTTTGCACATTCATATGCATCAGTTTATGCTTCTGTATGAGAATGCCTGTCTCACTTCCTTTTCACATTGAATAGCATTCATAATACCAGTTACTTTCTGAATGATTGATGAGAAATGGTTTCTAATTGTTTCAATGAATATTTCTGTGATTACTACCAAGGTTGTATAGATTTCATATGTTCATTTGTTACTTAGTCACTGCTTTTTTAAGATTTGTCTTTTGCATAATTTTCTTTTCTTTTTTTTTTTTTAAACATTTATTTATTTTTGAGACAGAGACAGAGAGAGACAGAGCATGAACGGGGGAGGGTCAGAGAGAGAGGGAGACACAGAATCTGAAACAGGCTCCAGGCTCTGAGCAATCAGCACAGAGCCCGACCCGGGGCTCGAACTCACGGACCGTGAGATCGTGACCTGAGCCGAAGTCGGACGCTTAACCGACTGAGCCACCCAGGCGCCCCCATAATTTTCTTTTCTTTTGGGATATTCCCCTTTTCCCATCCCTTTGCATAGGAACATTAATCATCTGTTATACTTGAAAAAAGTTTCCCAGCTTTTAATTTTTTAGAAAATTGTTTTTAATGTTTAAAGAGAGAGTGGGGGAGGGCCAGAGAGAGAGAATTTCAAGCAGGCTCCTCAGTGTCAGTGCAGAGCCCCATGTGAGGCTCAAACTCACAAACCGTGAGATCATGACCTGAGCCGAAACCAAGAGTCGGATGCTTAACCAACAGTGCCACCCAGCCCCCCCCAGCCCCCCCCCCAGCTTTTAATTTTTAATGAATTTTTTCCCATTCAGAAATTTAAAATTATTTTGGGAGCAAATCTGTCAGTGTAGTCCTTTCTGAAATGTATTTCATTGCTCTTATTTTTAGGAAATCTGTTTCCATTCAGATGGTTCCCTACATTTTCTTTCTCAGCTCAGGGCTTGATCTCAGAGTTGTGAGTTCGGCTCTGTGTTGGGCTCTGTGCTGGACGTGAAGCCTACTTGGAAAAACCACATTGTAATGATAGATATTTTGAGATTATTGTTTTGTGGCATTCTGTTTTGTTTTGTTTTTTTAATTTATTTTGGGGAGGGCAGAGATGTAGAGGGAGAGAGAGAGAATCTTAATGCAGGCTTTGATCCCATGACCCTGGGATCATGACTTGAGCCAAAATCAAGAGTCAGATGCTTAACCAACTGAGCCACCAAGGTGCCCTGTTATGTGGCATTCTTGTTTTGGCCTTTGGAAGGTCATTGCCCTCTAAATTTAATTTGTTTTTATTTATAAAACACTTTTGTAACAGTAAAAAGTAAGGAGAGAGGAGATCAATAAATTTACTGTGGGAGCTTAAATTTGATACTTGTATAGAGTTGTCCTGCCTTAAAGATTTTTATTTAAGGTGATCATGTCTGTTTTGTGTGAATCTGGTCAGGTTACACACTTTTTTATTTAAGGTTTGGGAAAGGCCTGTTGAATGTGATTTGGGCAGGAGGGTGCAGGGTTTGTAGCAAAGTGCCATCTATCACAACATCTGTGCAAAACCACCCAGGTTAGTCAGTGTCTAAAATGCATATCATCAGTGGAAGTGACCACGAGGACATTGGCATTTTCAGTGAGCTGGCCACATCTCCTGAATGCGGGGTGTTAGAAGTCTACAGCCATGGGCATGATCCAGAGCAGGGTATCAACTATGCAGTCACATGAGACTCACCAGGAATTCCCTACAGGAAATTCTGTTTTCCATCAAATATGGTGGAAATTACAAGATATTCCTGTGTTCTGATCTGTGTAGAAAACATTCTCATGTTTCTTGCATCTCAATCATCCTCATGTCCCTTTTCAGCAACTACTTTTTCATTGTCTTCCTCAAAGTGAAGGAGCTAGTTGTCTGTCTGTGCTTTTCTGTTTCTTAACCAGTGTTTATACTATAATTCATTTATTTTCTTGAAGCACTTATATAAGTGTAGCCCATGCTCACTGGCTTTTTGGGTCATATTTTATGTTAGTGTCTAATTTTTTTTTTTATGTTTACTTTTGAGAGAGAGAGAGAGAGAGAGAGAGAGAGAGAGAGAGAGACAGCATGAGTGGGGGAGGGGCAGAGAGAGAGGGAGACACAGAATCTGAAGCAGGCTCCAGGCTCTGAGCTGTCAGCACAGAACCCAACACAGGGCTCAAGCCCATAAACTATGAGATCATGACCTGAGCCAAAGTCGGACGTCTAACAAATTGAGCCACCCAGGCTCCCTTAAGGAGATATTTTCAAATGCAGCCCAAACTATATGTATGTATGAGAGAATTCATTTTATCTTTATAATATCAAAACAATGAAAAAAAACCTAAGTGTAGTATTTAATGTTACAAATAAGAGATGGTTCATCCCTGGGGTGCCTGCGTGGCTCAGTCAGTTACGTGTCCAACTCTTGATTGTGGCTCATGTCATGATCTCACCATTAGTGAGTTCAGTTCCGAGTCAGAATCCACACTGACAGCACTGAGTCTGCTTGGGATCCTCTTTCTCCCTCTTTCTCTGCCCCTGCCCTGCTTGTGCTTATTCCCCCTCTCCCTACCTCCACCTCTCTTTCTCTCAAACTTTAAAAAAGAGGAAAAAAAAGAAGAGATGGTTTATCCTTAACAGTAAAATTAACAGGCTTTGTTGAACAACCTAGATCTGTATGTGGTTAACTCTTTTCATTGCCTGTCCAGTGGATATTTTAAAAGTATTGTATTGGTGTATGATTTGCCCTGAGATTGAGCCACTGGAGCGGTTTAGAATGAGAGTCATAGCAATTAGAATTGCTCCCAAGATGCTCCCTGTTTACCAGATCAGAATGAGCAAGGTACCTTTAAGATCTCTGCTTCAAAGGGTGTGCGTTAAGGCACGTCATGCCTCAGAGTCCGCTCTTTCTCATTTGTCCTGCTCCAGAGATTAAATATGCCATGATGTGCAGTGTGTGCTTTATTTGCACCCTTGCCTCTCCATTTCTGATTTGATGTGGGTCTCTATTTTTTCCACTTTCTGACTAGCTTGGGTTTCTTTCTTTTTATTAAAAAAATTTTTTTTTCAACGTTTATTTATTTTTGGGACAGAGAGAGACAGAGCATGAACGGGCGAGGGGCAGAGAGAGAGGGAGACACAGAATCGGAAACAGGCTCCAGGCTCTGAGCCATCAGCCCAGAGCCCGACGTGGGGCTCGAACTCACAGACCGCGAGATCGTGACCTGGCTGAAGTTGGACGCTTAACCGACTGCGCCACCCAGGCGCCCCTAGCTTGGGTTTCTTTATTCAACCCACTCGGGTTTTTTTATTCAACCATCTTGAACTCCTTTCTGGCTGATGGCCTTTCACCTGGTTCTGCTTTAGCACTTCTCATCTTCACTGCCTTAAGAACTGTCATGGTTTAGTCCCTGGCATCTCACACCTGTACCGTGGGAACAGCAGTCTGCCTACTCTTCCATCCTAAAGCTGGCTACATTATGGGAGGCTTTCAGTAGAATTGGGGTTGGGTGTGCATTTGCTGCTCCTTTCTGGTCTTTAGCAACTATAGCTGGCAGCTGCTGATAAATAACCTTTCCACTCTGATAGGTGGTAACACTTGTGGGTGAAAGTGCTTATTCTGATGTTTTGCATTAGATCACATCTTGTCATGGTTATAGATAATGTATAGCCTGAATAGTGCTAGGCCAATACACCTTTCCACTATGTAGCTTCATCTTATTAGGTCCTTTCAGCTGGTTTTGGTGGAGGGAGGGAAACGTTTAGGGAGGAGGGTGAGCAGAGCTAACTTGAGGAAAGTTTGAAATTCTTTTTGGTCTCCTTGTTCTTCTCTTTTATTATCCATTCTGCTTTTGTGTCTCATTTCTTCTTGGGAATTTGCCTATTGAGAAACACATTGGAATTACCACTGCTATGAAATATCACATATCATTAATTTGGAACCTACTGAGTGCTTGCCATATGCTAGAACCCTTGCCAGAGTCAGTGAGACTTAGTCCTTGGCTTCAAGGAGTTCTCTGTCGAATGCCCAGAAGACTCAAGTGAATACATATTTGCATAGCCAAATGATTAATCCTATGTTAGAGCACAGAATAGAGGCCACTAATTCAGCAGTAGTGGTTGGGATTGGAGTGAGGTTACAATCAGGAGACTTGGCAGTGGATGTGATGACAGCACAACCCGATTCCTGACAGTGTTAACAGTGGGAAACTGCCTCTTCATTATAAAGGTCATGGACTCCCAACAGGAAGGCCATTCTCTACCCAACACCTTCTTTGGCAGGTCCCAAAAGTGTATACCATTTTTTTTTCCTCTGATATTTTTTCTCTACGTGAGTGGTTCTTCAGCATCTGGACAAATGATTTTTAATCTGCAGCTCTTGAATCATGCATTTGAACACCTTAAAATAAGAGATGCCTCTCCTTTTTTGTGTGTTCTCTACTAGCCAACATTCTCCAAATATGGACATCAGTGACAACAAACAAAAGAGAAATGGGACCTGCTCTTGAGGAGTTTATAGTTTCATGGGGGAAACAGACATTTAGTAAATACTGGAAGGTATTGTGAAAAAAGTGTCAAAGAAAGACCATAGCCTCAGAGTCGGCTCTCCTATAAAGGTCCTTCAGATAATCATCTTGTTTAGAAAAGTCTGTGATGTCTTAGAAATGCAAAATTTAGAACCAAATGAAATTTTATATTTACTGTTTGGCAGACTGTCACATTTGTATAATTTATTTATGGTTATTGTTTATGCTGTGTGCTAGAAAGTGTATTTTCAGCAGTAGAACCCTTCATAGTCACAAGATTAGAAGTTAGTTTTCTAGAAGCAGTTTGTGAGTTTCAGTATGAGATCTTCCTTACATGTATCCTAAGATTATATTGTTCCTCCTTTGTAAAAAGTAAGGAAAAGGGAGCCTGGTTGACTTGGTTGGTTAACTGTCGGACGACTCTTGATTTTAGTTCAGGCCATGATCTCAACAGGTTGTGAGATCGAGCCTAGAGTAGGGCTCTGTGCTAACAGCCCAGAGACTGCTTGGGATTCTCTCTCTCTCTCTCTCTCTCTCTCTCTCTCTCTCTCTCTCTCTTTCTCTCTCTCTCTCTCTCCCTCTTCCTCCCTCTCCCTCTCTCCCTCCCTCCCTCCCTCTGCCTCTCTGTCTGTGTCTCTCTCTCAAAATCAATAAACTTAAAAAAAAAAAATAAGGAAAAGACAGGCACCTGGCTGGCTCTGTTGGTGGAGCATGTGACTCTTGATCTCAGGGTTGTGAGTTTGAGCCCCATGTTGGGTGTAGAGATTACTTAAAATCTTTATTTAAAAATTTTTTTTAATGTTTATTTTTGAGAGAGAGATAGAGCACAAGCAGGGAAGCGGGGGAGAGAGAGAGAGAGAGAGAGAGAGAGGGAGAGAGAGAGAAGGAGGGAGAGGGAGAGGGAGGAAGGGAGAGGGAGAGAGACACATAATCCGAAACAGGCTCCAGGCTCTGAGCTGACAGCACAGAGCCCGACTCAGGGCTTGAAATCAGGATCAACGAGATCATGACCTGAGCTGAAGTTGAACGTCCAACTGACTGAGGCATCCAGGTGCCCCCAAAATAAAATCTTTAAAAAAATAATAAGGGAAAGACTGCAACTCTGACAGGAAATTTAATTCCAAGTTCAGTTGGCTAACCAGCAAATTCTACCAAACAATTAAAGAATTAATCTGTAACCTCAGTCTTACAGAAACTACAGAGTAGAGAAAAACATTCCCGATTCATTTCTTTTTTTTAAAAAACGTTTTTATTTATTTGAGAGAGAGAGCGTCTGCATGCAGGGGAAGGGCAGAGAGAGAGAGAGGGAGAGAATCTCAAGCAGGCTCCACTGCTGCTAGCAGAGTCTGACCCAGGGCTCAGTCTTGTGAACTGTGAGATCATGGCCTGAGCAGAGACCCAGAGTTGGGGGCGCTTAACTGACTGAGTCATCCAAGCATCCCATCCCCAATTAATTTCCATCTCATCTCATCTCATCTCATCTCATCTCATCTCATCTCATCTCATCTCATCTCATCTCATCTCATCTCATCTCATCTCATCTTATCGAGAGAACAAGCAGGAGAGGGGCAGAGAGAGAGAGACAGAGGATCTGAAATAGGCTCTGTGCTGACAGCAGAGAGCCTAGTGTGGGGCTTGAAGTCATAAACCAGGAGATTGTGACCTGAGCAAAAGTCAGACACTTAACCGGCTGAGCCACCCTGGTGCCCCCCCCCCCCCCCGCTCCCCCCATTAATTTCTAAGGCTAGCATAATCTTTGTAAAAAAAACTTGATGAGGGCATTATAAAAATGGAAAATAACAGCTAATTTCATTTAAGATCACAGATGTTGGGGCACCTGGGGGCTTAGTCTGTTAAGCATCTGACTCTTGATTTTGGCTCAGTTTGTGATCTCACCGTCATGGGATCAAGCTCTACACGGATCGAGGAGCCTGCTCGGGATTCTCCCTCTGCCCCTCCCCTGCTTGTGTGCTCGCTCTCTCTCTCTCTCTCTCTCTCTCAAAAATAAATAAACATTTAAAAAAATTTTAAAAACATTTCTCTCCCCCTCTCTCCCTCAGAACAAAACAAAACAAAACATAGATGTAAAAATCCTAATCAACATGTTAGCAAAACAAATCCAACAATATATAATAAGGGTAATAAATAAGACAGGATTTTATTAGGAATGCAAAATTGGTGTAATATCCAAAACCAGCCAGTGTCAGGGCACCTGGGTGGCTCAGTAGGTTAAGTGCCTGACTCTAGACTTTGACTCAGGTCATGATCTCGAGGTTCATGAGTTCGAGCCCTGGACTCTCCATACTGGCAGTGTGGAGCCTCTTGGGATTCTCTCTCTCTGTCTCTGTTTCTCTGCCCTCCTCAGCTCACTCTCTCTCTCAAAATAAATAAACTTCAAAAAATGTATCTTTACAACAACAACAAAACAGATCCAGTGAATATAATTCATATATTAAAAAAAAAATCTTTTTAATGTTTATTTTTGAGAGAGAGAGAGACTGTGAGCAGAGGAGGGGCAGAGAGAAAGGGAAACACAGAATCTGAAGCAGGCTCCAGGCTCTGAGCAGTCAGCACAGAGCCCGATATGGGGCTCCATCTCACTAATCATGAGATCATGTCCTGAGCTGAAGTCGGACACTTAACCGGCTGAGCCACCCAAGTGCCCCAATGTAATTCACATGTTAACAGAAAAATTGTATGATTACCTCATGCAGGAAATTTTGATAAAATTAAACTTCCCTTTATAATAAACTTTTAACAATTTAGAAATAAAAGAGAACTCTTTTAATTGCTATAGGGATCTGCAAAAACCTACTGCAAACATCATACTTAGTGGTGAAATGTTGGAAGTTTTCTAGTTTGGGAATTAAATAAAAATGCCTATTCTCATTGTTTCTATTTAGCACTGTACTAGAGGTCCTAGCCAGTGCAGTAAGACAAGACAAAAGGAAAAATGTATTTGAAAAAAAGAAATTGAATGGTCATTATTTTCTGCCAACAGGATTATATATATATAGAAAATTCAAAAAGATTATGCTAAACTATTAGAATTAATTATATGTAATTATATATTATAGCTATATAATTATATAATATACATGTATATAATTATATCATATTTTTAGAATTAGTAATTATATACAAAACCTGGAATAAATCAAAGAACAAAAATATGTAAGACTTGTACAGAAAATATGAAGCATTATTGAAAATATTTTATTATTTTAAAAAAATGTTTATTTATTTTTGAGAGACAGGGCACGAGCAGGGGAGGGACAGAGAGAGAGGGAGCCACAGAATTAGAAGCAGGCTCCAGGTTCTGAGCCGTCAGCACAGAGCCCTACCTAGGGCTCGAACCCATGAACCGTGAGATCATGACCTGAGCTGAAGTCAGACGCTTAACTGACTGAGCCTCGGTATAGTTTTATTTTAAAAGTGAGGGGACTTAAATTACTTGAGTACTTCAGGAAGAAGTTTTTAGCAGTCATTCAGTTTTTTCCTATGTTGTAAAAATTGATTTTAAAGAGCAATTTTGGAGTCAGAAGTCTCAAAAAGCTCTTGCTGCAATCAATTACTTTGTCTACAAGTGCTGTGCTATCCCTAGCCACATGTGGCTATTTAAACTGATTCTGATCGATTCATTAGATACACTAGCCTCATTTTGAGTGCTCAGTAGCCACATGTGGCCTTCTTTTGGATGGTGCAGATATTGGCCATATCTATCACAGAAAGTTGTATTGGACACCCTTCCAAGAAGGCTTTGTATCTTTTTGAACAGACACCAAATAAAATTTTAGGAAGACTGGGGTTGAGCAATTGCTCTCTTACAATTTACCACCTGCCACATTAGTAGGTCAAAAGTGGCCCAGTTTAAAGCCTATCCCACTGATTGGGTGTTTATTAGAAAGATACTAGATTTTCTGGTGAAGAAAACTAGAGAAAAAGTTACAGTACAAATATCAAACTATCCAACCTTGAGTTGTGGGATTACTGTTTACATCTGGGCAGACTTCTTGGGTTAAGCCCTAGGAGCCCAGGTAGCTAAAATCATAACCATGAGAAGATTTCTTGTGGAGTTTGCCTCACAAAGGATTGGCTGAGGCCCAGGGGGATTCACAGGAGCTTTAAAGGGTGGAAACCCTGGAGGACTGTAATTGATTTTTGCTGCTGGAATTTAGCACTTGAGGAATCTGGCTTTTAAGATTAGAGAGTTCTCAAATGGTAATTTCCCTTCCCTTTCCCATTTTTTTTCTTTTTTTCCTCCTATCATCACGGAACCAATATCCAAGTATACAAGAAAAGTGGTTTCAAGAGGGTCTGGATTATGTAAGGAAGCTTGTGCAGCTGAGGTTCTGCTGGAAGATCTGTAATGCTAGATGAGTCTACAGCAGTAGACTGGGAATTGTGAGTGACTCACAAGTTAGGAACAGATTGCATTGGATGCATCTAAAGGTGTGGATGGGATTTATGACTCTTGTTATGAAATGAAGAAAAAAATAAAAAACTTTACAGTTTGGATGTAATCATTTCCAAACTGCCTGCTTTGGAAGACTGACAGTGTTGGGGAGGAAGAGTCAGCTAGGTAACAGGACTACATAATGGGGGTATGGGGCTGCGGGAGGGGATGTGTTTATTGGAGCCTGTTATATCCTTCTAGCTTCTCTTTGTCCAGGAATTGTAAAAGCTTGTGATTTATTGCTGGAACTTTAATTCAGAGTTGCTAAGCACTTGCTGTTGTATTTCAGGCTGTAGGTTTGGACCATAGGGTTACAGAACCAGTGCTCAGTCAGACATGGGAGATAAATGTACACAAATAATTACCATATAGTGTTAATCATAGGTAGAAATTCAGAGGATCCTGGAACATCAGTTTAGTCTGATTCCTTAATTTTGTGCTAGAGGCAGCTGAGGCCCAGAGCAGGAAGGAGACTGGTGTAAGGTAACGCTAGAAGAACTAGAAACTGAGTTTTGTTTTTTTTTGGTTTTTTTTTTTTTTTTTTTTTTTTTTTACTGATTGGACTACCGTAAAATGTGATCACCATCCTTGAAGGCATCATCTAATTCCTATCTGCTTAAAGACCACTTCTTGCATGATGTCCCCTTGACAGCCCTCCTCGCCTCCAATACTACTTAACTGTCCTTTTCTTGAATTTATTGTGCTTTTATGGAATATATTTCTTCCCTTTTAGATCCTGAAGGTGATCAGGACAAGCACCATGTCGGCTGTGGTCTTTGTACCTCTTCATTTCCCATCCTTAGCAGCGTCTGAATAACTGTCAGGTTTAAAGTTTCCAACCTGCTTGCTTCTTTGTGAGCTACCTTGGTCTAATCACCTCCTTTTGCATCAATAAAAATTCCACTTCTCGGGTCACATGAATACATATTTCGAATTGAGTGAGGTCAGTTACTGTTTGCTCAGTTCTGGAGGAGGGAGGAGGCAGGGGCCAGCAGCCATACTGTAGAGTGAGAAGATGTGTACGTTTTGAGAGACAGGGCCGACCCCAGGGTCGCGTTCGGTAGCTTGGGCCTTGCTGAGCGCGCGGCTAGAGATGCGGGCTGGGCCGGGCTGCGCAGGAACGCCGTGCGATGGGCTCTGTTGCCGGAACTAGTCCCAGTCGCGCGCCCGGACGCGCGCAGTGCCGCCCCGCCCCCTCCCCCGCGGGGTGGAAACAAAGGGGGCTCGGCGCGCGGAGTCGAGCCTTGGGGGAAAGGGGCGGAGCGTCTGGCGGTTTCGCGCTTTGGGCTCGCTAGGTTCGTTCCTGTAAGGGGACTGGGTGGAGAGGAGGGCGGCGACCCAAACCAGAGAAGTGGGAGTGCCGCGTGCTCGCGCATCCTGCGGCCTGGCGGTGAGGGGCGTCGCCTGCGCGCGCAGCGGAGGGTAGTGCGCCGGCGCGCGGCACGCCGTGTTCGTGAGCACCGAGGTGGGGTGCGGCGGGCGGGACGGTGTCGCGGCCCCGGCAGTTAGGGCCCGGGGGCCGAGAGGATGGAGCCCCCGAGGCGTTAGCCGACTCTGTCAGCTCCGAGCGTGCAGCTGCTTCCTGGCGCGGCCCGTGTGATGGTGCCGGGAGGGAGGAAGCGCCGTGACAGCGCCTCGGTCGGATCCCGGGTTCCGGGGGTGAGGAGGCCCGGGGACGGCGGAGCTGGCGAGCTGGCCGCTGGCTGGGCGAGCGGTCACAATAGGAGGCGGCGGCCCAGCGCGGAGCCGCGGGAGCAGCCCCGCAGGGCGGAGCTTCCCCTCGCAGGTACTGGCCGCCCGGCCGTTGGTTCCCGCGTGAGGGCGGGCCGGGCCCGAGCCGTAGGCCGTGGGGAGCCTGCGGGGCCGTTCCCGGCAACCAGGAGGAGGTGTGGTTGCCCGGTGCTTGGCGGGCGCGGCCGGGCGGCCCGGCGCTCTTTGTTCCCGTGGCGGCGGCGAGGAGGTGTGGGTGCAGCCAACGGGAGCGCCGGCCCGCCGCCGCCTGGCAGATGGCCTCGCTCCCTCCCGTTTTGCCGAGGCGCAGGTGAAATGATGTCACCCAGGAGAACGCGGAACCCGTTCGGAAGGGTCCTTTCGCGTCCTTCTGCCGCTGCGGGTTTCTGGACAGGCTGCGTTTTGTTCTCAGGGGATGGAAGTTCTTTCAGGGCTGAAGAATGAGAGAGGTTGGTTTTGAACCAGGAATTTTCCAAATTATCGAGGGCCAAAGAAAATAAAGTTTTTGTTTGCGTTGTGTAGGACTTGTAAAAGACACAGCTTTTTCTTTGGGCCACAAAAGTTGGGTATGCTAATTCTTCCACCATAAATAGAAATGAACACTTCAACGTATGTCATTGCTGGCATCATATGAATTGCCTTCTCTTACGTGGCACACTTTGAAAATTTAAGTGTATGCAACTCAAACACAATTGGTTTGTTACTTTAAAATTGCAAGCCTTTTGGGATCTTGTTTGGCCTTGATTACAGGTACTATTGTTAATATTTCAATTCCTTTAAATAGGAAGCAGCCCTGGTAACTGGACTCCAATTAAAAAACAATCCATTCTCCGTGTTTGTATAATCAAAACTTAATAAAAATCTAAGGACAGTTGGGATGAAAGTAAAATTGTCTTCGGAAAACACTGGCCATACGAATAGATGGGACTTACATACAAAAGTAACAATACAGACCAAATTTTGTATATATATTTTTTATTTTTTATAAATATATATATAAATGTATATAGTATATAAATATAAATAAATACATTTGTATATAATTTATATATTGGGACATACTTGCAGTCGGAATATGAAATTACTAACTGGATTTTTAAATGAGAATTGTATCTCTTCACATACTCTTCTTTCTCCAGTTCTTGCTAGTTTGTAAACTTATTGGCATAATATGTTTCACTTCTTGAAAGCATACTAAACCTTAAATCATTTCATTACATGAGTTCAGTTTTAAGCTGATTTCTATAATTTTTCTGTAAGACTTATCTCTAAGAGATTTGGTAGACTTTAGAGGCTATAATTAAAAAAATTTCACCACAAACTGGCCATGTGGGCCCCAGGGCCTCATCTGTAAAATATGAAAGTTGGATTTAAACGTTGGCTATGGTCCCTCCACCTCTGATATCTTCTGTGATTCTAGAAGGTTATTTCTGTTTCTGTACTTGTCGAGGTTTATATACTCATTCTGTTTTTATCGCTGAACTGAAGGTTGCAAGTATTAATCTGAGTAAATGTTCAGAATTTACTAGAGCGACCTGACTTTTGAGGAAGGTGGATATAAGATGGCATAATTAGACATAACTGAATCTGTTAGCATCATAATGTGGAGTGTAGGTCTATTGTCTCTCTGCCAACAGCTTTGGATGAACCTTTTAGTTACATTACCAGACTATTTGTGCTCATTTTTACTTTATTTCAAGGTTGTGGTGGGGGAAGTATGGGTGAGAAATCCTCAAAAATCTCAAATGATTGGTCTGTATGGAAAGTTCATTGGTCAAGATTATCTTTGTCTTCTACTTCCAGTCTGTTCCATCTATTTCTCTGTTTGTGCTGTCCCAGTCCCAGCTTTGTTTAGCCACCTTCAGTTTGTAATTCACTGTGCTGGTTTGTGGGTAGTGTCAGGGTCTACTAAATAGTTTTGGTTATTTTCCTTTTAACTACATATATCAGACCTGTGTTTTCACTTCTGTTTTACTTTGGTTAACTCATAGCTTGCTTTATTTTTCTCTGGAGGGAGCATAAAGATGTAAACACATTTGAATGTAGTTTTGGTCTAGTTCATTCAGCAAATGTTAAATTCTTGAAGTGACTACCTTGTCTGGAGGAGATCAAGCAAATGCTTCAACTCTGTATAGTAAATTAACAAGTGAGAATTTGAGCAAAAAGAGGAAGAGGGGCCATCTACACAGTCTCGTTTTTCCTCACGTCCTGTATCTTTTCATGTTCCTTTTTTAAAGATGTCAGCACCTTCTCACTCTATGTTAGAGGGGCCCTATTTAGTTCCTCTTGAATTGCCCCTCACTAGACTGAGTCTTGGAGGGCAAGAATAATTTTTCCCCATGTATTCACAGCATGTAGCACATAGTAGGCCTGCTATAAATATTTGAATTAATTATGAATTTAAGAATTACAGTGATCCTATACACACTTTTTTTCAAATAGTTATGTATTTACATACATAAATTTTTTGTATTGATTTGGGTTGGTCATGGTCTGGATACTTGCCAAATCTATGTAATTCTTAGAAATCTTGAAGAGGCACTTTAGAACAGTGCTCTAAGAGGTTACCAGCCTAAATAAAATTATTTTAGATGTACTTCCTTGCTGGGAGAATAATCCTTGGGCAGGCAAATCTGGATGTGGAAGGAAAAGAAAATAACTTTTTTTTAAAGTTTATTTATTTATTTAGAGAGAGCACACACTCACGTTAAGTGGGGAAGGGGAGAAAGAGAGGGAGAGAATATCCCAAGCAGGTTCTGCACTGTCATCACAGAGCTTGATACAGGGCTCGAACTCACAAACTGTGAGATCATGACCTGATAATCTAGACCAAGAGTCAGATGCTTAACCGACTGAGACACCAGACACCCCAGAAAAGAACTTTTATTTAAAATAATATGTAGCTCAAAAAAAAAAATGTAACTCTTATTTTCCCTAACCTTTATGAACGCCTTCTCAAAAGATGTAATGGTTAGAGACCTCCTTAGTTGCATGTACATCCATCCTCTTCCGAGTAACTTATGGGACTGTGGGGGGGGGGGGGGCGGTAGGGAAAGAATGGTGGAGTCTTTCAGCTATTTTCAGTAACCCTGGTTCTGTTGTGCTCCCAGAAAGACATGAACCCAGTTTGTTGTTTGCCTTAACTCAAGAATAAAAATAATAGTTTTAAAAAATGATTGCCCCAGGGGTGCCTGGGTGCCTCAGTCAGTTAAGCATCCAACTCCGTTTCAGCTGAGGTCATGATCTCATGAGAATGTGAGAACAAGGCCAGCATGACTCTGCATTGACCCACAGTATGGAGCCTGCTTGGGATTTTTTCTCTCCCTCTCTCTCTGCCGCTCCCCTGCTCCTGCCCTTACTCGCTCGCTGGCTCCCCCCCCCCCCCCCAATAAACAAACATTAAAAAAAAAGAGAGATTGCTTCAGTGCTAAATAGCAGTGGTGTTTCCCTCAGTAGGTAGTAGCAGTCCTTGAATGGTCTAAAGTCTGTAATAGACCAGCAAGCATATAGACCATTATTTTATTTAGCAAATACTTATTTGTTAAACATTTAGGTTACTTTTAGTTCCCTTTTAAATTGTTGCTGTACTGTGATGAACCTGTGTATGCATGTGGTTTTTCCCATATTTTGGGGTATTCCCATATTTTAGATTATAACCTGGGAATTTATCAGATGAAAGATTACGGATTCAAACTGTTCAAATAGTTGATAAAATCTACCTGATTACTTTCCAGGATATTAACATTTGCCATCATGGCAGCTGTGAGAATATGTGGATTTTTAGATAACTTGGATTCGACTTTTTCATTTGTAAGGTATCCAGTCTTGGACTTAGAGGAAGGAGTAAAAGACTTGGTGGGGTCAACATTAAGCACTTGACTTTTTATTGTTTGTTTTGGTTTTTTCTTCTTCTTCTACTAGGCTGTGATTTGAGTCCTTTTGACCAGGTGGTATGCTGTTAGTAACAATGAACAGTTTTGTTTTTTTTTTTTTTTTCTGGAGAGTAATGTGGCTGTTTTGGAGAAGACTATTTGGGCCTTTGAGCAATTTATTTTGAAGAAAGTAGATTATTTTAATGCTGGCCTAGAAGTCCTGTACCTGCATATCCTCTACCATGCCTTTATAAGAAAAATGTAAATGAATGAAGAAGGAAGCTGTCACCAGAGGTGATTTTGGAGGAAGCAAGTTATGGGACAATATCTGGACCTAAGTCCTATGTTATTTTTAGCATCATAACTGATAACAATTACACCGTTCAAGACAGATGTTAAATTGTGGGTTATATTATCCCACAGGGAAAGGCCACATTAAACAAGATGGCCTAAAATAGTGTTGTATTAGTGCTTAAAAGGTTAAACTGTTTTCTGTGACTTTTCTGAAACAGGTGCTTTCTTAGTTATGCTGGGTAAATTAGTTATATAGTTACATGTAAACAAACATTAAAGATGAGAAGTATAGGGAGTTGCAGATTAATCAGGTCTCAGGGATGTTTTCTTGGCAGGACTTTTTAAACATAGGTTGCATCCTGAGAGAAGATTGAGTTACTGTATCTTTGTAATGTTCAACAGTTGCCAGACTAGACAAAAACAGAATTGTATCTGCTTCCAGATACAGTACACCGTAAGTAATTTTAAATGAGGAAGGTATAGGGAAGTAGTGGAAGGTTACGTCAGAAACAATTTACAAGGAAACCTTTACCTTTTAAATACTTAAAATAACTTTAAATAGACTTTATGAAATAGTTTTTTACTAATTAGATTATAAGGAAGATGTTACTTTTAAAATCCTTAAATTACAAGGTGTTTTAGTGAATTGAGCATGAACTTTAGAGCCAGATAGACTTAGCTTCAAATTATGGCTCTGCGGCTTTAAGCAAGTCGGTTAACCCTAACTTGCAGTGTGTAAAGATCAGAGAGCCCCAGTTCAGTTCCTAGCACGAAGTTAGCTATTACCAGATTGAAGTTTTAAAAACTGCTATAGTGCTTAGATTAAAAAAAAAATGTTGTAATTTGTATCTTTCATCAAATTAATACAGCTAAAATTCTGGAGAAGAAACTTTCTTCAGGTATACAACACTTTCGATTTGACACATATATGTCATGTTAGTTTTCTATTGTATGTAACAAATTACCTCACATTTAGTAGTTTAAAACACAAATCTGTTATCTCATGGTGTACATGGGTCAGGAATCATGGGTTAGCTGCAGGGCCCTCTGTTCAGAATCTTACTTGGCTGGTGCCATGATGTCATCAGAGGTTTAATGTCCTCTCCGAAGCTCAGTGGCTGTTGGTTCAGTACGGCTCTTGTAATTGTAGGACTGAAGTCCCCCCATTTTCTTGTTAGCAGTCAACTGGTGAACGATTCAGCTCCTAGAGGGTGCCCTCCTGTCTGCCACATTGTCCTCTTCATATGCCTTCTGGCAACATAGCAGTTGTCTGCAGGTTTGGAGGAGAATCTCTTTTGAAGAGTTCTTCTTTTAAGAGCTTTCTCTAACTCCGGCCTGCCTTGATTAATTTAAAATCAACTGACTTGGGATCTTAATTCACTTGAAAATCCCTTCACTTCTGTGAAGGGGTTCATATCATTAGGTTATATAATTTAACCTAACCATGGAAATGAAATCCACACTATTTACAGTCCTGCCTACACACCGTGGAGTAATGGATTATACAGGAGATGTGTACCAGAGGTGGGAATCTTGGAGGCCTTCCTTCTTAAGAATTCTGCCTCACGTGGACATACAAAATAATTGTGTGTGATTTTATCTTATCCAATGGGTGCACCTCGTTTCATGCCCATCTTATTTTGTCCTGGATCTATATAAACTACAGCATTTGAATATACCTTTTCTCCATTATATTGTTTGTTCTCCCTCTTTATAGGCATGGAGCTTCTGACCAAAGGAAATTGTCATAGGTAGAAGAGGAATATGCTTGAAAATTATTAACTTATGACCACAAGGGTCAGGGTTGGCCAGTTTCTTGTTTGGTTGGTTGGTTGGTTTTATACCTCTATAGGACTGAAATCTTAAGTTTTCAAAGAAACAGAATTAAGGAGAGGAAACCTGACCCTCTGATTTCTGTTGACCAAGCTAGCTACTTGTACTAGCAGTCTATAAAAGTGCTACTCATGCAGACTGCTTTAGAGATGACAGTTGAAGGCAAGTGAGCTTATTAAAACACTCTTCAAAGGTACCTTGCAAACTATAAGCTTAAGAAGATTGCAAAAAGAATATGCAACTTAAAGGAACAGACTGTTTTGAGAAGAGAATGGCTTTAAAGTGGTGAAATCCTTAGATTGAGGAGTCAGGAATGTGAAATACACTTCTTTCTATGAAATCTTTTATATGTCTTCAGATAAACTCAAGGCTCCTACCTCTATTCTAATTTTTGCCCGTATTGCATTTAATACATTATCCTATAGTTGGCTGCTTTGCATCCCTTTTTTTTTTTTTAACTGCAGTAAGCTCCTTGAGGGTGGGATCCATGTTTTATCTTCTTTCCTAACAACTCTTGACTTGGGGAGGCAGTCATAAATATTCCTTGATTCAGCACTTCATACCTCATCATAGTGGTAAAGAATATTGGCACATTCATGTTTGTGGTGCAGAGACAAGTTTTAGCTCATGTCAAAACATTTTAGTAGTAGTAGTAGTAGTAGCAGCAGCAGCAGCAGCAGTAGTAGTGAATTGTAGTTAGTGCCTTCACGTGATCTACTTTTACTCCTAGGAAGGTGTTTGGAAGCACTTTTAGTCTTAGGAACAGGCCTGGTTATCTGTTTACCAGGCTCATAGCAAACCAGAACAAAAAATGGGCTAAGGAAGGTTATTATAGAAGTATTATTAATATAATTAGCATGCTACTTCATGCTCTGTCTCTGCCTTCCTCTCTGGTTACTTCTGTACTGGCTAGCCATACTGAACATTCTGCAGTTTCTTGACAACACTGCTGTCTTTTGCCAGTTACCTCTCTGTAGCACCCAGTGCCTAGCAGTATCATAGAAAGATGATACTCTGTATATTGTACGGTGATTTGCTTTTGTTTCTTTTTCATAGCATATACTTTTTGGAGGCAGGAAACCATGTGTATCTTCTTGGTTTAGTGCCTGTCACAGAATAGACATTTATATGTAAGGGAAGAATGAGGCAGTGAAACTGAAAACCAGACACGTGGTCTGAAGCACATGGTCTTCTTCAGTGTAGGGATAAGCACATTCACAAACCTTAACTTCCAAAGGTGGTTCACTCCACAGCACAGTGGAACAAGTGATGCTCATGATGTCCATGGTTAAAAATGCTGCAGATTTAAGCATATTTACATATGATGAAGGGAATTAACCTACAATCAAGCCAAGCATTTAAAACATGCAGTCATTTGCTTTGGGGCTTGTGATCATATCCTTTATTCTTAAGAAGGTTGCTAGGTTTGTGTTGAATAGAGCTGAGGTGTCTGCAGACTCTTCTTTTGTATACCTATGGTCACTATAGAAGTTTTGCTGCAAGTGTTCTGAAATCTCTCGTCTTCTTTGCATGATCATATAGGAGGTTAATTAAAAAATAGAATGAAAAAATATTAGTCTTAGTCCAGATGGACACTAATCTTTCTATACTTAAGATATATGATTTTATGTCAGGTTTTCTTAACATGAAGTCTTATCTGTCCTTTAGGGTTTTAGAATCAATACCAAGAGAAAAGCTATTAATAGGTATTATACGGGAAACACAGGAAAGGTTTTGCATTTTTGAACAGTGCTGTTTTGCCTTTTAAAAAAGTTTTTTTTAAGAGAGATCCATTGCCAGAGGCAACCTTTGCCATCCTTATATCTGTTTTGATGTTTAAGATTAATTTTTAATTTCTTTCCAATCTCTGCTAACACAAATATTTAGAAAACCCAGACTGTCCTTCATAGACATGATTCTCCACATTGGTGCGGCTAGCCATGAACTATCCTTTTCTTCTCCCTCTTTTTCCCAGATATCTCCCGGGGCCAATTCAGCACCTCTACCTGGCCATCCTAACAAGGTGATTTGTGAAAGGGTGAAACTTCAGAGCCTGTTCCCTCTCCTCCCAAGTGATCAGAATACTACCGTTCAAGAGGATGCTCACTTCAAAGCTTTCTTCCAGGTTCTTATATATTTACCCTTTCCCTACATAGGGCTGAAAGTCACCGATACATTTTAGGTTGTTTTTAGGAAGGCTTGAAACAAAATTCTCAATATCTTCTTCTTATTTTCTATTGTATGTGGGAATAAGTATTCTTCTTAGAGGCCTTCTTCAATATAACTTAGCCAGCTTTTCTGAAGAATGTTTGTCTTCTCTTGAGCTGCTGTTTATTGTTTGACCACTTAATATTCTTTTTTTTTTTTAATCTTTTGGTATCAATCACTTGTGCTAATAGGCCACATTCTATAGGAAAGTAGAAGATATTACAGATATGTGAAATTGTGTAGGAATGGAAAAATGGGAGCATGCAAGATATTTTTTAAAGCCATTACTACTTATTTGTTTATTGCCTAGAGTTTGATAGTGATGTAAATTTCAGAAAGAAAACATGTTTCCGTACCTTCTATCACTTTTGAACCTGTGGATAAAATATGATTAAAATTTTTGTTATATGTAAAATGAAAATAAGGCAAGGACTATCATTAGTTTATTGACAAGATTGCTAGGATGTGCTCAAATAAATTACTGGCTACTAAATTTCCAATCCATTACTGTTAGAGAAGCATGTTTTATAATGGAAGTCAGTATTTTTATTACCGAATGGAAACTAGTTGTAGAATTGCTTCTGCGTTTTAGGGTTGTGGGCCAAGGTATGTATTTGTATATGTGTATATAAATCTGAGGTAGTGAGAGTCGCTTATCAAAACTTGGATTTTGGATCGAGCCATTTTTCTGTTTGTGTGGAAGTGGTAGGTTGGAGCTTAGGACTAGTTCTGAAAGAGAAATGCTTGTGTGATACATTAAATTGAAGATATGAAATTTCTGAGAATAGCTTTGTAGGTGATCCAGGGCTCTGCAATCTGATATTCCTTGGAATTTGTGCCAGGTTCTCTGCTTTGCATGTATTGTCTCCTTTGTTTTTAATCCTCCTAACAACACACCAGTCGTGGATGATTTTCTAGATGAAGAAATAGGCTCAGAAAAACTCTGAGATGCCCTGTTACATAGCTATTTATTGGCAGAGCAGAGACTTAAATTCACCTTTTGCTATTTCTTGTCTCTACTACAGCAATACCACTTGTAGAAATCAACAAGTATTTCTGTAAACACAACACAGTATGTTAAGAGACATAGCAATCTGTATTGAATTAAATGGCATATTGACTACTGTTCTTGATCCAGTTGGTCTGCAGTAGCTTGATATTTAGTAGCAAACCAGTATAGCTAAGGAAGAAATTGACTTAGTACCTTCCCTACTGCCACCACTAAACAATTATATGACACTTAATTTGTTTTCTAGACTTCTTTGTGTCTCTCGGCATTAAGTCAGTATTAACTTTAAACTCAAGGAGTTGCTGGCAAATGGAGTAAATTTAAACACGTTTTAAAAATGAAACAAAAAAGAGCCAGTTCCATTTGAGTGTTGCAGAAAGGTGAAAGATATTATTGTTAAATTTTTATGTATATCTCTAAACTTAAATCTTACTTTTTTCTAACTTTAAAACAAGGCCCTCAGTATACTTGGCTCCCAGGGAACTCCATTGTTCTGCATGAAGCAAAGTAAATCCTTCTCATAACCCCTTTGAGATACTGTCAGAGACCTTCAGCTAATTCTGATAATAAAATTGGGTGTGATTTCTTATTCCAGTTTTGCTTTTCTCAGCCCTAGAATATTTACTTTCCATGTGAAAAGGAGAAATCTCCCCATTTCTTATTCTCAGAGTTATTCTTTTAATGTGTTATGTTTTCTTGGCTTTCCCCCAAGTTCCTTCCCTCCTAGCTTTTTTACTTTTCCTTTCCTTTGGAACACTCCGTTTTAAACAGATTCACCTACCTCTTCCATTTTTTTCTTAAAGTATCCTTATCTTAGCTGAAACTAGTCTCTTTTTGGAGGACATCATTTTCCCTGCAGCCTTGTGTAGGAGTAAAAAAGAACTGTTGATTTTTCCTACTCCATACATGGGGATTGAGTATGTATCTAGTAAGTGGGATGGTCATAGAGGACATGGAAGTGTTTGATATTCCCCTGGGTCTTTGTTTCCAACCACCAGTTGTCTTTTAAGAAACATCTCATCCTGTTTTGGGCTATATTTGTTTTTTATCTCTACTCTTTAGCAGTTTTGTCACTGTCCTTGTTTATTAAAAACTTTTGTGTTTTGCTCCCTTTTTACTTGCTTGTTTTAGTCAAAATCTTTCAAATTCTGCATGCTCTTTTAATTTTTAAAATTATGAAATAATTCATATATGAAAGTTACGATGTATAAAGCAGACACATGTATAGTTAAAAAAAAAACAAACCACCATGCATCTTAAGAAGTCAGCCATTCCCTATACTTTCGAGGTCTTCATATGACCTTCCATCTGTCTACCTGCTGTCTGATACTTGTGCCTTGGGTAAAACTCTTGAGTTTTGTGTTTAGTATCCCTTTGTTTCTCTGTGTGGTTTCATCACATGCAGTATCCTTCAAACAGTATCACTATACTGTTTACTTTCTGAACTTAATATAAATGTTATCATACTTTGTATTTTGTCATTTTGAGACTCATCCATAATGATGCTTGTAGCCATGTATGTAGTTGATTCATTTTTCTTTTAGTGTTTCATTTATATGAATATGCTGTAGTTTATTCCCTCTCTTTTTGATTGACATTTCCAGTAGTTTACAGTTTTTTACTGTTATCACAAGCAGTAGTGTTGCCATGAATATTCTTGTATCCCTTTCCCAGTGTATATTGAGTTGATATTTTAATTTGTGTGAAAATGATGGCTTTGTATATTTGTTAGTCTGAGTTTTCTTACAGAAGAAACGTACATGTGTGGGCATATTTGCATCTCTATAAAAATTAGTCTATATTTAACATTAGAATCAAAGGTACTCCCTATAGTTTTAGAAATTTAAAATTAAGGTATAATTAACATACAGTAAAATTCACCCTTTTGGTGTACAAGTCTGTGACTTTTGATGAATACATACAGATGTGGAACCACCATCTCAAACAAGACAATAGAACACTTTCATCTCCCCCAAACTCCCTCTTGTCTCTCTCAGCCCCTTACAGTTTTAAAATTAAGTTTCTGTGCCATCAGTCAATCCATTGATTGTGATTGTAGATAGTGTGCTTTCATAAAACAGATGCATTGTAGGGAACTTAGATTTCATGTCTAGCACACCCCTTGGTTTCAAGGGTGTATGCATGTGTCCTAATGATAGCTGTCTGATACTTTATTTTGTAAATTTACAAAAGTTAATTAGGTGATTGAAATTTTCATGATTGATACACAGAGAAATAGACTAGGTTTCTGAAAGAGAAGACTAATTATTGTAAAAAAAAAAAAAATCTCTTCTCCAACAAATTTATAGACAGTAAAAATTCCAGCCAAAATATTAGAATTTTAATGATTTTAGAAACCTTATAGAGTTATTCTAAATTCATAAGAAAGATTTTCAAAGAAAATACAGAGGGGAAAAAAACCTTTTTTGAAAATTGTTGTAATGGGCAATATGCCATAATAGATACTAAATCCTATTACAAAGAAATAACTCCATGTCACTGAGCTCCTTGTTGTTAAACACAGTGGATGTTTTTCAGTCCCCATCTTGCTTGACCTTTTAGTTGAATCCTTGCTCCATTTCACCGAGCCTTCTATCACCACACTCCATCCACTGTCTCATGAACTACTCAGCATGAAATATTTTTTAGAGTTCAATATTGGACCTTCTTTTCACTGTATAAGTTGTTTGGGGAAATTTTGTCCATGTCTGTACCTTCATTAACCTACCATCTATCTGTATACCAAAAACTCCTTAAATTTCTAGTCTCTGGACTTGAGCTGTCTGCAGAACAGCTCTACCTGGTTATCTCAGAGGGATCCCTTGATTTCAAATTGTTCTTACTATCTTCTCCGTTTTCATTGGTTTCGTACTTATGCTTCAGATTTTTTATTTTAACCATTGATTTGTGTTTACAGCTTAAAATTATTACAGTCAGATTCATGATACATAAAATTGAGTGCTTTGGTGGAACTAACATTTGAAAACAAATTACACCATCAAGGTAATGTTTTTGTGAACCAATGAATGATGATTTGTGTGATTAAACATTAAGAAAAAAAATAGAACATAAGGTCATTAATATATTCTTAAAAAATTAGCCATTCAGGCCTCCCTAAACCCAGGAAGCCACTCCTGGACTAGCAGTTATGGCCAGTGGTAGTAACATCATTTTCACACAATATTGAATTCTACTCATTATGATAGGACTGCAATGCTATATGACTAGAATCCCTTTCGAAGCACTCACTGCACATATTTCATGAAAATACACTAACTTGAACAATATCAAAAAGCAAAAGTTCTGATTTTTTTTTTTTTTTTTTGATGTATGCTTTTGAAAATACAGTATTCAAAGCCTCTTTCCCCTCTGTAGCTACAAGTAAGATAACATCCCAGGAAGATGTACTGGTAGTGTGGTTATGAGTTTAGATTTTATTCTGAAATATTTTGAGCTGAGGAATAGCAGAGCTATACATTGAAGTCCAATGTGAATTATGTGAAACAGGACTATACATTGTGTAGTTCAAGGGCAGTGTAATCATTCAGTTGTCTTTGGTTCATCTTGACTAATAGAAACACATTAATCTGGATGTAGTTTAAACAAAGACTTCAGATTGTAGAAAATTAAATGAGAATATTTAGAGATCTTTTCTTAAGCCATATTGTGTGATTCAAATATGAATTGTTAATTTCCTGCTTTTCCTTGCTTATATCCTTCCTTTGCAAAAACAAAACAAGAGTCTTGTCTTGATGGATATTCTTTATTACCAAATTGCTTTATATGGAGTGTTTTAGTTTCTTAAGTACTTTCACATCTATTAAAATGGAATTCAGGGGTTCCTGGGTGGCTCAGTCGGTTAAGCATCTGACTTTGGCTCAGGTCATGATCTCACAGCTTGTGAGTTTGACCCCCGCATCATCGGGCTTTGTGGTGACAGCTCAGAGCCTGGAGCCTGCTTGGGATTCTGTGTCTCCCTCTCTCTCTGTCCCTCCCCTACTCACATGCTCTCTCTCAAAAATAAATAAACATTAAAAAAAAAAAAAGTAAAATGAATGGAATTCAGTGTTTTCTCTGTCTGGGCCATTTAAATTTAGCATTTATTTCTTAATTGTGAAATGAGAAATTTTATCTTTTGCCAAAGATAGTTAAGGCAAGTAGAGAAAGTCTGGGAGTGTAAAAAGAGAATTAGGGATTCTTTTCTTTTCTTTTTTTTTTTTTTTTTTAAGTGGAGGGGCAGAGAGCAGAGACAGAGAATCCCAAGCAGGCTCCATGAACTCCCAATCCATGAGGTTATGACCTGAGCCGAAATCAAGAGTTGGACACTTAACCAATTGAGCCACCCAGGCACTTCCGAAGTGGGGACTCTAAGTCATGCTGTGCTTATTTGTAAGAGATGAAAAATAGTCTTGAATGATAAGTGGAGGGAAAGGACCATATTATTGTGTAATTTTACCCCCACCTGTCTGGCCCCTCCCAGTTGCCACCTTGCTACTTTGAGAAGGAGGTCCATGAGGCTCACTACTGGTAGCTGAAGTCAGAGGCCATTTCAGTTTCCAGTTTTTATCTACAACTTGGAATCTGTTTCCACTTTGGGAAAAGTTGGTCTCCACAGGATCTCGCTTTATCTCCAAGACTTGCTGATTGAGATGTATAAATTTAATTTTATTAGATAACATTTCTTTTTACATAATTATATATAAATATATAAGATATCTATATAAGAATATGTATTTTATATATGTATGTATATACATGCATATGTGTTGTATGTGTGTACATATTTCTTTTACCATAACATTTTGATTTTAATGACTTTTTTTTTTTTTAACGTTTATTTATTCTTGAGACAGAAAGAGAGCATGAACGGGGGAGGGGCAGAGAGAGAGGGAGACACAGAATCGGAAGCAGGCTCCAGGCTCTGAGCCATCAGCCCAGAGCCTGACGCGGGGCTCGAACTCACAGACCGCGAGATCATGACCCGGGCTGAAGTCGGACGCTCAACCGACTGAGCCACCCAGGTGCCCCTGATTTTAATGACTTTAGACTTGCTTTTGGAATCGTGCAATGCATTTTTATGTCTCCAGGGTTGTTTTCACTTCTAATGATGATATTTTGGTTATAAAGATGATTTGGTGTTGGGACACCTGGGTGGCTCAGTCTGTTAAGCGTCCTACTTCAGCTCAAGTTATGATCTCGTGGTTCATGATTTTGAGCCCCACGTTGGGCTCTGTGTTGACAGCTCTGAGCCTGGAGCCTGCTTCAGATTCCCTCTCTCTCTTCCCTTCCCCCACTTGTGTTCCGTTTCTTTCTCTCTGTCAAACATAAATACTTAGAAAATTTTTAAGGTGATTTGGTGTTAATAGAGGTGTAATTCATTTTATCAGATGTTTAATACCAAGTATAAAAGCTAGCAAGCTAGATTTCTTTTGTTCTTCTTCCTTTCCTCCCTCTCTTGCCTCCCTTGATCCCTAAATCTGCACCAGTATTCTGTACCAAAACGGACAGTACTTGTGCCTCATTTGAATCAACTTCTGGAACTTTCTAAAGTCAGCCCACTGGCACAAAGTCAACAAGGAAAAAAGGGAAATTCTTGCACTGAAAATTGAAAAAGTAAATTTCTCTTTTATGGCGAGTCTATCCTTCGGGACTTTTGCTAAGAGAGTCCCTTAACTTGTTTTGGTAGTTTTCAAAGTGTAGTCCCACACCAGCAGCAGCAACCATCACCCAAGATTGTGTTACAAATGAAGATTCTTGGGCCCTGATCCAAAATTTCTTAATCAGAGACTGAAGAGCAGGCCGAACAATCTGATGTTGCTGACACTTGCAGAAGTAGAAGAACCACTGTCCAAGGTCAGGGAAGTATTCCTCCAGATTCTGCTGTGCATTCACCTCTGCGAAGAGAATTTGTAGCAGCATAATTCTGGACCAGTTTCTATATTAATTTCTAAGCTTAGAGGCTCATAGGCAACCTCTGTGGGTAATAAAAAAAAAATTGAACCCTAAACTTGGTGTTGAGGAGCTAACCTGTGGTTTGAATTCTCGGGATAAATCTCTTCTTCAATTTCCAGTCCAGTCCAGAGTAGATCTGTTTTCTTATTGATTCTCCATGCCAGTGGGCTTTTTCTAGTCTTCCCCCCCCCCCTTTTTAAATGTTTATTTATTTTTGAGAGAAAGAGACAGAGCATGAGCGAGGGAAGGGCAGAGAGAAAGGGAGACACACAATCCGAAGCTCGCTCCAGGCTCCCGACATGGGGCTTGAACCCACAAACCATGAGATCATGACCTGAGCCGAAGTCAGACTCACAACCCACTGAGCCACCCAGCCGCCCCACTAGTCTTCCCTTTTATTGCAAGTATAGTACTTGGGAAACTTTGGCTTTGCAGGGTTCAGTGAGTGATAAGGCCATAGCTTCTGTGTCCCACCCCAAGATAAAAAAACCAAATCTGGTTTTTGGTTTTCCCCTTTGTTTCTGGTCCTTGGTAGTTTCCCTTTTTTTCTGAGTTCATTGTTACATTTAAAAACTATTTTTGTTGGGACACCTGGGTGGCTCAGTCTGGTTAAGCATCTGACTCTTGATTTTGCTCCAGTCATGCTCTCACGGTTCAGTTCATGGGTTCAAGCCTTGCGTCTGGGTCTGCGCTGACAGCATGGACCTGCTTGGGATTCTCTCTCCCTCTCCCTCTCTCTCTCTCTCTGCTACCCCTCCCCGCTTTCACATTTGCGATCTCTCGATCTCTCTCAATATAAATAAACTTTAAAAATATTTTTGTTGTATTTAAGCCATTATTTCTAGATGTTTCTATCAGGATTTTTACATTTAGTCCATGCTTTTGTCAAAACAAGTCTTTATACTTAATTTACCAAAGTTTACAGTACTTACATATTTTTTTCTGTAACTACAATGGTGATCTTTCACGCCTTGTCTAGGTTGATTATAAAATTGAAAACCAGTGAACAGTCTCCATAGTGTTAGGAGTATCTGTCTATTATAGTCATTTCAGGACTAAGTAGCATGTTGGCCCATGGAGGAGAAGATATAATCTTCTACCTATTCTACTCCAGGGATGCTTTAGGTGACAAAATGATAATGGATTTGTTTTCGTCTTTGTTTTTTCTAGACTCTGGTTACCTTTCAGAAAAAAAATTTTTAACGTTTATTTTTTATTTTTGAGAGATAGAGCGTGGGCAGGGGAGGGGGCAGAGAGAGAGGGAGACACAGTATCCCCAGCAGACTCCAGGCTCTGAGCTGTCAGCACAGAGCCCCATGCGGGGCTCAAACCCAGGAGCCGTGAGATCATGACTTTAGCCGAAGTCCAGTGCTTAACCGATTGAGCCACCCAGGCACCCCTGGTTACCTTTTATACTTCCTATGACAGAATAACCATGTGCTTAAGTTTTTTAAGAACTTCCAAGTTCTCAGTCGTACTGTTTTTGAACTCGTATTATTTAGAGTATATTTCTTGGAGTCCTCTAGCTTGTTCTAATTGGAATAGTTACTTTTCAGTCCTGAGATGTCTTTTCATTGCACTTCTGAGTTACTATTACTGTTCATTGGATCCTCTGTGTGTGTCTGTGTCCTCAAATAAAAGACAGCACACACATGTGTGCACACATAAAATCAATCAAGTAAAATTTTTTGAAAGATGTGTGAGAAGCAGCTTTGAACCTTTATATATCTGGCAAGTCTTTCCTTTTGCCTTCACAGTAGATTAGTAGTTAGGTTGGAGTATAAAATTCTAGGTTCAATATTTTCCCTCAGCATTTTTAGCATCTTTTGTTTTCTGAGGGAATGCTAATCTAATTCTTGTTTCTTTGTAGGTTATTTCTACTTCCCTTTTCTGAAAACTGAGGATATTTTTGGAGTTCCTTAGAGTACTAAAATTGATGAGGAATGTGATGAAACCATGTTGTATATATGTAGTAAACTAACTTCTTAATACTTCCCTGTCTTTAAATATCCATTTTGGTTTTCTATTACTTTGAGTAAAATAGGAAGAGTTATTACCGTAGTACTAATGAATAGCTCACTTCCCTCCACTTCCTATTCTTTGTCTCCTCTTTTTCACTAATGTGAATCTATCACAGCACACAGAAGAGATAGGGAACTTTCCCAGTCACCTTGTCTCTTAAAAACAATGCATTTGCAGTTTGTTTTTGTGGGTTTGTACCATTCCCCTCCATTTTGGGCAGTGACTTTTTAGAATTCAAAGTCCCTATCATAGCTTGCATTAAGCTTCACAGTATAAGATACATATATGAAAACTGAAGATCGTGATTGGTTACTAGCATTTGGTAGTTTAAAACAAAAAGTCAAATTTGGTTGACCAACCGGAGATCACTTATTTCTAGTGCTTCTGTGTAGTTAATTTATGACTTTGCCAGGTATTGATCATTCTGCTTTGTTTTAATCAAAATATCTACATTTCATTGGTATTTTTGAAGTTTTAGGGTTATCAGAACATAACTGATTTTCTTCTTAAAATCAAAAGGTAAAAACAAACATACTTTTAATAACAAGCACCATTAAATCTAGGGAGAAAATAAGGTGTTTCTTTATGGTTCTGAAAACTATTTACTATTTTAATTATAATGATAAATTTGAATTATCCTTTTTAAAGTTTATTTATTTATTTTGAGAGAGAGAAAGAGAGAGAATCTGCACACGAGCCAGAGAAGGGCAGAGAGAGAATTCCAAGCAGGCTTCCCACTGTCAGCGCAGAGCCTGACGCAGGGCTCAATCTCACAGTGAAATCATGACCTGAGACGAAATCAAGAGTCAGATGCTTAACCGACTGAGCCACCCAGGCATCCTGAATTATAATATTTTTAAATATAGAAAGACAGTGACATCGTTTTTGGAACACCTCTGCTTAATAATGTGGAATGATCAAAAGTAACCATTTAGGAATTTGCTTTATTTTTATCAGTTTAGTTAATTCTTGTTTATCTCTTTAAATCTAATGTTGTAGTATTGTAGCCCCATATACTCTTTTGCTAATCCGATTTTTTTTGTGCTGGCAGCAGGCACCAATTATTTTGCACCCAAAAGTGCTCTAATGACCAAGTAATTAGAACTTGAAGGAGTAGATTTGAGATAAGAGAGGTTCTCTTAGAAAATAGACATTGGTTAGCCAGACATTGGTTAACTTGAAATTTTGATAGTTTCTGTGAGACTGGTTGGGAAAATTCTATGGAGAATCCTAGAAAGTTACTAATTCAACTAAGAGATCCATATGAATTTTATAGCTAGTGATGTTGTGATCCTCGAAAACTCAATGTGTAACAGGTACAGGTTTTGAATTATTCACCACTCCCACGATTTACCTGAAACTCTGTGTCTTCCTCAAAATGCTGTAATGTTCTCGTTAAGAACTAATGATCTAGATCAGTTGACTCTTTATCTGTTTCATAAAAATGTTACTTTATTCCTCTAACCCTTATTAAAGAAAATGTAATGACCTTAAATAGTGGGAATAAAGAAGCAGAAGGGTGTTATTTAGAATCAAGTCAAGGGCCTACTAAAATTATTCCCCCTCCTCAGCTGATCTCACAGATGAGAACTGATCTCTAAAAATGTAACTTAACTGATGGGGGAACATAGTGGAATTGGTTTGGGGTTTTAAATAAATGGTCAAGTTCCATACAATTGTTTATTGCCTTATTGTTCATCTTAAATGTCCATGAGTTTTATGATGACTTTTAAGAAACAGATTTTACTTTCCATTTGATACTTACTGTGTATCTCCCTTCCCCTATTCAGCCTCTTTTTTCTTTAAAGGTATTTAATTTGGGTTGACAGCATATTTTTCCCCTCCTTTACTCTTTAAGGTAAATATGTTTAAACGCCTGTGCGTATATAGTAATGCAAAATCCTTAAAAGGTCTCATTAAGTTGATTGATTTTGTTGCGTTGGCAGAGTGAAGATAGTCCGAGTCCCAAGAGACAGCGCCTCTCTCATTCAGTCTTTGATTATACATCAGCATCACCAGCTCCCTCACCACCAATGCGACCATGGGAGATGACATCAAATAGGCAGCCCCCTTCAGTTCGATCAAGCCAACATCACTTCTCAGGGGAACGATGCAACACACCTGCACGCAACAGAAGAAGGTTAGTTGATTACAATGTATTTCTTAAATTCTCTTCCATTGATAGATTTGTTTTGTTTTGTTTATGTCAACAAGCATTTTTTCTATAGGCATTTTATAAACATTCATACACATTCACATGAAGAAGGTGACATTATTTATAGACTTCCACACAAGATCATGAGAGTTCATTTAGCTTATGGTTGACAGGTGAAGAAATTCAAAGAGGCTAAAGTGATTTACCTAAAATCAATCCATGCCATCATATATGCATTCAGCTACTTTATGGTTTAAGGTGTTTTGTAGGCTAGCCTACAATCCTGATTACAGAAAAATGAATTTTATAGCTTACAACTGTAATGAAATACAGAAATCCTAGAAATGAGATACTCTTTTTTAGTCCATTCCTATTTCTTGTGTATCCTTAAGGCAGTTGGGAACTTAATTAGGTTTCTTATAAAACCGTGGAGCCTCTAGTACAAAAGAGTGACTGAAGTTTACTTCAGTGCTCAGTCCTCTCTCTTAATGGGACTTGGCCCCTGTCTTTCTTTCCTGGGGGAATGTATTTCTTCTGAGCTTCTTCCTCTTTAGTTGTGGCCTGAGTACATACATTTCTTATTCAGGGAAATCGTGAATCCTTGGAGTGAGGCAGCTGTTCGCATGTCCAGTATGTTGGTAATCTAAGAAATATTGAAGGTCTGGAGTTAGGAAGGTGTTATGGACTGAATGTGTCTTCTCAAAATTCATAGTTGAAGCCCTAATTCCCCAGTGTGGCTGTATTTGGAGATGGGGTCTCTAAGGAAGTAACTAAGGTTGAGTGAAGTCATAAGGGTGGGGCCCCCAATCCAATAGGATTGGTGCCCTTATAAGAAGAGACACCAGAAAGCTCACTCGGTCTGGCATGTAAGGACAGTGGAAAAGGTGGTCATCCTGCAAACCAGGAAGAGAGCTCTCACCAGAAACCAGCCATGCTGACATCTTGATCTTGGACTTTCAGTCTCCAGAACAATGAGAAAATTAATTTTTGTTGTTTAAGCCACCTAGTCTGTGGTATTTTGTTATGGCAGCCCTAGGAAACTAATAATGAAGGATCTTAAAACTACCATTCTTTGTTCTAAATGAGACAAAATAAACCTGTTTCTGAGTTATGTTCTGTTGAGACCCTAAGACTTTCATATTACCTGGTGCGTTTTTACCCAATTTTATGGGAATGTTTAAAATAATGTATGTCAACCAGGTAAAATATTTTATAGCTGTTAAATACAGTAGCTGAGACAATATGGTTGGTTGTTTCAGGGTTACAACCTGAGCATCTACTGTAATCTTTCCTATTGTTTTATGGTGAAATGTGTCATGCTTTCAAAAGAACCTGTAAAACAAGCATACACTTAAAAGGGTAACACACGGGGTGCCTGGGTGGCTCAGTCGGTTGAGCGTCCGACTTCAGCCCAGGTCATGATCTCGCGTTCCGTGAGTTCGAGCCCTGCGTCGGGCTCTGTGCTGACAGCTCGGAGCCCGGAGCCTGTTTCAGATTCTGTGTCTCCCTCTCTCTCTGCCCCTCCCCCGTTCATGCTCTGTCTCTCTCTGTCTCAAAAATAAATAAACATTAAAAAAAAAAAATTAAAAAAAAAAAGGTAACACACAAGTGTACCAACACCCAGGTTAAAATAAAACATTGTTGGGGCGCCTGGGTGGCGCAGTCGGTTAAGCGTCTGACTTCAGCCAGGTCGCGATCTCGCGGTCCGTGAGTTCGAGCCCCGCGTCAGGCTCTGGGCTGATGGCTCAGAGCCTGGAGCCTGTTTCCGATTCTGTGTCTCCCTCTCTCTCTGCCCCTCCCCTGTTCATGCTCTGTCTCTCTCTGTCCCCCAAAAAATAAATAAACGTTGAAAAAAAAAATTTTAAATAAAACATTGTTCCTACTTCACAAGACCCTATTCATCCTTCCTAAAGGATAAACTCTGTCCTGTGATTTGACGACATTCCTTTAATACTTTCTAATACTTATGAATGTATTCTAAAATGATGTAATTTTAGTTTTTGCTAATTTTACTTTCATTTAAATGTATTCGTTTTTTACTTTGTTTCCTAAGCATTCTATTTTTAATGTGGGTAGCAGTAGTTCTCCATTATATTGATATGCCATTGTTTATGTTTCTATCTACTACTGAGTAATGGTGATGTTCAGTTTCTTACTATTATAAAGAGTGTTATTAGGAACCTTTCATGTACACATTTCCTCGTGTACATTTGGAAACATGTCAATAGTGTATAAGCCTAGGAGTAAAGGCTCTGGGCCAGCAAGGGAATGTCAGAAGTGTCTGTTCCAGATGGTAGTGGTAACTAGCTGTGGGTTCTAAAATTGAAGAGAAGCTTTGTGCTCTAAGGTCATGGAAACACAAGGGGGAAGGATAGGGAGCACTTAACCTGGAAAACTTAACTATGGGCTTATCCTGCCTAGCAGTCTGTTAGGATTCCTTACTCCGTTCTCCCTTTGATATTTTATTGTAGGCTAGCTAATACACTTAGTTGCCAGATATCCTCCCAGAAGCAGGCCGTGCAAGTAGATGTAATATCCAACAACAGTCTAACGTAATTTCAGATACAAAATGAAAGAAGGACGCTAAACTCAATAAAACAAAGAACTTGAAGAAACCGTTAATAGAACAGACAGAATTTTTGAGTAAGTGTAACATGAGAGAGATGCAAGAAGATACTATATCCATAAAAATCAACTAGAAACCTTACTTGGTAGAATTTAGAATTCGTAAATATGTAGAAAAGGTGTCCTAGTTTCTGGAAGATCAAGTGGAGAAATTTTCCCAGATATAGTGTAAAAGGCAAAATGAAGTGTGGATAAAAAAAAGTTTAAATATAGAGACCGAGCCATCAGTTCTAAGTAGGTCTAATAATATTTTCAGATGGAGACAATTGAAGGGACCTCTTAAAAAAAATTTTTTTAAGTTTATTTATTTATTTTAAGAGAGAGAGTGTGAGCAGGGAAGGGGCAGAGAGAGAGAGAGAGAGAATCCCCAGTGCAGGGGCTCAATCCCATGACCACGAGATCATGACCTGAGCTGAAACCAAGAGTCAGGATGCTTAACCAACTGAATCACCCCGGCGCTCCTCATGGGGGGACCTTTTTATTCTATTTTAGTCTTTTTCTTTTTTTTTAATTTTTAAATTTTATTTAAATCTAAGTTAACATATAGTGTAATAATGATTTCAGGAGTAGAATTTAGTGATAAATTGCTTCTGTAATAATAAACCCAGTGCTCATCCCAACAAGTGCCCTCCTTAATACCCATCACTCATTTAACCCATCCACCCACCCCCCTCCAGCAACCCTCAGTTCTTTGTATTTGAGAGTCTCTTGTGGTTTCCCCTATGTTTGGGACCTTTCTAAAGAAATAATGCAAAATCATTTCCCAGAATGTAAGAAAGACTGAGTTTTGAACAGGATTTGAACTTTCAGAACATACACGAAGGACAAATAAAAAATTGACAAATATTCCAAGACAGAAACTTTTTTGAGTTCTGCTAGCTTCCTTATCATCTAAGTGTAAAGCCAAAACATAAAAACATTTCAAATATTCAAAGACAAAATTGACCAGCAAGAAATCCTCCTTGAAAGAATTATTAAAAATTATACTCTCCCCAGGAAGCAGAAGAATAAATGCAAGAACTATGATTCAAGACCATTGGTTGGCAAAGGAAACAATGACATGCTTTTAAGTCTGAATAAGGTCTGTTTAAAAAAGAGAAAGAAGGTGGCTCAGTAGGTTAAGCGTTCAACTCTTGGTTTCAGGTCAGGTCCCGATCTCACAGTTTGTGAGTTCAAGCCCCGCATTGGGCTTCACGCTGATAGCTTGGACCCTGCTTGGGATCCTCTCCTTCTCTCTCTGCCCCTCCCCTGCTAGTGTGCATGGTTTCTCTCTCTCTCTCAAAATAAATGAACTTCAAAAAGACTAAAAAAGAGAAAGAGGGGTGCTTGGGCATATCAGTCAGCTAAGCATCTGACTCTTGATTTTGGCTCAGGTCATGATCTCCCCGTTCATGAGATTGAGCCATGTGTTGGGCTCTGCACTGACAGCATGGAGCCTGCTTGGGGCTCTCTCTCCCTCTCACTTTGCCCTTCTCCCTCCTGCTTGCACACGTGCTCTCTCTCTCTCTCTCTCTTAAATAAGTAAACATTTAAAAAAATACAAAAGAAATATGGAAAAGATCTGCACATGAGATGGGGACAGAGAGAGAAGAGTGTATTAAGGGTAATTACTAGGAGAATAGAAATACAGAATGTATAGCTTCTATACATTGAAACAGATAGTATATCTAGAAAACTCCATCTAACAAAAGGCAGGTAAAGAGGAGGGAACAGCTTTGGGCTATTTACAGTTGATACACCTAAAATAAAATGACAGTACGATAAAGTCAACTGAAAGAAATATTTGTCCATATTTTATCATTTCTTATTTCTAGATTTTCCAGTTCTGCTTCCTAAATACTCTGTCACAAAGACATACCTACCATTTAACGAGGGGCCATATAGTGAAGATACAGAGACATACATGTCAGCATGAGGACTTGGATCTTAATTTGTGTTTAGTGTGAATGCTGTTGAAATTATTTTTGAGTAGAGAAGTGAGAACAAGTGGCAACAACAGAATAGAACAATAATAAAAGGGGACCTTAAAGTTTGTGTATAGATTGAATAGATTTTCAGGAGATGAATGATCTGAGCACATACATTCTATTTTGATTTTAAGGTACAAATTTTTTCCCATGTTAACATCTAGTAAGGACTTAGAATTGATGGTATATCTTGGTTTAATTAGCAACTTTTCCTCTTTTTAGTGATACATAAAACAGTCCTTTATTTTACTTTTTTAAGATTTTCTTTTTAAGTAATCTCTCCACCCAGTGTGGGACTCAAACTCACAACCCCAAGATCAAGAGTTCCTCACGTTCCACCAACTGAGCCAGCCAGGCGCCTCATAATACAGTCCTTTAAAATATCTGTACAGATACAAAAGATATGTGCATACACATGAGTTAGTATATGTAGATACATTTTCTTGTTTTGTTCTTTTAGGGAGGCTAAAAATAGTGATTCATGTGTAGGAGTAAGCACACCTCTCTTCTGAATACCATTCTGCAATTAAAAGAACCAAGGCTCTTTGGAGAACTGGTTAATTCCAGAACTGGTGTAGGGAAAATACAGGATGAGGGAGCATGTATTGTGGTGCCAGATATTAAGGAAGTACTCCAAAGGATAAGAGATGTAGTGAAAGGACACAGGAACTAAACAAAGTGCACAGAGTTGAAATAATTTGAACAACAAAAACAGTAGTGTGGATTATAACCCAAACAATAAAATATCTGTGAGTTCATACTGATTATAAATAACTGAATAAACAAAAGTGGGAGAGAAGTGACAGTTTTTCCTTACAGAATTCCAATCAATACATGTAGAAGAAATGAGGGGAATAGGAAATCAACATTAGAATAGTGTAATAATGATAGCTGAATATCCATTCATGCATGCTAAAATTATTGGCAAAACTTTCAGCAGAAGCAGAATGTTTGCATGTTCTCAAAGTAACTCATCCCCAAGTATTTGGTAATTACAAAAGGAAGAATGGTGGTTTTGTAGTAGAGGGTTTTGGCAGACACAAGTTTAGCCAGATGGTCAGTGATCCATGCATATGTCCCAGTGATGCATATCGATGTCATGTGCCCCTAGATAGGGTGCACTGAAATGGGCAGAACATCTCTGTGGTATCCTTTCCAGTAATATGTAGCATCAGATATATCGTGAGAAAACTCAGACAAACCCAGGTTGAGAGACATTCTGCAGAGTAAATGTCTTCAGAGAGGTATCAAGGTCATGAAAGATAAGGAAAGACAGGAACTGTCACATTGAAGAAGATTAAGGAGCTATGACAACTATCTGCAATAATGAGATCTTGTATTGGATTCTCAACAGTGGGGATATTGGTGGAAAAATTGGTGAAATCTGAAATGCGCTCTGTTGTTTAATAGTACAGTACCAAGGTTTATTTCTTAATTTTAATAATTTCTCTGTGCTTATGGAAGATACTAGCATGAAGGAAAGCTAGGTGGTGAAGGGTATGCAAAAAAACTATGCTAAAATTATCTCAGAACATTTAAAAAGTGAGTTCTAGGGCGGATGGCATCTTAAATTCAATGATATATAATATGTAGATTTTGAAGGAAATATATGTAGACTTTGCAAAAAGAGACATACTAAAAATAAAGATAGAGGAAGCAGTTAACGGAACAAGAACCTGGGGAGTGGTATCAAGAGTACTATTGAAGAGTTAATGTCGCCAAAGAGTGTCCTTGTTCTCTTTAAGATTGGGCAGTTGGGGGTGAGAAGATGCAGATTTAGAAGTACAGAGGTGACCTGATAATCCGTGAAGATTGCTGAGGTGGCTGTGTGCAGCTAGGTCTGGAAGGGGGCTGTTTGGCCTCTTTTGCCCAATGTAGAGTACATTTTAATGAGGCTGCTTTTTTGAATTGCATTGGTGCTGAGCCATTATAAAAAGCAGTGGAGATAAATTGTAGAATTGTAGAGAAGTAGAAAATGGAAGTCTCACAGTAACAACTTGATAAAATTTGTGTTTCACTTTCTTGATTCCTTTTTTTTTAATTGAAGTAAAGTTGACACACAGTGTTTCAGGTATATAACACAGTGATTTGACAAGTCTATATGTTATGCTTTGCTCATCACAAGTGTACCTACCCTACCATCTGTCACCATACAACACTATTACAATACTATTGACTATATTCCCTATGCTGTACTTTTCATCTCCATGACTTGTTCATTCCGTAACTAGAAACCTCTACCTCTCCCTCACCGTTCACTCATTTTGCTCCCCCTACCCCACTCCCCTCTGGCAACTACCAGTTTGAGGAACTATGTCTTTCTGTATATCTTAGCCAGATAGACAAACATGAAGTGCCCATTAAGCACATGTGGAATACTGACTGGCAAGATACATGAAAATTAAAATTTATTATATGTTTATAAGATAAAGGGAGCAAAATAGTGGGTCAAAACTGTAAAATTGCTGATATTTGACTACTTTTGCCTATACAAAGGGCAGTTTCATACAATTAAAACAAAAGACTCATTAGTGGGCTATTGATTTCTAAGTACATGCAGAGCTGAATACCAGTTTTGTTACTTTTTAAAAACATACATTCTGTTCAAATTTATACGTTTTCAGAGCTGATGAGGAACCATAGCAATTATTTAGTTGCTCAGGCGTTTGCCCTAGCATAAACTGCTGATGGATTGCGAGGAGAGACAATATAGAATCCTCATGGATTGATTACAACAGTAAATATTATAATGACTTTTTTGACATTTGCTATATTACAGTCCTCCTGTCAGGCGCCAGAGAGGAAGAAGGGATCGTCTGTCTCGACATAATTCCATTAGTCAAGATGAAAACTATCACCATCTCCCTTATGCACAGCAGCAAGCAATAGAGGAACCTCGAGCCTTCCACCCTCCGAATGTATCTCCCCGTCTGTTACACCCTGCTGCTCATCCACCCCAGCAAAATGCAGTAATGGTTGACATACATGATCAGGTATAGTAACAGAATGTCCAGGAAATACAGATGCTAAAAGTTGGTGGCAGTTTATTTGAGGTTGGTTTTTGTTGTACATTTATTTTAATTTTACCTGAAAGGAAACGATCTTCCCTAAATTGAGGCTGTTTTAGATTCATTGATTCATTCTTAAGGATTGAAATTTAAATTCTACATAGCTGAAAAGAAAGTTGAACTTTAAAAAATGAGCAAGGTTATGAAAGCTCAGAATGGCTTCATGTAATAGTTGGTTTGAAATGACTGATGACAGGATTAATAGGAGATAGCAGACAGCTAGTGGTTTGAATACATATGCCTATTTTCCTCTCCCTTCCAGTTTCTTCTGGAATAATTCAGTGGGAGAGACAGTTGGATGCGTCTTGGCTTATAGGTTTACATGGGTCTCCAAAGAGATGACAGGTAGAAGGCTTCATTTCCTTTTGTTCCTGCCAGGAACTGAGGGACTAATTGAGAAGAGGGCTTGCCAGTCTTCAGAGCCTGTGAGTAAAGATCAGAATTGTTTGTATTTCTGTGGAGTTTCTGAAGTCAAAAAAACACAAATCTAGATGTATTCTAATAAAGTTGCTGAATTTTCAGGATGAGGAAAAAATCAAGTTTATAGACAGAAATTAACAAAGGAAAGAGATTCAGATTAGCATCCCTTTTTTTCATCTACACTAGAGTGTGGAAACAAAAAATTGAAAGAAAATATGATCTCCCAGGCACCATCTTCTATCAGACTTGTTTTTCCCTTGTGTTAATGAAACAGTTCAAAAAATTTATCATGCAATAAGAAGTTCTAAAAAGAAAACATTTTCTAGACCACATTCTTTGTGGTCATAATCTGATACAACTATAAATTATAAGTTTGAAAATTGATTTAAAAAATGACACTGAAATATTTGAGGCAGATTATGATTAAGGAAAATTAAAGGAAAAATCCTATCAAAGTCATATGCCTAGAACTGTTTTCTGAGAAAATTTTATAAACCTTCGTTATTTGTTTTAAAAATTGAAAATAAATGAACTAATTGCTTGAGTAATTAGGGGGGAAAATAGAGTAAACCAAAAAGAATTGAGAAGAATAAATTACTAGGAAATATAATTAAAATTAATAATATGGAAATCTGTTTTGAAGCAGCACAAAGGAAACCCAGTCCTGGTGCTTTGAAAAATTGATAAGAATGACAAGCACCTTGTGAGCTTGGGTAAGGAGAATAGAACAAATACATAAATAGGAGTAGGAATGATAAAAAGATCTATATCCATACACATAGGAAACATTCAAAGAATTTTCTTCAACTGTAAAATAAAAACAACTATTTTATAAGGGGTGTTGGAAGAATTGAATTATTTTGATCATTTAAACTAGTACCAGTGATAAGTACTCAGGTATTAGCTTAATTAACTTTGTTGTTAGCTATTATAATGAAAGTCTATATATAACTCTGGGGCAACAGAAAATGTGAAGTTCCAAAACTGAACCAACAATAATAGAAAATTTTGAATTACCACATAAGTGTGAAAGCTACTTAAAGATTTACCGTTGAAGGAGTACAGTGACCAGATGGCTTCACAGATGATTTTTCTAATCTTTAAGGAACACTCATGTAATAATACACAAATGATTCTAGGCTTTTCTTAAGACCAGTTTTCTGATTACTTTATGAAACCCACATCATTTTAATATCAAGAGTAAATAAAGATAATAAAGTAAATAAAAATAATAAAAATAAAATGGGGATTGCTATCTTTAGTTTCTGTGGAAACTATCCCCAAAGAACGATAGAAGAAAACTCTCGAATACACAGATTTTTTAAAAAAATTTTTTAATGTTTATTTAATTTTGAGAAAGAGAATGCTAGCAGAGGAGGAGCAGAGACAGAGGGAGACACAGAATTCAAAGCAGGCCCTGAGCTGTTAGCACAGAGCTGGATGCGGGGCTCAAACTCACGAACCGCGAGATCATGACCTGAGCTGAGGTCAGATGCTCAACCGACTGAACCACCCAGGCACCCCCACAGAAAGATTTTCTAAGTAGATGTTTAGAAATACAATCTAGCAATGTATCAAAAAGAATAACCTATGAATAAACAAGGTTTATTCCAAATAAGAGGATAGCTTAATATGAAAATATTCATATTACATCAACAAATAATAGGAGAAAATGATAGTGATTTTATCAGAAGATGTTGAAAAGTCAGTTAAAATTTAGTATAAAGACTCTAATAAGATAGGACAAGAAGGAAATTACTTAAATATAATAAATAAAATTATCCTAATTTTATCCTAATTGGCCAGCAATGAATCAGCAACTAGCAGTGTTTATTCTGTCCATTTTTATTTAATGTTATATTAGTTCTACCAAATGTAATAAGATAATGTAGTAATGGATGTAAAGCAGTGAAAGAAATAATTGTATTTTTCTCCTCGTTGTGTAATTGTAGAAGAAAACACATACTAATTTGAGAGGATTTGATACATTGCTCAAATACAGAATATATGTACAGAAATCAGTAACTTTATGTCCATCAGTTGGTGAGTAGATAAAATATGGCATATCCATACAATGAAATACTCACTTAAATGTGTGGTGAAGTACTAATTCATGCTACACCATGGATTAACCTTGAAAACATGCTAAGTAAACCAGTCACAAAGGGCCACAATTATATGAAATGTCTAGAATAGGTAAGTCCATAGAAATAGATGAATTCTGTTCCCAGTATTATTATGGAAGCTAAACCAGGACAGAAGGCAAGAAAAAGAGTGTAAGAATAAGAACAAATAACACCATCACTATCTGCAGGTGGAATGATGATAATGCATAGAAAATTGCAGAGCATCTTAGATGAACATTAGAATTAAGAATTGAACAGATTGATAGGTTACAAAAACAACTGTCAACAATCAGTTGTATTTTTCTATACCAGAATCAAACATAGTAAAAACTTGTAAAAAGATATTTTTATGCTAAACAACCCAGATTGTTTCAAGAGATAAGCTGTGGTGCTGAAGGTGAGGAAGGGTGATGCAAGTGGCAGTTACAAACTTAGAGGTCTTCTAATTAACTGCAATATGTAAACCATTTTTGGATTCTGATCCAAAAAAAGAAAACTGTGTTTAAAATTTTTGATATTGATGACACAATTGGAATTTTCAACTAGAATACTTTATTTTTAAGGGATATACTTTATTTTCCTAAGGGATGTTAATAATGTTATTGTGATTGTGTCTTCCAGGAATACGTACTAAAATATTTATTAAATGATGGATTCTTGGGATTTGCTTCAACAAAATACAGGAAAGGGAGAAGTTGATGGAAGTTGATGGGTTAATGGTTTTGGAGGCTGTTACATATGGGGGTTCATTACACTACTTTTGAGCATGTTTGAAATTCTCCATAATATTCAAATAAAAAAGTTTCACTGAAAAGTCAAAATACTATGAAGGAAGTTATGCAACAATCTTAGCAAAAGATGTTTAAGATTTCTATGTAGAAGATCATAAAACTTTGTTGGGGCTGTTTAAAGAACATTTATCTAAATACTGAAGGTTTGGCTTGAAAGATCCAATTTTGTAAAAACTGCTTGTTGTCAAAACTGACATGGAATAGATAAAAATAGTGTAATGTCCAATAAATGTCCAGTAAGTTTTTGGTGTACCTTGGGCAGCTGATTCTGTAATTTCTATGGCATTTTATAAAGGACCTGGAATTATCTAGAGTGGGGAAAAGCAAACTACTGCTGGCTGTTTTTGTAGAGTTTTATTGAAATACAACTATGCTTGTTTATCATTTATGGCTGTTTTGTGCAGAGATCAAGATGCCCACAATCCTAAAATACTCACTTTCTGGCTCTTTCTGAAATAGTTGGCCTACTGACACTCTGGTCTAGTGATTCTCAAAGTATGTCCTAGATAATCTGGTGGGCAGAACATCACCTACACGTTTGTTAGAAATGCAAATTTTCAGACTACCTTAGACGTTGTGATTCAGAAACTCCTGGTGTGGACCCAGCAACCTGTTTTAGGTGATTCTAATGCCAGAACACTAAATAGGCTAATGAAGTAGAACATAAAGCCCAGAAATAAACCCACACATTTGTGAATACTTGAATGATAAATGACTTCAACAAATGAGTTGGAAGAAGACAGAATTTTTAATAAATGATCCTGGGACAATTGGGTATCCAAATGAAAATATGAAACTGGATCCTTTATCACCTGCCATTCACAAAAATCAGTTCTGGGTAGATAAAGATGTAAATGTTAATGGCAAAACTATAAGCTTTTGAGAAAGTAATGTAGCAATAGCTTCATGATCTTAAAGTAGGGAAGGCTTTCTTAAGACATAGGAAGAGTACTAATCATACATAGAACTGTTGATACATAGTCAGAAATAAACTTAAACATTTATTTGTCACAGGTGCTAAAGGAATTCAGGGAAGGAAAGGGAGGTTGGTCTTAGTAATGGTGTGGTAACAACTGGGTACAGTGCAGATCAATTTGAACCTTGACTCCTACTTAGTATCATACGCAAAAATAAAGTTGGGTTCTAGATCTAAATGTGAAAGGTAAAAAATTAAATAGTTAAAGGAGATTGCCTTCATAAGGTGGGCAAAGATTTCCTAAACAGGATGTATAAATAGCCACTTAATAAAACCCCAACATGGTATATTTCATTAAAATAAAAAATTACTGCGTGTCCAAAGATAGTATTTAAAAAGTGAAAAAGCAAGTCACTGCTTGGAAGAAAGTATTTGCAGTATTTTCAGGGAAAAGGCTATGAACCAGAACATAAAAAGAGATTCAGTAAACATTTTCATGAAAATCAGATATGAATGCCTTTGAACATCATTTTTGACGGTTCTTTATCACTAAAGCAAAAAGACAAGTAAATAATTAGGTTGAATCTTTGATTGAACAGGTAGAATTATATACATAGGAAAGTGATTTTTTAAATTCTGGAATTAAGTTGGATCAGATTATTAGTTTCAAAATACATAAAAATCTAACTTTTCTCATAGTGCTAACCAATTTATATGGAAATAGAAAAAAACCATTGACAATATAATTAAAACCTATAAACTTTAAAGGAGCTTTGAGGAATAAATTTTGTAAGAGTAATACACCTTTATGAAGGAAAGTAATTTCTTGAAGGACAGTACTATAGTATTGAATATGTGGCATAATATTCCAATGAAAAGCCTTAAAATAAAATTATGTGTCCTTTATGAAATAACATAACCTTTAACACAGATTAATAGAAATTACATAAGAATAAATGTGTGAAAATGGCCAATAAAAAAAGTATGGTAATAAGAATTTGTCTTCTAGGTACTAACTTTTCTAGTAAGATACTATAACAGAAGCAGCACAAATTTGGCATAAAATATAAGTGGGAAGTTACTGAATGGAAAAAGATGGCATTTCCCTTTATAGAGAAAAAGGACATCTTAATAAATGAAACAAGTATTTCAAGAAAAAATTAGCGCTTACCTCACACTATAAACAAAAACCGGTTTTAGTTGGAGTATAAATTAAATGTAAAAAATAAAGGTATCAGAAAATTTAGGAACTTATATGTATAACCTCATCAATAAAGGGAACTACAAAAGCTACACTTTGTGTCCAAGAAATATAAATTCATGGAAGATAAACTTTAACCATTAAAAGGTTTATCAAAAGATAAAACATATGCTGGGAAAACAGTTTTATTAGACATGACAAGCAGTAGTTGTGTCTCTAAAAACAAACTATAAATGAATGTGACAGAAAACCTAATAGAAAATGGGCAGCAAGTAAAGGATACAGTTTACAGAGCAAGTGCTGTTTTTGTTTTTTCATTCTTCAGGTAGGTAAGAACACTTGCAATGAAAGTACATCTACTTTGAGTGGAGGTGCTGGGAAATGGGCCCTATATAGACTGTTAGGACTGTGGCTTACTCAGCCTTTTGCAAAAAATTTAAAATTCACCCTTTACCCAGTAATCCCTCCAAAATAAATGAAACTACTAGTATGTAGGGATATGTTCAGTGATATTTTTTTTACAATTGTGTTTGTGTTGGCGAAAGAGTGAAAACAACTTGAATATCCCATTAGTATATTAATGATAGGACTGTATTGAGTGAGTGTACTTGAAATATCTGACTAGTATCAAAAACAATGAATTGACTTTAACTCCCTTGAAGAGATCTCTACAATACTAATTGAAAAAAGTAAGTTGCAGAGCAATATCTCATTTTTGTTAAGGAAAAGAAAATAAACATGACATCGATTTGTGGATAATCATGTGTATATATATTTGTGTGCTTATGGAGCTTCAGGTAGGATAGGAATAAGACTGGCCAAGAGAGAAGGAAATTATTTAACTTCTTTTATACTACTTTACATTGTTTTACTAGTTGGGTTTACATAAAAAATTTTTTTTGTATTGGATGTGGCTAGATATTAGAAGGTAGGAGCTTTCATGTTTCAAGTTTCCTCTAGAAAAGTTTATTCTGTAAAGGAGGCAAGAAGACTTAATACAGCAAGTCATTTTCTTGGACTTTTCAAGTCTTTTTGAGGGTAGAGTTGAATCCCAGTTCTCTGGTTTTCATATACTATTCTTGAAACAGCTTTCCTATATAATGACAAAGAATATTCTGGTTGAAGCTATTGGAGAAGTATATTGTGGAAATCTATGTAACTGAGAAGGGAATCAATAAAGGCCCAGATTTAAATTTTTAGTAGTTGATGTTTTACCCAAATAGCTGAAGTTCTAAGGTTCTGTTTTTCTTTCTGATAGCTCCATCAGGGCACTGTCCCTGTTTCTTACACGGTAACAACAGTGGCACCGCATGGGATTCCACTCTGCACAGGCCAGCACATCCCTGCTTGCAGTACCCAACAGGTCCCAGGATGCTCTGTGGTTTTCAGTGGACAGCACCTCCCTGTCTGTAGTGTGCCTCCTCCGGTAAGTCCGCAGCCCCTCTTTAGAATGGCTAAGTGTGTCGTGTAAGCAAACAATTGAAGAGACTGCCTTTTGTAAAAAGCTTTTCACTTTCAAGTAAAGGGCAATTTTATTGCAAAAGAAGTCTCAAAGTATACTTATAATAACAATTTAATAAAATCAGCTTTAAAACTTGATATATTTTTACATTAATTAAATTTATACATATTTGAATATCCTGAAAATCAAAGCATGTTCCCTCATATATCAACATTATTTATAATTAAACCTTGATAAAGGTTGAGTTGAGGGTACTAACATAGGATATTGAACTAGTTAGTTATAAAGTCTCACAGGCTTTACTGATCAACAGTAATAGTCTCAGCACTTACGGGATTCTAACAGGCACTTTGAGTGCTTGGTGTTACTTATTTAACACTAGAGGAAGCCTGCTGTGGTAAAAATGGTATCCCCATTTTCTAGGTGATGAAATTGAAAAATGTCCCAGAGACAATTAGTATGAGAGAACAGGGATTCACACCCACTTCCTTCTGCCTTTTAAGCTTATGTTTTATCCTTTATTCTACCAACCTCCAGTCCAACCTCCTTATTTCACCTCCTTATTTCGCTGTAATCCAGAGGATTTAAATGACTGTCTAAGGTCTTCAAAGGAAAGCACTTTGCTGAATCTAAATATAATCCTAATATCCTTATTTCAATTTGAGATTAAAAGGAACACATAAACACCAACACTAGTTTAACTTATTTATCCCAAGCTAGGTTTGGTTTCTCAGTAATAGATTATGGAGTCAGTGTACTAAATTAGCAGACTAAAATTATGACAGACATAACATAAGGCACTTAACTGTGAATCGGGCTCTTAATAAGTATAAAAATTCTAGAAATAAAAACATTTCTCTAAGATTGTAAAGGAGAACTTTTTGGAAAGGAAAGCAGTAATACCTGCTACTTCTTCAGTCAAGTAGAGAGGGCTTCCTCTTCTGTGCAACACTTTTCACCCCATTTCATAGGACATTAGGTGTTTTGACTAATTTGTCAGAACTATATAAAATACAGAATTAAGTACTAATTACCAGTATTTTACTAACAGATGCAAAAATACACTTGTTTCATTGTTAATATAGGTTACTAAAACATTTTGGTATTTTGAGGGGGTATGGCAATGATATTTCAATCTCAATGTATAGACTTTTAAAAAATTGTTACCACTGGTTATACATTCTGATACTTTTTAACGACAAATAACACTATCTTTTACAGATGCTTCAAGCATGTTCAGTTCAGCACTTACCAGTACCATATGCTGCGTTCCCACCCCTTATTTCTAGTGACCCATTTCTTTTACATCCTCCTCACCTTTCTCCCCATCATCCACCTCATTTGCCGCCACCGGGCCAGTTTGTCCCTTTCCAGACACAGCAATCACGATCGGTAGGTATCTGCCCTTGTGTCTTTAATTTTCACAGAATGTGTAGCGACCCTAAGAGGCAGATTAATTTAGTAGATGTAATTTGTTACCATTTAAAAACTATAATTTAGATTCTTAAAAGAATCAGGGAATTCACAGACCTACAAAAAAATAACAAGCATATTTACCTACAATTAACTTGCTTTCTTAAATTTTCCTAGTTTTTTTTTTTTTTTTTTTTCTTAAAGGGTGGGGCTTGAATTCACCCTGAGATCAAGACCTGAGCTGAGTCAGACGCTTAACTGACTGAGCCATCTAGGAGCCCTTCTAGTTCTTTTATATGTGTTTTGTATAATTTAAATTTCTTCTCTCATATCGGCAGTCCTGCAGGAAGTACATCTGAAGAAAAATTCAGTTCTGTTTTTCCTTTTTATGTATTTCTGAAATAGAAAGTGAAAATATAAAATTGTTTATACCTGCCACAATAATTTTATTTATTTAGGCAAGTAAAGTAACTTTCTGACCCTCAATCTTTTTTTTTCTTAAGTCCTGTTTTTCTGTATTCTGATGAAAAGAAGATGAGATCGTCTGTTAACATAATTCTGTCTTGGGACTGGAATATAGCTAAGAGGCATATTTTGGAGGGTAGAGGGTTGGAGGAGGGATAAGCACTGTAGAAGAGGAAGGGAGGGCACAGGAAGAAGGTCCAGATATCTTTTGGACTGGCCAAATTGAGCATCTGAACCATCAGGCATGGGTAAAGATTTCAGCCCTGTGAAAGGAACTTGACAGTGTATTCTACAGAACCTAACCATCCTTTACCAAGGATTTATGCACCATGCTGGGTCTCAGGTAGAGGTGAACTTAATGGCTGCTCTCCTGAAAATTGTAGAAGCCAATTTTGACAGAAGTTTGGCTAATCCAAAAAGTTAGAACTACTTCTACAAGAAAAGCTTTTATTAGAATCAGGGCAGGATTGATGCCAAGATGTTTCTTAGTTTCCATTACCTGGGAATTCAAGGTTAAAACAAAATTTAGCCATCACTTATTCCTGGGTTTGGAATCCTTTAAAAGGTCCGGTCACATAACCAAATCAAAACTTAGGTTGTGTTATCACAGTGTCAGCCATCATAATTTCTCTCAACCATGCATAAGCTCCCACATTAAAGTGTAATCACTTATGTTTGAATAATGTATTGATACTGCCTAACTGCAGGAGGAAGTCAGAGTAACATTTAAGCATAAATGTTCATAGCATTATTCCTAATAGCCAAAAAGTGGAAAGAGTTCAAATGTCTCATCAGCTGATGCAGTGGATTATTTTTTTTAACTATAAACAGGAATGAAGTACTATTATACTAAGTACAAGATGGATGAGCCTTAAAAACATTATGCTAAGTGACAGAAGCCAGATACAAAGGACACACATGATTTCATACATGTGAAATGTCCAGAACAGGCAAACTTTGGAAACAGAAGGTAGATTGGCAGTTGTCCAGGGCTTGGGGAGGACTGTAGAAATTGGGTAGTGGACTGCTTGATGGGCACAGGTCGGGGTGGAGGGATGAAAATGCTCTGGAATTAGGTAGTGGTGATGGTTACACAACTCTTGTGTATCTACCGAAATCTATTGAATTCTACTCCTTAGAGGGTCATTTCTATAGTATGTGAATTATACCTTAGTAAAGCTACTGTCAAGAAAAAAACATGCTCTGTGCTTTGATTTTGTACATTGTCTCAGTGTTCATAATACACTTTTGAAGTAGGCTATGAACATGTCAGTTCTGTAGGTAATAAATAATGAGGTTCATGTTATATTATTTATATAAAAGTTACATGGCTGTTTAGTGACAACAACAAGGATCTGTCTGATGTATTAGAAATACAGCATCCTGCCTGCTGAATTTTATCCCTTTTAGCCCTGGTTTTGCTTTATAAATACATACCCTATGTGGGACGCCTGGGTGGCTCAGTCAGTTGAGCAGCTGACTCTTGATTTCAGCTCAGGTCATGATCTCACAGTTGGTGAGATCAAGCCCCGTGTAGGGCTCTGTGCTGACAGCGTGGAGCCTGCTTGGGATTCTATCCCTCCCTCCCGCACTCATGTGTGCATGCTCTTTCTCTCTCTCTCAAATTTTAAAAATAGATAAATATATACTATGCTCAATTTCATCTCTTAAAGATTAAGTGCCTGAAAATTTTGTGAGTAGGTAAGTGTATATGACTAAAAAGTAATTTTAACTTTCATATGATTGACTTACCCTTTTTGTCTCTTTTTTAAGAGAAGTTTCAGATAATAAAAGAACTGTATGGGGGAGCCTGACTGGCTCAGTTGCTAGAGCACTTGACTCTTAATCTCAGGGTCATGAGTTCAAGCCCCACGTTGAGCGTGGAGCCTACTTCAAAAAAAAAGAAAGATATCTTTGAATGGATAGTGGAAATGTTTAATGACGTGTTTCAGAAAGTGTCTTATTGAAATCCAATTAAAGACAGGAAGATACTACAGTCTGTTCACATGTATGAATTTAGATTGATATGAACATGAAGAAATAAATGGCCTTAAAAGTGTTTTGTGGGAAGTTAATTTTTATTATTATAAAACACTCTCTAAACACCAGGTATCTAATATACTGGAAGTATGGTAATATATTAGTTTGCGTTTTTCCTCCCTCAGCCTCTGCAAAGGATAGAAAATGAAGTGGAACTCTTAGGAGAACATCTTCCAGTAGGAGGTTTTACTTATCCTCCATCGGCCCATCCCCCAACATTACCTCCATCAGCTCCCTTGCAGTTCCTAACCCATGATCCTTTGCATCAGGAGGTGTCCTTTGGAGTAGTAAGTTTTCATTCATTGTTAGTAATTTATTACTTGCTTGGATAACTTGCACCTAACTTTTATGTTTTAAACTAGTTGTGTCCGTGTTAACATTTAAGACATGAAATGTGACTTAAACAGTAAAGAACTTTGTAGATATTTTGGTTTCTTTGGGTTTTTTTGTTGTGTTTTTTTTTTTTTTTTAACTTTGTCGGTTTTTTTAAGAAGATAGACTGTTTGACAGATTAAATAGTTGCAAAGGTGGAATGATCTTAAATTGTTTTAACATTTTCCCCTTACAGCCTTATCCTCCGTTTATGCCTCGGAGGCTCACAGGACGTAGTAGATATCGATCCCAGCAGCCAATACCACCTCCCCCTTATCATCCCAGCTTACTACCATATGTGTTGTAAGTTCTGTTTTTCTCATTTTAATGAATTCTGAATTTTTACACCCTTGAGAGTCTTTATTTTATGAAATGAATATCTTCTCTGTGATTTATAATTTAGGGTGTGTTAGATATTAGGTGTTTTTTTTTTTAACGTTTATTCATGTTTTTAGAGATAGAGACAGAGCACGAGCAGGGGAGGGGCAGAGAGAGAGGGAGACACAGAATCTGAAGCAGGCTCCAGGATCTAAGCTGTCAGTGCAGAGCCTGACACGGGGCTCGAACTCATGAACTGCGAGATCATGACCTGAGCTGAACTCGGACGCTTAACCAACTGAGCCACCCAGGCACCCCAGATATTAGTTTTTATTTAATGTTGAGTGGTTGGGGTGGGGGACCATTTAAAGGTGAACTAAAGAGAAGAGCCAAGGACAAGGGAGAAGTGGGAGAGGAAGAAATTTGTGAGCCAGAAAATAGGTTTAACAAATCAAAAGGTAGAAAAATTGACAGTTTTTGCCTCTTACGCAGCTGTCATCACTTGTCACCTTTGATTATCCAGCTTTCGATGCTGCTGCTTTTCTCAAGGGAAGAGAGAAAAGTTATCTGTGCCTTAGAAATATTGTTAGGATTACATTTGTAACATACACCCGTGGGTTAAACGTGATAGTTCTTTTTTTCTCTCTCAGGGAATGAAGTTCAGAAGTAGGCAATTCAGGGATTATTTGTTACCCCATAACTGAGGAATGGTTCTACCATCTTCAAAATTTTATGGCTTTCTCTATGTGATTAAAGATGGTTCCTCAAGTTCTAGCCATTACATCTATACTCCAGCTAGTAAAAATGAAAATGGATCTCTCTGCCCACCTCTCAAGGCTACTTCCTAGAAGTTGCATGTCTTGTACTCCTGCCTACATCCCATTGGCTAGAATTTAGTCTTGTGCCTATAATTAATTTCTAAGAAGGGTAGGAAATGTTGTTTTGTACAGAGGGCCATGCGCCAATATCACACTATTTTGATAATTATAGCTTTATTATAAGTCTTAAAATCAGACAGTATCAGAACTTGGTTCTTAAAATGATTTAAAGTCTTGAATGATCCATATAAAGTTTGAAATCAGCTAGCTTTCTACTAAAGCATATCTTGCTGGGATTTTGGTGTAGGGACTGCATGAAATCTGTAAATCAGTTTTGGAAGAGAGTTGACATCTTCTAGTCCACTCAACAGTATATTTCTTTATTTGTTCATTTAAAAAAATTTTTTCCCAGCAGTGTTTTTAGTTTTTAATTGTATAGGTCTTGTACATGTTTTATTAAACTAATCCCTAATATTTCATATTTTTTATGCTATTCTGAATGGTATTTTTAAAATGTCAGTTTTTATTTATTGCTAGCAAAGTCCGTTTCGTTAAAATTGCCACTGATTAACACTGACCGTTCTTTATCCCTGTAGCATTAGCCTTGTTCTTCCCACCTGTTCATTGAAGTGATGTACCAGTGTATCAATGCTAGTTTTGATTATTTCACTGCAGATCAATGCTTCCAGTGCCACCTGCAGTGGGCCCAACTTTCAGCTTTGAATTGGATGTGGAAGATGGAGAAGTAGAAAATTATGAGGTTAGTAGGTGAACTGTGAGTTTGTTTGCATAGTATTATACACAAAAGAAGTATTTTTTACTCATTCATCTAATTAAACATGTATTAGATAAATCGTTGTACATTTCACAATACAAATATATCAAAAAGTGGTTAGCATCCTTAAGGATATTTCTACATGTACCACACAGCTGTGATAATGAGATAGACTTCGGTCCTGTATTAGAATTATATATAATTCCTTTGAGAGAATGTACATGAGAAAGCAGTGAATTATGATTGGATATTCTGAAAAGATTTTGTGGAAGCACAGTTGTTTAACCTGGCTCCTGAAGGATGGGAAGGCTGCTTTATGCGTGAGATTGAGGTAGGAAAGTGCTGGATATTCTTGAGGAACAACATACAGTTGGTGACTAAAGTGAATATTGCGGGAGGAAGGTGCCGCCCAGGTGCCTCATATTATTGGAGGTTAGGAAGAGGAGGTGCAGTTTAGGGGTTGGAAGGCAGCTTTGTATTGTTGAATGTGAGCGACAGTGTCACTTTGTTTTGATACTGCCAGTTCTCTTTCTCACTCCATCCTCACTCAGTCTCTATTTGGACACTGTGAATAGAAGCTAGAGACAGGTAAGAGACACATACATACACACACATACACAATCTTAAAACACCTTTAGTTTGGTTTTTTTTTTTGGTTTTGTTTTGTTTTTAACACATGTGAAAGAGATCAGGCCAGATGGTATATTCTTCTATAGTTTTCAAAATGGTATTGTGTCATTTTCTTTCTATATACATAGTCACACTGCCCTGACCTTTGGATTTCATTTCTATTTAATTTTTTTAATATTTTATTTACTTTTGAGAGAGAGAGCGAGGGAGTAGGGGGTATAGAGAATCCCAAGCAGGCTCCGCGTTGACAGCAGAGAGCCTGATGCAGGGGTCAAACCCAGGAACTGTGGGATCATGACCTGAGCCAAAGTCAGATGCTTAATTGACTGAGCCACCCAGGTACCCCTCCATTTCCAGATTTCTAGAGAGAGAAAGGGGCTGTAAAGATTTTCTGGTTTTGTTTCTACACTGATGATTTTAGTTTTCTGCAAAGGAGTTAGTTGTCCTTTAGGCATTCTGTACTAAAAGGAAGTCATAAGTCATGTCGCCAAAAAAGACAGCTCTTGATTAAATGATCATTTACCCATTAATGAAAAAAACCGTGATATACTATCCCAGTGTAAGAAAAATATTTTTATTTGGCATTACCTTTCTAAACTATATTTTAGGTTAAATATGTTTGATCTTCTGCAGTCATACTTTAATCCAGTCAAGAATTTTTTGCTTTTCTTGTTTTGACCTAAAATCCAGTTTAGAAAGGTATTCCAGTGCCAAATAAAAAAATACTTTTGCATTCTTGCCTAAGTGCCTTTACTCCCTTTGTCCTTCTGCCTAAGAACTTTCCTCCTCCTCCACATTTTGAAACTTAGCCATCTTTTAAGACCCAGCTAAAAATACTACGTCTATGAAAGGCATTTCTAGTCCATTTCCAGAACCAAAAGAGTTTCTCCCTCCTTTTTGTTCTTAAAGTTCTTACGAAACCATGCATACTGGGGCGCCTGGGTAGCTCAGTCAGTTAAGTGTCCAACTTCAGCTCAGTTCATGATCTCATGGTTCAAGAGTTTGAGTCCCGCCTTGGGGCTCTGCACTGACAGTGTGGAACCTCCTTGGGATTCTCCCTCTCTGCCCTTCCCCCACTTATGTGTGCATGCGCTCCCTCTCTCCTTCCCTCCCTCCCTTTGTCTCTCCCTCTCCGTCTCCCTCTCTCCTAAAAAAGTAAGTAAACATAAAAAAAAAAGAAAACCGTGCAGACTTGTCATGTTCTGCCTTCAGGTGTCTTGCTTGCTAGATCATATAAATTCATTGAAGATTTGATTATCATAGCCTCCACCCAGTAAGGGCTTAATGATCATACTTTATTGAATATAGTTGTCTTAAGTTGTTCTCATTGACCCAAGTGTCCTGTAGTATAAAACAGTTAATACCAGCTATATTCTAAACTTTATGTGCTAATTGTAATCAGCATCAATTAAATTTAACAATTTGCTATCCAACATTTTAAAGGGACTTAGGGGCATGCATGGTGAAGGAGGAGCAATTTATTTAGATGACCCAGTTCTCCAAATAAAGCTGTACCGAAAACAGCATTGTGGCTTCAACTATCACAGCATTAATTATTGAGATTTTGGGAAGTTGATTCTATTCCTCTCATTGTCCATCATCATTTCATTGTTATACATTCTCTTCACCCTGTGGTAGCCTAAAAAAGAGGGGAAAGCAGGATACGAAAGACTGGAAAATTGTAGAATAAAGCAAAATGAGTAATTAGAACCAATGAAAACTGGGAGAAAGGAGGTACTGTTGTAAAATCAGTAAGTGTAATAGCAGCCATATATTGAAACATAACAACTGTCTTAAAATCCATGAGTTCTTAGTGATAACTTCAAAAAATAAAAGAAAAAAACTCATTGGCCTACCCTTTTCTATTTAAATTATGCTACTGAGTACAGTTTCATATGGGGCAGTTGCTCAATATTAGTAATATTTCATCTAATAAATTAAGAAAATGATAGAGTATTACCATTTTGCCATCTTTAATGGATTAATGGTCCTAGGCATGATGAGCCTAATGGGAATAGTTGAAGCCACCAATTTATAGGAAGTACAGGGGACAGGAAAACACAAATCTCGGGTAGGTAGGTTCAGTCAGCAAAAATCAGACTGTGAATTTGTACAAGCCGTTGACCCGGTTTGTTCAACAGAACAAACAGTATCTGAAAAAAGATACTAGAGACCTGTCAAACAGTGGTAAGGTATGGATTGATTTGGATCCTGATTTGAACAACTATTTTTAAAAGTGTTTTCGGAAATAATTGAAACAATGAGAGATGTTTAACATTTAAGGAATTGTTAATTTTTTAGGTGTGATGTTACTGTGGTTATATTCTTTTAAAACTTCTTTTACTTTTGAAAATGGTGAGTCTCAACTTGAGGACAGTTTTACTCCACCCCGGCCCCCAGGGTATTTAGCAACATCTGGAGACAGTATTGGTGTGCAGTTACTAGCATCCAGCAGCTGGAGGCTGGGGGCTACTGCTAAATATCCCACAATACACAAGGACAGCCCCCCCCCCCCCAACCAATGAAATTTTGTCCAGCTCAAAATGTCAGAAGGGCTGAAGTTGACAGATTGTTTTAAAGATATACACAGAACTATTTTATCAATGAAATACAATATTTTACTTTTGTTTCAAAATAATCTGGGATTTAGGAGTGGACAGTACTAGGTGAAATTAGCCATGAATTGTTGAGCCTGGGTAATTGGCATGTGGAAGTTCATTATGCTGTTTTCTACTAGTGTATGTATTAAAAATTTTCCATATTAATGATAGGGTTGCGGTTTTTTGTTTGTTGTAGGGGTTTTCGATTATTGAAATAGAAAACTTAGAGATTAAAATTTTTACTCCTTTTGCCCCCTTTCTAGGCCCTCTTAAACCTGGCAGAGCGACTGGGAGAGGCTAAGCCTCGAGGACTGACTAAAGCAGATATCGAACAGCTTCCTTCTTATCGGTTCAATCCTAATAACCACCAGTCAGAGCAGACTTTGTAAGTACATTTTGCCAACATCACTCTGTGAAATTTCCTTTTTTACCTTTATAAAATAAACACTTGAAAGTCAAAGATAACTTGATAAATAGTCTCTATTGCATACCCTAGGCCTGTTCCGTATGGTAGCCACTAGTCTTGTGTGGCTGTTTAAAATTTTAAAGTTAAGTTTATTGGACTAGCTAGTGATACTGTGTTGGAAGATGTTCAACATTTCTGTCTCAGAAAGTTTTGTTGGACAGTGCTGTTCTGTATTTTGAGGTTGCCTAGAAATTGTTTTTGATTATTTTATTATTAAAAAAATTTTTTTTAATGTTTATTTTTTTTCTTGAGAGAGAGAGTGCAAACGGGATGGGCAGAGAGAGAGGAAGATGCACAGAATCCGAAGCAGGCTCCAGGCTCTGAGCTGTCAGCACAAAGCCCAATGTGGGGCTTGAACTCATGAACCCCGAGATCATGATCTGAGCCAAAGTCGGATGCTTAACCAACTGAGCCACCAGGCACTCCACTTTTATTTTTTTAATGTTTATTTTTGAGACAGAGAGAGAGGAGGAGGCACAGAATCTGAGCTGTCAGCACAGAGCCTGACGTGAGGCTCAAACCCACAAATCATGAGATCACGACCTGAGCTGAAGTCAGATGCTTAACCAACTGAGCCACACAGGCACCCCTAGAATAGTTTATGTAAGATTGAAGAGTCTCATACATGTAAAGATTGAGGTTTTTACCTAAACATTCTGCTTATTATAGTATCTTTAATAACAACTTTATGGAGATATAATTCACATTTAAAGTGTACAGTTTGGGAGTGCCTGGGTAGCTCAGTCAGTTAAGCGCCCAACTCTTCATTTCAGCTTGAGTCATGATCTCACGGCTCATGGGTACAAGTCTTGCATTGGACTCTGTGCTAACATCGCGGAGCTTGCTTAGGATTCCCTCTCTGCCCTTCCCCTGCTCACTCTCTTATCCCTCTCTCAAAATAAGTAAACATTAAAAATATTTGTTTAATTAAATAAAATAAACTTTAAAAATAAAATTTTCGTGATGATCTCTCAGTAGAGCAAAGCACTCTTACTAAATGTCTTAAGGTTATGATTATTTCGGGGTATTGATAGATTACTTTATCTTAAAATTTAAATGACATTTTGAAAAGTGAGATGGTAAATGGTGTTCTAGGCTTCAGTAGTCATAACAAAATAGGAAACCACTTGGTTTTATGGTTAAATGATCTTTTTGCTTTTTTTAGGTGTGTAGTATGCATGTGTGATTTTGAGTCAAGGCAGCTACTTAGAGTTTTACCCTGTAACCACGAGTTCCATGCCAAGTGTGTCGACAAATGGCTTAAGGTAAAGTGATGGTATCTGTGAAGAGAGTAACATTGAATTCTTTTTTACTGACTGTAGTTTTAAATCCATTGCTTGTGGAGGGTGGGTAAGGGGACAAAAGTTTCAATGATTTCTGTGAATGAAGAGAAAACATCAGTAAAAATTAACTACAGTCATTAATGTGGGAGTGATTGTGCAAAACTTGAAAATGAGTTATCTGTCCTTGGTCATCAGTGTTTCCTTTCTCATGGTGTGTGGGGACAAGGCCTGAACTTGACGGGCCATTTTTCTCTTAAGAGTTTACAGGTGGACCTCATTGGAGCTCCTTTGTCAGAGATTTACTTGGGAAGTAAACCTCTAGTGCTTTTTATTTAATTCTGATCATTTTTTCTTTTGTAGATCTGAAAAACCCAAAGGACACAAGTCCTATATTTTATAATAGTAGAATGAAAATATGATGCAGTAAAATAATTTAAAAATGATCAACTGTTTGTTTTTTTGTTTGTTTTGGTTTTGGTTTGTTGTTTTTTTTTTTTTTTTTTTTGAGCATTCTGATTAGGAGATAATACCACTGGGCTAGAGAAGTTTACAGTTTGGTGAGGAAGACAGAGAAGTTAAAATAGAATCAGTCTTTCTCGGTGAGCACAGATTAAGGGTGCCCAGTTTAGCCCAAACCGAACCCTGAAGGCAAAGGGTCTTAACTTTTCAGAAGAAGAAACCCTGTCATGTGGGAACAGAGACTGACCCAAAAATGACAGATTCCGTATGGCTGATAGCGAGAGTGGCAAGAGAAGAGCCGTTCAAAGCTATGGCCAGTGAGTGACCGGCTTATGAGTGTGAGGGAGTGTGGACTTGATCCCAGAAACAGTGTGGAAGGCTGTGCTTGAGATTGTGTTTTAGAAAGACAACTGGCCACTGTTCGGGGACCAGAAAGGGAGAGATCTTTCTGAGAAATGGGGAGATGAAATAAGGGTCCTGGGCTAGCCAGAGAACAGGTTCTGGCAATTGGATGAAAAGAGGAGGACTGATTCGAGAACTGTCAAAATGTAGAAATGGGAGTATTTGATGAATGATGGATGTGGAACGTAGAGCAGGTAATGCTTAGGTTTCTGGCTTCGGCAACTCGAAAAATGGTGGTGCCATTTGTTGAGATGGAGTTTTAAGCTAGTTATTAAATCTGAACTGGTGATAGGTAATCTTGTCAGTGTGATAAAACAGACCTATTAGGAAATCATCAGCTACTAAGTCTGAGTTGGTGGTGTATTTTTTTTTTTAAGAAAGATTAAATGATTACTTTGTACCTTTTTAAAGGAATAAAGAATGTAAAAACTATATGGGAGGTAAAAATAGTTTATTGCTTTTGACGTATTTCATTGTGTAACTCACAATTTGGACAAGTTTTTTTCTCTTTTATGTTTTAGGCAAATCGTACCTGCCCAATTTGCCGAGCTGATGCTTCAGAAGTGCATCGGGATTCAGAATGACCAACCTAAGAGCACAAGTTTAGTTTGGGTGTTCCTCATCACATGTATATACGGACTATCCATTGAACTTAATCTGTGTGGCTTCCAGCCCTCCCTTTACCAAAAGGGTCAATGGACCTTTCTTTGCACTGTGTGACTTAATCAACTATAAAAGCTTACAATTAGTCTTCACAATTATGGGATTGTTATACTAACCGTGTGATTGGAACTCCAAAGACTTTTTCTTTAGCTTAATTTTGTGTGTGCACTAACATTCCCTGGTTTTTGTGTGATCATTCCGAGTGTTGCTGCAAGATTACAGTGGACGTGATCTTTTAGCATGTGCTTTTATAAAAAGTGGTAGCTCCAGATGATATAGCAATCTACCTTATATAGAGCCTTCAGAAACTGTGAGTGGAAATGAATGCAGCGTGTGACTGTTGGTGATAAATGTATCTGTGTGAGAGAGAGAGTGTGCGCAACTAGTTGTGTGAGGGCATGGTCGCTAACGTGTGTCTGAGATCCTATCTACCAGCATGTACCAAGAATGTGTGTGTAGTTTTAATTATGCTGCAATGTATAATCTGGTGTGTTATTTAAACAGCACTAGTACTGTACACTGGTTTTTTCCCTTGTGTTTGCTGTTGCACACTGATTGCTAAGGGTGCATCAATGATAAGCATCGAATACTCCATCCCCTTCCCTCCCAGTGAATGGAATGAGAAAAGCCTTCTTCCTTTGCTTCAGGCAGCTGTCACCTTCTCTTCGTCGGTGGTCCCGAGTGGGTCACTTAAGAAAAAAAGTGTAACAGATTCTCACTCCATGAACCTGATTTTTTGATTCTGTTGTGGGAAAAAATTTTGTACTCTCCAACTTGCTGTTTCCAAAAAGAAGGTGCAATATCATACATCATCAGTTAGCAATATTAGCATTTCAATCAGTGATTTGAATGTTGATGGTTTGTTTTTTTCCTTTACATTTCCAGTAAGCTTCTTACAGGAAGCACCTGTGATTTTTTTTTTTTAATGTTTAGATTTGTAGTCTATTCTGAAGATATTTGAGTAATATATTTCTAAGAATACCGCTCGTCCCACGAAGTCTCACCTCCTTTACTTCCACCAGAACAAAATTTGTTAACTAATTCAGCTTGACTTCTGATATGTTCTTTGTTAAGCTCTCATAGGCAACTAAAATATTTTAAGAAAACTCTATTTCTGTTCGTATTGATTCACCTGCCAACCTCCAATTCTGAAAGTTGTCTAGTAGTGCTTCTCCTGGAAACCCTCATTTCCAGGATGGGTCAAGTGCTGTGACAGCTTGAATTCTTAGACCTGATGTGCTTTGATGTTTTATTGCTTTTAAAAATTTTTTTGTTTGAGAAAAATTTAATATAACAGGTCCAGAATACTTGCAGTATAAATGAAGATTTGATTTTTGTATAAAAAATAATGCTGTAAAACAGGAATTGACCTTCATTTAGTCGATCTGAAATACATAGCTGTGTGGGTTTTGTTTTTTTTTTTATAGGTTCATTGAGCATCATTTAGATTGTTAGATAAGTCATTTTTCCAGCAATGTTTCGATTCCTCTCCTTCTGTTGTATTCAGCATTGTCTGCCTCTTCCTGCAGTTGGTGTCTTTGCTTTGTTCGCAGTAGCACAAGCTGCATAATCCCAGTCAGGACTGTGAGGACTCTTCGCCAGCCTCACTCAGCTCTCAGCTGGCTCTGTGTCAGTTTTCTCCTCAGACAGTGTTAACGACTTGTTACTGCCATGCTACTTGCCTTCCCTTGAAGTCTTCATAAACTTATCCCAGCTTAGAGTTCAGTAAAGTCAATTCACACAGAAGCACAATTTTGCCCTTTTCCAGACACTGTTGCCTCTATCTAGTCATACAAATAGGATTTTGCACACTTTGTTTGCCCCTGTATTTGTCAGTGCATCAGAAATACATCTCAACAGTAGTAAAGTGCACGTTACTTTTAACTCATTGGGACATTCCCCACCTGTTCCTGATGAATAAAAAGTGTGTTAAAGACCAAAATTATTGGCATAATAATCAGCTACATTACAAATCACGTATAGTTTAATCTTTTTTTTAATTAAAAAATCATGTTGAAAATGGCAAAAGCCCATCTTATACATAGACTCTTTTATATAGCTGCAAAAAATTTATATCTGTACAGATCTAACATAACACTACTACACTCAGTATTCATTTTATTGAAGCATGCAAGTAAAGCACTTTTTCTAATTTATATAGATACCTAATTAACAAGGCACATTGTACTAATGACTAGGAAAAGTAGCCTTTTCTCCCCTCCCTCTGACGATGAATTCTTGTCATACAATCCCTTGTCCAGCAAATTTTTGAGAGGCATTTGGCAACTTAGGAGGCAGCAGGGTCTATTTTGGTAAAATCCTGGATTGTCGCACTCTTATGACTGATCTCTCTTTGGGAATGTCTTTCTGTGCATGGGACCCTTAGAGATGTGTACAGACTTGCTTATTAGGTGGGCAGTGCAGATTAGGAGCATATGTGCATGTGCTCTGAACCAGCTCACGCCAGCCACGGTGAGCGCCTGTGTGGCAACCAGAAGAGAAGGAACAGTTGATTTGTGCCCAGCTGTTGCCACCTTGAGCGATGCGCCAGGTAGCAGGCAGATGTTGGTTTGTTGCCTTCTTCCTCTTTTCTCCTAAAACAATATTGGCTTTACCATCTTAACTCTGCTGTGGGGTTTCGTTTTGTTTTGCATGAATAATCATCTTGAAATTTTTTTTTAACTCTCCCCCCCCCCCACCCGCCCCAAAAGAACAAAACAAAAAACAAGTCAAGGCCTCCAGGTATCAAGATCTCATTAGGATTTTCTGTCCTGAATTTTTCTTTTTTTTTTTTTGAGCAAAATCTGGAAAATGTGAACACATATTTAGATTTTATACACTCTCTGAAACGTGATTTATTAAGATTCTTAAATTTGGGCCTCTTACAGTATTTTGAATGAGATCTACCAACTCACTTAAAGAGAATATTTTTCACAGATATCTTTAGGCCTTCATTAGAAAGCTGTTTTCCCCCCTGTTGGTACATTTGGTTACCTCATTTTGCTGTTTGTTTCAGATTATGAAAGCTTACAGGGGTGTTTTTTGGAATCATTTGCTGAGTCATTTCCTGAAATCATATTCCATTGTATCAGTTAACATAGTTTTAAATGTACGTATTATAAATATCTGTAACCAAATCATTTGAAGGCTTGATAAATTTTTAACAAAGTTTGTACATTTTTTATGAAAGTTACTAGTAATGCTTTACTAAGTAGTGCAATGAATTTTTATTTTTAATCCCTGTGCCCAATTTTGGAGTTGAGAGGGTTGTTGGTAATAAATGTATGATGTACACTTAAAACATTTTTTTGTGGTTCATGTTTGTGTTGTGGAAGGGGTAGGGTTGTGTGTGCCTGGAGGGGGGGTGGTAGCAGGGTTCCAGCAGGAAGATTGAGCTGCTAGCAGCCAGATCTGATTTTTAGACTATAATTCAGATTTTGTTTCTGCATTTGTGTAGACGTCTTAGAAACTCAAAAACAACTAGCATTACAACACGTAGAACATAATTCTATCTTCTAAAAAGCCAAGAAGATAGCTGAACGTAGCCACACATGTGGCCTAAACTCACCGAACAGTAGGGCTACATAAGTAGGTAACTAGATTTCTTTCTTTATATGTTGACCATAAGATGCAGGAAAGAAGATTACAGTAGGTAACCAGGCAGAGTTGTCCACATTAGCTGCAGCTTACATCCAACTTCTTGTCAGCATGATAGGGAAAGAGGAGCCTCTTTCATTGTCCGTACTTGTTTGTGTAATTCCTTTCCTTTCACTAAAAAGGAAGAAAATAAGAGTAATCTACTTCCGTGTACATGCTGACTGTGTTACTTGAGAAGGAAAGTAGACACAAGATACAAAAAATTGAGGTGAAATAATAGATCCCACTTCCTTCCATTCCCTCTTTCAGGAAGGATGATGCCCTCTGCCCGGCTCCAGTAGTTAACTGGTAGAGGCATTCAGTAAAGTGACCAAGTCCTGATTGTTTCTCTCTTGTATCCAGCATATTTGAAAGAACGTTTGTGTTGGACTTTGAATGCCTCAAGAAACCCAAAGCTGGTGCTGTCTTACGGCAGAGGCATTTTCTACTCAGTAAATACCGGTGCGCTCTCTCGTGACTCCTTACCTGCAGTGAAGGCAGGAAAGCCCATGCAGCTATTTGAGCCTTTGTAATGTGGAGAGTCCAAATTGAGATGTGCTATAAATTTATACACTGGATTTCAAAGACTTGGTATGAGAAAACATAAAGTGTCTCATTAATTTTTATACAAATCTGAAGGCCTTATAAGCATAGGCCCTGTGGGAGCATTTAAAAGCCAGCTCTCTTTTCCTCTGCCATGGTGATGGCAGCTCTGAGTTCTGAGTCATTACATGGGAAAGAGCTCTCCTAGAAGAAGCCTCGGGACTCAGCAGATTTTCTGTGAGCAGTAGAGGCCCTTAAACAAGGTGTGAAATGTGGACTCTTACCAGGACTTCATCTTTGCCGATTTATTTCCCCCTTTTACAAATCTTTTACATCTTAAATTCTTAACTATGCTTTGACACTACTAAACCACTATTAAACTGGTGTTTAAATGTGTCAGTTAAACATCACTGGATACAATTACTTCTTAACAAATCATAAGACCTGATTTGTACCAAAGGAAAAAATTCTTGTGAGAGTCTGGTCAGATCACTGCAAGTGTTTGGGGTCTCTTGGATGTTTCACATTACTGACTTCTATATAGACTGCTGTCCAATACAGATGTAATGAGCCATATGTAATTAAAGGTTTTTTAGTGGCCACATTAAAAAGTAAAAGGAAACAGTTGAAATATTTTTAATATATTCTGCCTAACCTACCCCAAATATCTCAGCATGTGATTAGTATAAAGATTAATGAGACATTTTATGTTTTCTCATACCAAGTCTTTGAAATCCAGTGTATAAATTTACAGTACATCTCAATTTGGACTCTCCACATTTCAAATGCTCAGATAGTTTTCTGTGGGTGGTAGCCATTATGTTAGGATCTAGATAGCTAGCCTACATAACCTTCAAGAGCAAAGTTTTCTTGTCAATACATTCCCACATCAGACGTTTGCTTAGCCCTTTCAGGATTCACAGCAATTTGAAAGATTATTTGCCAGTCAGAGTTGGGCAGTCTGAAGGATTGGGAGCAGGAAACTTCCAACCCACCCTGAGATGATGGGGTAGATTCCTATCGAGGTTGCCCCATAGTGCATATGCTCTTAACCTCTTTCATGTGGCTCTCTCTACCTCCCAAGATGGCAAGCAGGAAATGCAGGAATAAGAAAGAAAAATAAACCAATGACAGCCGGGGATACTGAATGTCACCTTACAGTCTGAAGTCTGAAAATGTGCTGTAGAGTCAGTATGAATGTTTTCCTACTATAGAGGAAGCGAATGGAAGTGAATTGTTCGGTAAAAAGGAGCCCATGTTCCCTTCAAGCCTCTGATTCTTGGTCTACACATGGAAGCAGTACAGTGGCTGGCTAATAAGACCTACAGCTAATACCCAATATCTGCCAGAACCCATCACCATGTACAGTAAACTTATTCAGAAGCTGCTTTCGTAGCCTCCCTTTCAAGTGTTGGTTAGAATCCCTTCCCCACAGACCCTCCGTAAACTTAGAGATTTGCAATGTGGTGGCCTCTTTCTTCCCATGACCGCAACCCTTTTGTGTTTGTATTATCCAACCTTATTGGTAGTTAATACTTCTAATAAAGAAGGGTTCTATAAATGTGGTAAGATATGCTTCTGACAGTGTAACTTTATCGTAGTAAAGATAGACACTTCTGTTGACGGTGCAAGTATATGATATCCATGTGTTCTAGTTGGTTCTTTTTCTCCCCTTCTGCTTTTGGACATGTTAATACTGGACTTAAGCTAAGTCAGAGGAAAATGACCTTGACCCTTGTACCAAAATAAGGCCAGCCTTCTAAAGAAAAAATTTAAACTATTTGGTGATTCAGGCTCAGACTGCCCTGGTTTTGATACCAGTATGGAGGAAAATAGATGCATTTATTCTAATTCCAGAATTTCTAAAAGAAGGTTGGACCATTCTTGTAATCCAGACTGCTAGACTTTAGTTGGAGAAACAAGTCAGGAAGAAAAAGTGATGGGGCTCCTGCTGGCTCAGCTGGTAAAGCATGTGACTCTTGATCTCAGGGTCATGAGTTGAAGCCCCACGTTGGGTGTAGAGCTTTCTTTAAAAACAACAAAAACAATGGAAAAAGTGAGTTCAAAGTCAATTTCTTTTCCTTACAAAATGAGAGATTCGTCTTTCCTAAGGCATGTTCACAGCCCCAAGGATGTGCTGTAAAGCTTCAATAGAGCACCAGTTTATGCCAGGCAGTTTCAGAATTGGGAGTTCATGTATTTAAAGTTTTTTTTTTTAATGTTTGTTCATTTTTCAGAGACAGTGTGAGCGGGAGAGGAGCAGAGAGAGAGGGAGACACAGATTCCAAAGCAGGCTCCAGGCTCTAAGCTGTCAGCACAGAGCTTGATGCAGGGCTCGAACTCACAGACCATGAGATTATGACCTGAGCCAAAGTTGGACGCTTAACCGACTGAGCCATCCAGTTACCCCAGGAGTTTTCAGGTATTTAGGGTTAGTTTCCTAGGACTACTGAAACAAATTACCACAAATTTGGTGGCTTAAAACAAATTCTCTCACCATTATGGAGGCCAGAAGTCTAAAGTCAGGGTGTTGGCAAGGTTGGTTTTCTCTGGACGCTGTGAGGGGCAATCTGTGTCTCCGTGGAGTTGTTTGGCCTGTAGATACATAGCTCCACAATCTCTGTCTGTCTCTGCACGTGAGTCTTCACATTTCCTCCCTTGTGTCTGTCTCTCTGTTCTCAACTGAATGGAAGGCTCTATGCCCCCACTTGGTCAGCTGTATGGGTACCTTAAGAAAAGCCAGATTTATCTCATCTCAGGAAATTATTTGAATCTGCTCCAACAAATGAACTCAGAACTCCAGAATTGATTATCAAACATGGCCAAAATAATTTCGACCTGGAAAATGTCAAAGGCAAACTATTCCTTAACCTTCAACACTCAAAGATAAACCACAGTGGCTGTCACAAATTGATTCAGAGTAGTGCGGCTTCCTAGTATATCCATGAAAATGTGTAAACTATGAAAGTTAACTATAAATATATCGTCAGGTAAGTGAGCAATTAGCACTGTCTTTTAAAGGGGAATGTTTACACATTGGTTTCTCTGCTGAATCAAAATCTGATGAATCATGAAAACATGGTAAGTGAAAGAAGTCAGACAAAAGGCCACATATTGTGTGATTCCACTTATGTGAAATGTCAAAGGCAAATCTGTAGCAATAGATTATTTGTTGACCAGGGCTGAGGGGATGAAGGGGTCGGGGGTGACAGCTAAGGAGGCGTGGGGTTTCTTTTTGGAGTAATGAAAATATTCTGAAATTGTGATGAGTGTGCAATTGTGGGAATATATTGAAACAAATGCAAGCACCAAAATGCATGTATGAGAATATTCATAGCAAACTATAATAGCCTCAAACTGGCAGCAACCCAAATTTTTATCAATTATTGAAATGACAAACTATGGTTGAGCTTTACAGTGGTATTGTTATATAGCAAAGACAATGAACTACAACTACGCAGAGCAACGCGGATGGATCTTGTCAAATACACTGAATAAGACACAAAAGGATACATACTGATTATTCCAGTCATATCATACTCCAATTATAGTACGTTCAGAAACAAGCAAAATGGATCTATGCTATGAAAAATTACAACAGTGGTCATCCTTGGCCCTAGAGGTTGTAGTGAATAAAGGAGCCGAGGGCATAAGCAGGGGTCCATCCAGGCTGTCTGTAATTTTGTTTGTTGATCTATGTGCTTGATTACCCAAGTGCTTCAGTTTGAGAAATTTGCTCTGCTTTATGATTTGTTTAATTCTCTGTATATATAATTTTGTAAACTTTATTTAAAAAAAAAAAGGGTAGGTCCCCCTCTGTGACCCATTTGGTAGAAGCACAGCTATACAAAACACATGGGCAAGTGAGTTTTTAACCAATTTAAAGGAGCCCTGCTAGCTACATCAGTATCCCTCCCCAGTGTTGCATGTTGCATCCCACAAAACCTAAATAAGCTAAAACCTAAATCAGTCACCCCCACCCCATGTGTAAGAGCAGGAATAATGTTTTGAGAGGATTGCCTTCTTGCTAATAAAAGATAAGTTTTTATGCATGACATCCACACCAGGGGGCACTGTTGTACACAACCAAGTTCCAAATAAAAGCCTTTAAAATACAGGTCAGGATCGATGCGGTTATAAACATCCAAAATGTACCTTAATGTTGCTTTCACCTAGAAAGCATACATAGAAAATCTTTTCTCAGAATAGTACAGGATCACAAGAACTCAGAGACTCATTCCTTTCTGAGTAACACTGTTCCATACGAAGTGGGGTTTTTCACAGTGTAAATTTTTTTTTTTAGGTTTTTTTTTTTAATGTTTATTTTTGAGAGAGAGAAAGACAGCAGGGGAAGTGCAGAGACAAGGAGACACAGAATCCTAAGCAGGCTCCAGGCTCTGAGCTGTCAGCACAGAGCCCAATGCAGGGCTTGAACTCACGGATGGCGAGATCATGACCTGAGCCGAAGTCAGAGGCTTAACTGACTGAGACACCCAGGTGCCCCTAAATGTTTTTTTTAACGTTCAGTCTACCACTGGTTGGTTGGTTGGTTTGGGCTGTATTCTAAAATGTTTAAAATCAGGCTCCCTTTATATTGATCCAGATCAATTCATAGGTATGAACTCCACTCCCATACTCCTTCCACATGCACACAGGTGAGACAGAGGCTACTGTATCTGCTAAGACCAGTCCCAAATTTACCAGCAGCTTCTAAATGTCAAGTCCAGTGAACACTGTCCAGTCTTAGTCTTGCTGGACTTCTCTCTGGTGTATGACACCGCTCATTTCTTAGAGCTGTGTGCCTTTGGCTTTTGTGATGCTCTTCCCACTCCGACATTCTTACTTCTCTCGGTATCTCTTCTCTCCCGGCTCTCTTGGTTTCTTTCTTTGGCCCGCCCCTTTCCTTTCCAGGCTCCCTAGGATGGTCTTCACCCTCTGGTTTCCCTACTCTGCACACTCTCCCTGCACACATGCCTCCTGTTGATTCAACGGTTCTCTCTCGGTTCTCGTGACTCACAGATTCACATCTCTTATCCCAGCTTCTCCCCGCAGAGCTTCTGCCTGTGTTCCAGCTTCCTGCTGACCTCCCCTCCCTAATATCCCTCAGGCACTCAAACTCGGTGCCTCCAAATATAAACTCATCACATTTCCCCCCCAGGCTTGTTTCTCCTTCTGTGTCTCTGTTTCCATTGCTGGCCCCACCAACCACCCAAACACCCCAGCCAGAACCAAGAAGTCATTTTAACTCACCCATCTCCCATCTCCCCCAAATTTAATCAGTTGTTCCTTTGTCTCCCCTTCCTCCTCCCCTGTCTCCCCTGGTTCAGTTTCCATCATCTGCCTTCTCAAGATCTTGCTTCCAGCTTTGCATCCCTCCCACCCACCCTCTTATTCAAACCTCTCCACAGCTTCCAGTGTGAGCCATTCAAAATGCAAATCGGATTTCCTTCACCACCCACCTCCCCCACGAAGTCCCAAACCCTCAAACGGCTCTCCATTGCCTGTAGAACTAAGTCTAGTCTTACTCTCCAACAAAAGCCCTCCTAAGTCGGCTCCTAATCATGGTTCCAGTCTCAACGCTCAAGACGCCTCCTCTCCACTCTCTTCTCTCCTGACTCAATGCAGGCATCACCTCTTCCAGGAAACCTTTCCTGATCCCTGTGCGCTGGGTTAGACACTGCACTCCTCCTCCTGAACAACCCGATGTGTCACACTCGTTCTTGTGGGTTCCCCACTGGCCTCTCAGCATCTAGAGCCTGTTCTGATGCCTGTCTTTACCTTTAGGGCCTGGCACAGAGTCTGGCACTGGGTAGTGGTTCAAGAAAGGTTTCTTGAGAGGAGGAATGGAGAATGACTCCTCAGCTTGAATGGTTAGGCGGCTGGAGGGAACAATCGCCCAAGGAATGAATCTTGCAGGAGGAGCAGGTTTTGACAAAAATGAGGACAGGAGAGGAGAGTGTGTGTAAAAGATGAGGACCTGGCCTTTAGACACCCTCTGAGGTGAACACACAGGGGCGGATGGATACCCAGTACCCAGGTCTGGAGCACCAGGGAGAAGCTGCGGCCACTGAGTGTTAGAAACATTTAATCGTGTCAGCTAAGAAAAGGTGGACTTCAGGAGGCCTCATCAGGAAGTCTCCTCAGGGCTGGCTGTGGAGCCAACTGCACCTTCTCCCAGATCTGGGCCAGGTTCCACGTGGCTCTGGATGGTAGAAAATAAACACACTCTTTTGCTGACACGTGCCAGAGAGAGGCCGCCATGACTGTACCAGTTGCGGTACAGTGAACTGCCCTTCCTGGATTTGGGTAACGAATGACTTCAGGTCACCATTATCCCAGGCAGGACGAGAGCCACACCCCACTCGCCCAATACAGGTGGAGACCGCAATCAGGAGGAAGACCTGGCCTGTGCGCGGAACCCAAATGCCATCGGCTCCTTGCCTACCCAGGGTCCAGAAAGGGACTTGCTTGTCCCCACCCCGGGCCGGCTTTCATGACTCTTCTAGGAATCCACTGCCCACACCCAACCTGGAACCAAAGTCCACGCTGGAGGGAATGCCCCAGAATCGCATTGCACAGCAATGTGGCGGGAAACTCAGCTTCCAAGCAACCATTTCAATGAGGGTTCTCAATCCACTCTGAATTGCACGATAAACTGCTGTAGGGGTTTGGACAACAGGCCTGTGGAGAAAATAAAGAAGTGGGCTCAAAACTCGTTTTGCAGCAACCCACCTGCTGCTGTAAGCCCCTGACTGAGCACACAGAGGTTTGCTACCTGTTGCTGGTCCACAAAGAAAATACCGCTCCTGGGTTACGCACTCCACTCATCATGACCTTAGCTAGGGGGGCAGAGGAGCAGCCATTTTGTATAATGTCATTTATCCCCTGTGCCCATGTGTGTGCCACCTCCAGGATTTGAGAATTGAAGGAGAAAGAAGAGGACGGTGACATTAGTGGCATAGATGTCCCTGGGACAATGTGGAAGGGCGGGGGATCTTCAAGGGTGTGGATGCCGGGAGGCCAGGATCACTGGGGGCTGTCTTGGAGGCTGGCTACCAGAGCAGGGCATGGAAAGATGTCCCTGGGTGCAGAGGAGGATGGCTGTGCATCTCCTGGAGGTCTGGCACCAAAGTCCTAAACAGCTCACTACAAAGGAGAAATGTTCTTGACATCTCCTGACTTATCTCTCTTGTATTAAATACTGAATCATTATGTTACATCCCTTTTTCTCCAAAACTTTTAAATGAATGTGACTGTTGTAGCCCCATGGCATACATTGGGTGTGTCCAGTGGTAAGCTTCTCCCAACTTGAGAAGCAGGGCAGGGGGTTAGATGGTGACAAAATGACAAATGTTTATAAGAATCAGCAGCTAATGGGGCGCCTGGGTGGCTCAGTCGGTTAAGCGGCCGACTTCCGCTCAGGTCATGATCTCACGGTTTGTGAGTTCGAGCCCCATGTCAGGCTCTGTGCTGACAGCTCGGAGCCTGGAGCCTGCTTCTGATTCTGTGTCTCCCACTCCCCTGCCCATGCAGCATCTCTCTCTATCTCTCAAAATTAAATAAATAAGTGTTAGAAAGAAAGCAAGCAAGCATCAGCAGCTAATTTAAAAACCTGCCTGAGGTAGCTTGTGAGCACACACACAAAACAACCCAATGTCCATCATGAAATAAATAAATGATGGCATCTGTGACTGGATATTAAGGCGGGATTCTTTGTGTCTATGTTTCAGCTGAGACCCCAAAGGCCAAGACTACATACACAATGGATGCTTAGTTCCCCTACATCCCAAGGGAAGGACTGCACCACATATGTGGATCATGCTAAGACATCATGAAACACTCTTTGCTGGCATCAGTGCTCACTCCCAGCCAGCCTGTGGAGTGCCAAGGCCTCCCCTCCCCTCTCCATCACCCAGTGGGGAGGAGAGAAGCTTTCCCCTCCCCTGAAGCTGTGCCCCTGGACTTCGGGGGACAGAAGGGATGACATCTGATGCCTACCGGAGAAGTGGGGAGGCAGAGGGTACGGGAGACTGAACAGGGCTGCACTGGCAACAGTGACTTCTCACTGGCCAGGGCTGGATAGCAGGTGTTGGGGTAGCAAGCTACCTGCACTTGAGTGTCTAGAAGGATCAGAACCAGAATATTAACAGTGACTGTCTGCAGAGGGGAGTGGAATTCAGGGTTGAAAGGAGTGGAAGGGAAGGAAGGCTCTGATGTTTTAATCCAAACACTTTTACACTGGTCAAATAAAATGTGCTTGTATGCTACAAGGACCAAAAAAAAAAAAAAAAGAGAGAGAGAGAGAGAGAGAGAGAAAAGAAAAGGAAGACAAAGGAATAAAAAAGTGCATACAATAAATACAAGACAGTAAATTGTTTCTCCTAGGAGGCAGTTCTGGGAAAACATTTGAAGCGATTTTAGATTTTCATTGTGTTTGAAATTTTTACAATGAACACATTTTATTCTTAGAAACAGAAACATATCCAAAGACAGAACTTAATAAATGAGTGAGTGAGTGAGTGAATGCATGCATGCATGAATGAATGAATGGAATAAAAGCCACCACACTGGCCAGTTGCGTCCCTCTTCTCTTCATTTCAACACACAACTCAGACCAGCTGGGTGGGGCTGCCGCTCCCCTGTCGTGGAGGCCGTTGGCACCTGTAGAACATTCTCTCCTTTTCTCGGACTGCCCACACCCAGGGTGGGGGCGTCCAGCCAGGACTGCGGGTGGGTTTGTGTTTAAGAGCAGCAGTGGTTAACTTTCGATATGGGGAAACCGAGGCCCACTGGGAAAAGGAAGTCAAGCAGAAGGTTAGAGAGAGGCAGGGCCAGGGCTGGGACCCAGCTGTCCTAGTACCTAGTATCATGTTCTTTCCATGAGTGGTGTTTGTGTGGGTGGTGGTGAGCATGGCGACTTTTTTCCTCCTTCGCCCTCTCCCAACCAGCAGCGCAACAACTCACCTATTTGCTCTTTGGCAAGTAAATGAGATTGGCTAGGTTTTTTGTTTGTCGTTGGTTTTTGATCTGTACAGCACTGGATTCCTAGGAAAAACAGAGCACGCTTTGCTTACCGTGCCTGCCCCTGCAGAAAGCTCAGCATTGCCGGATAAGAAACCTGGAGGCTCTGCGGTGACTGCAATTACCTTCCCACACTCTCACCTCTCCTTACCTACACCTTAGCTGGGGCTAACCAGGGACATATTTCTGGGGCAGTCACTCTAATAACCCTCCACAGCCTAGAGCTTTGCTATCCCCAGAGGCTGCTGCTTAAGCCACCCATACCAGTTCCCACAGAGCCTTTCTCCTCCCTGGTCAGAACCCCTTCCTGTTGGCTCCTGGCCATGCCCCTCCATCCCCGGGGACTGACTTGGAGAAATGGGCTGTCCCCAGAGTTAATGTGTCCTTGACGCATGCATGGCCAGACTCTAAAATAGCCTCCTTAATGAAACAGAAAAATTAAGTTCAAGTGGGTGTTTAGCACTGAACTTTGGCTCATACACTCAGTGACCAAATGGCAGCAGAGTCACCAAACAAAAGACCATAAAGTCCATCTTGACCTTCTTGAGGCAAGATGTTTGGAGTCTGGGAGTTCTTCAATAGGCAGGGCAGCTGGCCAGCAGGTGTTAGGAGCCAGCTGGGAGTTTTAAGCAGACAGTTGCTGAGTCTGTAAGGAGCCAGCTGATGCCGCAGAGTAAGAGACACTTAAGGGGCCAGGGGCCCCAAGCCTCTGCTGATTTCCACTCTAACTTAGGTGCTTAGACTCCGTTGTACAGTGTGTTGGAGGATGGCGGTGGGGAATGTCAGCCGTGACTTTCCTTTCCTTCATGTCTCCGGGGGCCTCCGCCCATTTTCTCCCACGTCTCCATCCTGTTCTCTGTTTGCCCTTGATCAACTTTCCAGGGCATGAGCAACAAAGAGCTTTGTGTCTTCTGAAAAGGATGTTGAAACGGAACTAAACACTTCTGTATTTTCAGAACCTCCCCTTTGCTGGCTGCTGTTCTGAGTTCTTAACCTTTCTGTGTGCCATGAGCTCACGCCTTTGGCAGGCTGGCGAACTCTGGACTGCTTTTCAGAATGCTGTTTCTTAGAATTAATTAATTAATTTTAATTTTAGAGAGAGCGTGTAAGTGGGGGAGAGGGGATGAGCCAATCTCATTTACTTGCCAAAGAGCAAATAGGTGAGTTGTTGCGCTGCTGGTTGGGGGAGGGTGAAGGAGGAAAAAAGTCACCATGCTCACCACCACCCACACAAACACCACTCTTTCCCCCTCTTTCCCCCTCTCTCAGAGAGAGAGAGAGAGAGAGAGGACCGTAAGCAGGATCCATGATCAACATGGAGGCCAATGCAGGGCTCAGTCTCACAACCATGAGATTATGACCTGAACCAAAATCAAGAGTCGGAGGCTCAACTGACTGAGCCACCCAGCTGCCTCTCAGAATGCTGTTTCTAGCTAAAATAACTGTGAAGGGAACTGATCATATTGAAATATAGTTACCAAAATATAAACAAACTTGTGATGTGGAAAATAAATGTTACTTTATTAACGCATTGAAGGACAAAATCTAGGGGCGCCTGGGTGGCTCAGTAGGTTAAGCGTCTGGCTCTTGGTCTTGGCTTAGGTCACGATCTCATGCTTCATGAGATCCAGCCTCATGTCAGGCTTGATGCTGACAGCGCAGAGCCTGCTTGGGATTCTCTCTCTGCCCCTCCCCTGCTCGTGTGTGCTCTTCCTCTCTCTCTCAAAATAAATAAATAAACTTAAAAAAAAAAAAAGGACAAGATCTAGCAGTAGGTCTAATAAGGATTATGCTTTTGAAGAAGTGATGAATGGGGGCACATGAGTGGCTCAGTTGGTTGGGCATCCGACTTTGGCTCAGGTCATGATCTAATGGTTCATGGGTTCAGGCCCCACATTGGGCTGTATGCTGACAGCCTGGAGTCTGCTTCAGATTCTGTGTCTCCCTCTCTGCCCCTTCCCCACTTGCACTCTCTCTCTCTCTCTTTCTTGCTCTCTCGCAAAAATAAATAAGCATTAAAAAAAATTGAAGAGGTAATGAATGTAAGTGCTATTTCAAGGTCTCTGCAGCAATCATGTGATAGTGAAAACATATGTAAGCCTAGCTGGGGCAAATGCCATGGTTTGTTGGCTACATTCTTAACTGAAGGCAAGTCTAAATTGTAGTTAAAGGTTAGTGAAAATCAGAGTGTAATTGCTTCCTTACTGATTGTACAGATGCTCTCAGTTCTATCTGTGGACATCTGGGAGCCCCCAAGTCAAGGCTTCTGCCTGTAACAGGCTCTTTGGTAGTGCTGGCCGGGGTCTTGCAGCCAGGCTCCCACCTTTATTCTCACCCTGTCCTTAGCCCCCCATCCCCTTCAGCCTCTCCTCAGCACTCTTTCCTCAGGGCTAGGAGTTAACATTTTCAGATTTAGATCCATTCGGCAAGAGCCAGGCGTTGTATCCCCCAGTGAACCAGCTGATAGGCAGGTAATATCAACCTCAAAATCCAGGTCTGCCAGTGCTCAAAATAATGTTTTTTCCCACTAGGTCTGTGGCTTTCCCAGTCATCCATGAGTGTTGCCCCCAGAAAAGCAATGACTGTCTCTGCTTCCCTTTAGCTCTGCAATGGTTCCCATAAATAAAGGGCAGCCAGTCAGACCTGCAATAAGAGAACTTTCAAATGCTCCCATGCACAGTGGAGCAGGAGAGCACTCATCTGGTTTTGCCTGCCTGTTCTTCAAGGGCTCCGGCCTGTGCACCCCAACATGATGGTGTTTCAAAATGTTGTTTGGTAAATGGGGCGCCTGGGTGGCTCAGTCGGTTAAGCATCCGACTTTGGCTCAGGTCATGATCCCGCAGTTTGTGGGCTCAAGCCCTGTGTCGGGTTCTGTGCTGACAGCTCAGAGCCTGGAGCCTGCTTCAGATTCGGTGTCTCCCTCTCTCTCTGCCTCTCCCCTGCTCACACTCTGTCTCTGTCTCTCTCTTTCTCTCTCAAAAATAAACATTAAAAAAAATGTTTTAATGTTGTTTGGTAAAGATCTCCCTTTATAGTCTCTATTAAAACTGGGGAAAAGGATCCAACCCCAAACCTCTCCCTGCCAAAGCCAGATACTTGTTTGTGTTTACTGCCTCTGTGTCCTACAGACGTGAGTCAGAAAGCCTCTTTGACTGGACACAGGGGAAATGAAGGTCACACTACCCCCTGCACACATTGCTCTGAGGCTGAACAAAGGTTTGCCCACAAAAGGCAAGTGTCTGCTTCTACTTTCTTTGCAAAGGATTTAAAGAGCTGTCTACCAGTCAGACCTCTTTTTGAATGGCTCATCTGTCCCCCCAACTCACACTCTGTCCCCCTCTTCCATTCCCTTGATGGAATCAAAACAGCTTTGCATATTTCATCCATTCATTTATTCACCCATTCACTAGTCATCACTTGATGAATATACAGATAGGTGCCTGAAGCCAGTCTCACCAAGCTCATGATCATTGGATTAAATTCCCTCTTAAAATGGATATAACACCGTGTTCTTACATTGCTTTTTATTTTTTCTAGAAACACGTTCAAACAGAGGATACTGGTATCCGAAAGCAATTTGTACATAAGCCTATGGATTATGGCTGGTTGTTAGAAATACAGAAGAGACAGAGCTTTAGTTCTGACCTGAAGGGCTAAAGGATGGACATCTGTCCTCCCTCCCTGATAGCCAGAACCCTCTGGATGGCCATAGGGAGGGTCCTAACCTATCTTCTCAGCACCATCCTGTGTAAACCCTTGGCTCTAGGAGCTCTGGTCAGGCTTAGATGCTTCCACAAAGCATCTCCCTGTCCCTGCTTTGGCGCTGAGACCCTCTGCCTTCCCTTGAGGCCCCGTGGGTACCACACATCCTCTGCGGGGGGCCTTTCTGTTCCCATGAAGTGAATGCCTCTCCTCCAAACAGACACGCTGCTGTCTGTGCTTCTTACCTGATGCTGGCCACGTGAGTTCTAGGACCTCGCGTGCATGTCATGTTTCTGTGTTACGATCAGCCGTGTGGCACCTTCCCCTCCAAGTTCTCGAGATGCTGCTTCATCGTGTTCCTTATATCTGAACCTTTTTGTCAGTTACCTCCAGCCCTTGTCACTTCATCCTGAATATAACCTTTTATTTAGCGTCAGGTGCCTACTCGAGGCCACGCTCTGTTCTTTTTTTCAGTTTTATTGAGGTGACAAATAAAATCGTAAGATATTTAAATGTACGTGATGAGTTGATATATTCACATTGTGAAAGGAGTCCCACCATCGAGTTAATTAACACACACATTATTACCTCACATTTACCTGTCTTCTCTTTTTCTTTCCCTTCCTCCCTTCCTCCCTCCTTTCCTTTCTTCCTTCCTTCATTTCTTTCTTGTGAGAACATTTAAGTTCTACTCTCACAAAGGGCAGAAGTCTGCTTCTGCTTCCTTCACAACTGATTTAACGTGGGGTCTGTCCTTTGGGGGGCAGCTGCGAAAGTTGGGGCCCTTGATGTGTGGACAAGCTCCTTCTAGGAAGATAACAGTGACGGGGGGTTACTGTTGGAACAGGCTGGAGGGAGAAGGCAGGAGGATTTGAAGGACAGCAGCCAGTCCCTAGCTTAGAAGCCAGGCCCTCAGACAGCATCTTGAGTAGTGTCTGCAACCAAACCTCTGTCAGGGAGGGGCGTCTGGTTGGCTCAGTCCGTTAAGTGTCCGACTTCTGCTCAGGTCATGATCTCGTGGTTCGTGAGTTCGAGCCCCGCGTCGGGTTCTGTGCTGACAGCTTGGAGCCTGGAGCCTGCTTCGGATTCTGTGTCTCCCTCTCTCTCTGCCCCTCCCCCACTCATGCTCTGTCTCTCTCTCTCTCTCTCTGAAAAATAAATAAATGACATTTTAAAAAATTTAAAAAAAACCCCACCTTTGTCAGGGAAAGACAGGGCACTCTGGCCTTCTCTCCCTGTGCCGAGCCCTGGGGAGATAGCAGCAGTGCTGAGCACCCATTGATAACTGTTTCTTTGTTAGCTACAGTCCTGTGAGTCTTTTGAAGGCCAGTTTTTCACGTGGGAGTCTTTTGTTGTTTGTTTGTTTGTTTTTACATCCAAGTTAGTTAGCATCTAGTGCAATAATGATTTCAGGAGTAGAATCCAGTGATTCATGCCAGTATGTATAACACCCAGTGCTCATCCCAACAAGTGTCTTCCTCAATGCCCCTTACCCATTTAGCCCATTCCCCCCACCCACAATCCTTCCAGCAACCCTCAGTTTGTTCTCTGTGTTTAAGAGTCTCTTTCGTTTTGTCCCTCTCCCTGTTTTTATATTATTTTTGCTTCCCTTCCCGTATGTTCATCTGTTTTGCATCTTAAATTCCACATGAGTGAAGTCATATGATATTTTTCTCTAATTTTGCTTAGCATAATACCCTCTAGTTCCATCCATATTGTTGCAAATGGCAAGATTTCATTCATTAAAAAAAAATATATTTATTTATTTTTGAGAGACAGAGACAGAACATGAGCAGGGGAGGGGCAGAGAGAGGGAGACACAGAATCCGAAGCAGGCTCCAGGCTCTGAGCTGTCGGCACAGAGCCCGACGCGGGGCTCGAACTCACAAACCACGAGATCATGACCTGAGCTGAAGTTGGACACTTAACCGACTGAGCTACCCAGGCACCCCTAGATTTCATTCTTTTTGATTGCCGAGTAATACTCCATTGTGTGTGTGTGTATTTATTTTCTCTGAGTGAGAGATAGAGAGTGGGGGGAGGGGCAGAGAGAGAGAGACTCTCAAGCAGGCTCCACACTGTCAGCATAGAAACTGACAAGGGGCTCAATCTCACGCTTCAGGAGATTATGATATGAGCCGAAATCAAGAGTTGACACTGGGCCAAATGAGCTACCCAGGTGCCCCTATTCTAACACTCTCTATCTCTTCAATCAATATTTATTGAACATCTAATTAAACGCCTGTTTAAACACCTAATTTAAGACCCATTAAATATATATTTAACATCTAGTATTGGGTGGTGGTAGAGGGGAATAAGTTTCAGCTATCAAAGAAGTACAACTTAATTGAAGACACAAGAAGTAACAATTTCTAAAACTGTAGACAAGTTAAATGATATGATACAAGATAGTACATGATAGTTCCAAGGTGATACATGATGAATTGTTTGCCAAACCACACAGTTTTGCAAAACTCAGGATGTATTGATTCTCTCTGGCTTGGCTTGAGGGCTTGCAAGGGCAAAGTAGGAGCGTGGCATGGGAAGCCTGTTGGGGCAGCAAGTGGATGGAGGTCTTAAAGAATGGAGCTGCACATACAGCTAACCCCTGGGCTACCAGCTGGAGGAACAAAATGGTGGGTTTTGGAACTGGCTGTCCAGGCACACTGTCTCTAATCCCCATCATGCCCCCGAGAGAGCAGGATTCCTGTCGTCAGTGACTGGGAATAAGGAGCTGGCTATGGCAAGGGACTGCCTATCTCGATCTAGGCTGTTCTCAGCTGACTTTGTGGTCCCACAGTTCAGAGTGAGAAAATGGCAAAGCCTCCCTCCCAGGCCACATCCTAAATTAGGTGTAGGTTCTGTTAGGAAAAACTGTCCAAGATGGAAATAGGCAAAAGTGATTACATACTAGGTTTCCTTTCATTAGAATGCTTAGGGGCGCCTGGGTGGCTCAGTGGGTTGAGTGTCCGACTTCCACTCAGGTCATGATCTCCCAGTTTGTGGGTTCAAGCTCCATGTTGGGCTCTGTGCTGACAGCTCAGACCCTGGAGTCCACTTTGGAATCTGCGTCTCCTTCTCTCTCTGCCCCTCCCATGCTCATGCTCTATCTCTCTGTCTCAAAAAATAAATAAACATTAAAAAAAATTTTTTTTAAGAATGCTTATCACCACCTCTTGGAATCTCTGTCATTTTCTTTTTTTTTTTTAATTTTTTTAAATGGTTATTTATTTTTGAGAGAGAGAGAGACAGAGCATGGGCAGGGGAGGGGCAGAGAGAGAGGGAGATGCAGAATCCAAAGCAGGCTCCAGGCTCAGGGCTGTCAGCACAGGGCCTGATGCGGGGCTCGAACTCATGAACTGGGAGATCATGACCTGAACTGAAACTGGACGCTTAACCAAGTGAGCCACCCAGGCACCCCAGAATCTCTGTCATTTTCTGTTTCTATAGACTTGTGCAGCTTGACTGATTTCTTGGTGGTTGAGCTATTTTCCAACTCTGTAGGAATTGAAGCAAACCTGTGAAAAATGGCTCAGTCAGTTTAGTGTCTGACTCTTGATTTTACCTTAGGTCATGATCCCAGGGTTGGGATCAAGTCCCAAGTTGGGCCCTAAGCTGAGCACTGAGCATGGTGCCTGCTTAGGATTCTCTCTCTCTCTCTCTCTCTCTCTCTCTCTGCCCCTCTCCCCCACTCCAGTACTCTCTGTCTCTCTCTTTCTAAAAAACAAAACAAAAAAACCCACAAAAAAACAACCTAAAAAAACAAAACAAAACAAAACAAAACCCAAATTGTTAGTAATGCAAGTAGTTCTTATCCATAGCAATACAAATGAATGTTGTCTGGTAAAGATACAAGCAATTTGTTCTCTGCAGAAAAGATAATCCCAAACATGACATTCTATTGCACTAGGATATTAATTAGTTTTGCATGTATTAGCAAAACCATTTTATCTTTCCTCATTGCCTCTCTGTTCCTCACATTCTCCTTTGAAACAGTCTTAACATCTTACTGGTACCCTTATGAACTGATGGGTTTGATTAAAATCTTTGACCCCTGTTCATGTTATATTTGCCCGGGAGTCAGATTTTTACATTTTTGAAAACATCATACTTGAACACTGTTAATTCCTGCAGGTTAATCAGAAGAAAAGATCTGCCACAATTTCCATTGATGAACCAGAAGTAGTTTCCAGAAATTCTAACTGTGGAGCTTATTGGCAACACTTTGAGAATGCTAAGCAGAGTTTTAAACAGATGCTTTATGAGCAATTAGAAAAGAAGGGGAAAAAACATTTACTGCGTATATTGCCAATTGCCACGCTAGGTGATTTACATATATTATCTCACTTAATCCCCAGCAAATCTCTGAAAGAGGTATTATTGTCCTAATTTTGCAGGTGAATGAGCAGGAAATATTTGAGTAAGTATGGTAACACCCATCGGCAGATCATGTTATGTAAGTGGAAAATTACAGTAATGGTTCATGAACCCCAGTGGTTAAAAGGGAACACCATAGGGACGCCTGGGTGGCTCCATTGGTTAAGCATTCAACTCTTGATTTTGGCTCAAGTCATGATCTCACAGTTCGTGGGTTTGAGCCCTCTGTTGGGCTCTAGATGGACAGTGTAGAGCCTGCTTGGGATTCTCTCTCTCTCTCCCTCTCTCTGCCCCTGCTCGTTCTCTCTCTCTCAAAAATAAACTTTTTTTAAAAAGGGTATACCATAAATAAGGGTGCAAATGCAATAAATATGTGAGTGAGCGGATAACCAACAAGATTAAAGTCATGAATGAGTAAAACCGGTGCCAATGCTCAGCTGTGCTCTTAGTGACACGGGTAGAGATATTTACACATCCTGTTTCTTTACACCTCAGTTAACAACAGATCTTCCCACATATCCACCTTCTGCTGTCTGCTTCCCCTTCTGAGCAGGAAAGAGCGAATTTAGGGTCTACTTTAGTGCCTGCCTTCGAGTACCAAGGGACGTGTGCTCCTCTGCCAGAAGGCATCTCCCCCGACAAGAAGCTGAAGGAAATGGAGTCGCCCCTTAGAAACAGGAAGGGCGGACCCCTCTGTGATATTATCTGTGATATTAATCTCATTACAAGACTTACTGCAAAATGGCATAATGCTAACATTGAAAAGCTAGGCAGTTACATTTTTCTCTTTTCCTGCCTCTGTATTTCATTGAAAAAAAAAAGTTTATTGTTAAGAGGGAAAAACATCTGGCGGGAAAAGGTTTAAATTATTCATTTCGATTCTGGCCCACCCTCTAACAGCAGAGAGATGAGGGGGCAGAGGGAAGGCGGGGATGACGCCTGGTGTTCTCATCACCCCTGGGGCCCCTATTCTACCCCTGCTGCTCCCAGGCCATGGGCTCTTCCTGTCCGTGTCCGACCTCCCTGGTCCATAGTCCTCTTTGTCTTCCACGTGATAGACGCCTCTTCCTCTGGGACACCATCTCTTGGAAAACGCAGGCCAGCGCCGGGAGATCCCACGCTTAGGAGATCTGCTGGTGGAGGCCGTGAGCGTCTGTGGGTCTCATGCCTCCCCTGGCTCCGCTCTCCTGGCTTCAATTCTCACCCAGCCCCGCCCTCTGAATCTTCTGCTCCTCCTCTCTGTATCTGTGTCTTTTATTTTATACTCTCATCAATATATCCCCCAACCAACGCGCGCGCGCACACACACACACACACACACACACACACACACACACACTGGCCCAGACCAATGTGTTACAGGTGCTGCAACTTCACAACAAACACCTGTTGATAATAAATCAGAGCCTGGGGGGTGGGTTCCTTCCTAGTTTTGCCTGAAGCCTACCCGTCCGCTCTGGCTCTGGGAACCACTGCTGTAATGGGGTGGACGGGGTGGCCCGCCCGCTTCTTCTTTTTTTTTTTTTAATTTTTTTTTTAATGTTTATTTTATTTTTGACAGAGAGAGACAGAGTATGAGCAGGGGAGGGGCAGAGAGAGAGAGGGACACAGAATCTGAAGCAGGCTCCAGGCTCTGAGCTGTCAGCACAGAGCCCGAGGCGGGGCTTGAACTCACGGACCGCAAGATCCTGACCCGAGCCGAAGTCGGACACTCAACCGACTGAGCCACCTAGGCGCCCCAACCCCCTCATTACACTCTGGCAGCTCTGCCCAAGTCATCGGGAGGACCTGGGGCTCACATTCCAGCAACCCGTGAGTACAGCTCTAGGGAAAACACCTGTCACCCCTCCCCAGGACACCTGTTTCCCCACTGGCAGAGAAGCCGCTGATGTTTTTGAAAGAGGTTTCTGCCACCTTCTGATAAAAAGGAGTGCGTGTAAGGGCCTCCAGGTCTCGGCAGAGAGCACTAGGTGGGCTACGGGGTGCTGAAGGAGCCTGGAATGGCAGCAGGGGAGGGGGCTGCCCACGGGCTGTCACAGGAACACTCCTCAGGCCTTTGTTTTCCTGACCTTACCTGAGTCTCGGGTCACTCTGAAACGGTCACGGTGCCTCAGGGGCTTTTCCTTCTCCCTAAGTCCCACCCACAAGTCTTTACGGTAAACGGTCTTACTTCACTCTCACCTGACCCCCAGGTCTCCCTCCTGACAGTAAGTCTATCCTGACCAGCTCAGACTGACACCCATGTGGAACCAGGGGCCCCTGTCTACACAGTGCCCCAGGCAGCTGACTAGTTTGCTTCCTGCCAACAGAAAGCAAGGCGGCTGGTCTGCTATGTCTCATTCGTTATGAATCTTCTTGTTCTTCTGAACCACCTGACTCCCCGTGGATCATGCTTCCTTTCTGAAACCCCGGGTTTTTCCTAATGACCTTCTCAGAGGCCTTGTCACGTGGCTTTCAACATTTCTATTTTTAGTTCTGGGCTCTGAGGGGTCATGAGAATGGAACATGAGAGAGAAAATGTCTCATGAAGGCTGAAGGTACACTGTGTGGAAGGGCAGCTCGGCCAGAGCTGCTCTGAGAGGGTTGATGAGTGCAGGGAGACAGGGAAAGAGACCAGAAAACAGCCCCCTGGCTGCCCTCATCGGGGGGGGGGGGTTGGGGGCAGAAGATGAGTCAGGAAAAGCCTTGAAAAGGAGCCACACAAGGCCCCCCCGGTGCCACAGCCAAAGGAGGGTCAATGCGCCACCACGGGCTGCCGAGGTGGACAAGGGTGCTGACTTTTCAGATGGCGCTGACTTTTCAGATGGCGGTTTCAGGAGAGCGGTGGGGCCCGAAGGCAGACTGGACAAGTCAAGGAAAAGCGGGTGGCTGGCGAGTGGAAACCCTAAGTGTAACCTGTTCTCACAATATTATGTCACGAGAGGAAGGAAGGAGATGCCCCTCCCCCCATGCAAAGTGGCTACAGTATCGAGAACTGGTTTGGGTTGATTGTGTTTGTTTTTGTCCTAGAGAGACACGTTGGTACACAGATAGGAAGGCCTGTCGGGAGAGGAGGGGACTGAAAAGGCAAAAGACGAGGGGGATGATTGAGCAAGCCCCAGTCCCAGTGAAGGAGGAGCCTTGGAAAATCAGACTGAGGTGAGAGTCTGTTGTGTTGAAGCAGCACGCACATCTGACAGTCAGACAAAGCCGGGTGGAGCTCTTGGCCTAGCATAGAGCTGGCATCTCCCAAACCACCCCCATATCCGAACCTTGGCATCTCAGCGCATGGACCTGGAGCCCCAAGCAATGTTATGAGAAGGATGTAGGACCCTGAGGAAAAGATAAGAGGGTAAGTGTGGCTGGCTTACCCAGTCGCCGTGGCCCTGAGCCAATTTACTCTGCAACCGCCCGGAAAGAGGAACTGAAGGCAAAGAGAGAGAGAGGAACACACACACCCAGAAGACGGCCAAACCCACACAGCAGGCTTGAGTCGATTGTTTGTGGCACTTACCTATAAGGAAGACTTAGATGAGAAAGTAAGAACAAGATGCTCAGGCCTTCAAATAGACCTTCCAGCCCCCAGCCCTTTCAACTTCCCTCCGTTCCACTGCATCGTGGCAGTGGAAGGGCAAAAGAAAGCCTCCTGGGGGCGCCCGGCTGGCTCTGTCAGTAGAGCGTGCAACTCTTGATTTCAGGGTTGTGAGTTGGAGCCCCACATGGGGTGTCGTGATTCCTTAAAAAAATAATAATAATAAATAAACTTGAATGCAAGAAAGCCTCCCACCCAAGGCCTGGGATCGAGTGCACTCTGCCTGGGCTTCTTGGTAAACACATAACAGACCCTCCTAACCAGTGTGGCAAGTCATGGATCTTAGTCCCAGGAACAAGGGGGGTCTGGGGCCGACTGCCTCAGCATGGGTGCTTGAGGGCCTAGATTTGTGCCAGGCTGTTCTAACTCTACTATCTGCTAAATGAATGGCTACATGTATTCATTATCATTTGTGTTGGAAAAAAAATCTATTAACTGGCATGGTAATCCTATGGAAAGCATAAAAGTCACTCCATATCTTTTAAAGATCTGTGCGTTGGAAAAATATATAATTAGTCAGTTAAACCCATGATGTCACAAATATTATTCGCTAGTTCAAGGTTAAGTAAAGAGAAACAAAGAGTCGATTTGAAGTTGATTTCAGGAAAAATAAAAGTAAAACAATATTACAAGCAGATAGGGCAGTCATCAGACTGAGACACACGGTCTCTCCCATTGCCCTCCGCCCACGAGCGCCTGTGTCCCATTCTGCCCGGGCCTGGGGAGAGGAAGGAGCTCACTGGGTGACACTCAGTGTCACTGAGTGTCAGGTGCTGGGTGTGCATTTTGCATAGAGGTCCCCTTCGACCTGGCAACAGTCTTCTGAATATTCTCCCTTCGGAAGTATCATCAACCTTAGAAAAGCCCAAGGTCAAGCAACTACAAATGGCAGAGGCAGAATTCAAACACAGCTCTGGCTGACTCCTCTGCCTGGCTCCTTTTACTCTCTGCCAGGCACGGAGAAGAGGGTGAGTCAGTGTTTAGAAAACATTCAGCTTAGGGGAGGAAGCATGAGGGAGTTTCCTTGGGAGGTTCTCTGTCTCCACGAAGTTGTTGGTGAGGCCACTGTGGGGGATGTGATAAGAAATCACGCTGACTGAAACTTTCATCTTGATATGATCGAAAATTAAAAGAAATACAAACCCTGGAAAAGGAAAGCCTTCAGTAAGTTTGCAACCACCCATGGCTCCTCATGCTGGGAACTACTTAGGGATTTACCTGTGGCAAGATACTTTTACACTCATCCCCATATTTGAAGGGCCTCAAAGTTTCACAGTCCCCCCTTCACAGGGATCTCTAGCTCCTTACTGCTTACAGTGCGGGCCGTTGGACCAGTATTAGGGTCGTCAACCAACTCGGTTGGCTTGGGGCTGAGGGACAAGGGGACAAGGACATTTCAGCGCTAAAACTGGGATAGTCCTGGGACACATTGGTCACCCTGACCGGTAGCACCCGGAAGCTTGTTAGAAATGGGGAATCCTGGGCCTCATTCCACATCTACTGAATCAGAATCTGCACTTGAGCAAAATCACGTGCCTATTCAGGTCTGAGAAGCAGTGTCACAGAAGGGATATTGGTGTAGTAGATCTAGTGATAGTCCCCTGGATTAGTCAGGGTTCTCCAGAGAAACAGAGCTGATACACAATATACGGATAGATAATAAGGAGGTTTATTTTCATGAATTGGATCACATGATCGTGGAGGCTTGGCAAGTCCAAAACCTCCCCGATGGAAGGGGCTGAGAGGCTGGAGACTCAGTAAAGAGTTGTTGTTTGAGTCCAAAGGCAGTTAGGCTGGAGGCCCAGGAAGAGCCAATATTGTAGATGAAGTCTAAAGGTCATCTGCTGGCAGAATTCCCTCCTGCTTGGTGGAAGTCAGCCTTTTGTTCCATTCAGACCTTCAACTGATCGGACGAGCCCCACCCACATCGTGGAAGACAGTCTGCTTTACTCAAAGTCCACTGATTTAAATGTAAATCTCATGCAAAAACACCCTCACAGAAATATCCAGAATAATTTTTGGCCACATATCTGGGCACCATGGCCCAGCCAGGCTGACACATGAAATTAACCATCACACCCCCTCAAAAGATATGTCCACGTCAAACCCTGGGAACCAGTGAGTAAGTGTTACCTTACTGATAAAAAAGAACCTTTGCAGGTGTAATTATGTATCTTGGGATGAGAACATCCTGGATCCTCCGACATAAACCCTTAATCCAATGACAAGCATCCTTACAAAAGACGGAAGAAGAAAAGGTCATGTGAAGATGCACAAGAGGTGAGCGTGACGTGGCCACAGCCAAAGAAACCAAGGCACATCTACAGCCCCCGGAAGCTGGAAGAGGCAAAGGAATCTCCCCTTGAATCTCCGGAGGGGGCGTGGCCCTGCCGGCACCTCCATTTTGGACTCCTGACCTCCAGAACTGGGAGGGAATACTTGTCGTCGTTTTAAGCCCCCAGTTTGTGGTAACTTGTTGGCTGCCATAGGAAACGAATGCCACCAGGAAATAGCCGGAGGCTCCCTCTTGCCCACCTCTCTGCTGTGGTCCATCACCTGCACATTTGCCCACCTGTGAGAAAAGGCTAGAAGCAGTCCTTCCCTCCTACTCCCGGCTTCTGCTACTTGGGTGGTTTGAGTCCAGGCCCCCATCCCACGTCAGGACCCTTCGCCTCTAGTGCCCTCGAACCTCCTGCCCACCCAGCCCTGCAAGCCTGCCCGCCTCAGGCCTCACAGACTGCCCGTCTCCAGGGACATAGCGCGGATGGTGTCTTTCAGGCTCTCTGCTCGGCCTTGGGCCCCCACGCTGTCACCGTCTCAAGTCAGCAAGCGTGTGTTGTGTGTCTGCTCCTGATGCCCCCAGAAGTCCTACCCTCCGTAGGTTTACTGTCAGCTCAGTCATTTCCCACCCTCTCACCTCTCCAGATACGTGGCCCGCGGCCACCAAGGCCCAGGAATCCTCGAGGTGCCTGCTCCTCGGTCTCCCTGGGTACGAGCACACCCCACACCCCCGTGTGGGGGGGGGCAGCGGGACCGATGGAACTGTGGAGCCTCTTTGGAATGTGCACTTCACCTGTTGGCCTTTGCTGGGGAAGAAGCCAGGTACCAAACGAAAGGAGGGCGTGGGCTGACTTCGACCCATGGAGTCAGAGATTGTTCTTCATGAAAACCTCAGACCCGATGCTCAGGCATGTTTGTATAAGAAAAGATAGGGAACAATGAGGGTATGTTTTCCAAACTAGAATAGTTAAAATTTACATAACCGTTACCACAGCCGCTGGAAAAATGTAAGGGCAGGCCTCATTTCAAATCCTGCATCACGAAAAAGACTTCACACTGTAAAATCCACTCACTTCAATAATCAAGATATTTCATCAGTAGAGATTGGTATTTATTTATCAATTTATTATACTCTTTGAGGATGGGAGAGTATACTGTCTCCACATCTGATTTTCTTTAAAAAAAAAATTCTCTTTTATATCTTTGATATAGTTGTCACTTTAAATAATCCAAAATGTGTTTAATTACTTAAAAATTTTTGTTTAATGTTTTATTTATTTTTGAGAGACAAAGAGAGACAGAGCGTGAGCAGGGGAGGGGCAGAGAGAGAGGGAAACACAGAATCCGAAGCAGGCTCCAGGCTCTGAGCTGTCAGCACAGAGCTGGACGCGGGGCTCAAACCAGGAACCGTGAGATCATGACCTGAGCTGAAGTTGGACGCTCAACCGATTGAGCCACCCAGGCACCCCATGTTTATTTACTTTTAATCGATCAAATAATCTACTCTAGACATAAAATCATGAAGATTAAGACTGAACTGACCTTCAGCACCAAAGAGACCATTCTTATCTTTCTCAGCTTTTTTTTTTTTTTTTAGTGCTCTTACCCCCATTTATATCAGAAATCATGGGGGTAATCATAGCAGAAATTATCTCACTTTCATTGAACTCACTATTTACTTATTTGCTGAGTGTCTACTATGTGCCTGGCATTATACAAGATTTTGGAAGCACAAAGATGAAGAAAACGGCTGTGGCCAACCCTAATGGAGTTTACAGTCTACCGGAAGTGCCATAGCATACACCGAGCGGTGGTTCTCAAAGTATGGTCTGGGGACCCTGGGGAAGGGAGAGGGGCCCTGAGACACTTGCCAGGGCTGTGTGTGAAGCCCAAACTATACCCCTATATTCACAATAATGTAGCCTGTTCTCGTTACTTGCAGTAGTTATGTTCTATGAGGTGACTGTGGATACTGAATCAGTGAATACTATTGCTCCCAAGGGAAATGTAAGGTTACGTTCCTGCACATCTCTGGTCACAACGTTTTTGTCAATGGATCAATAGAAAACCTTGTTTTATGTGTGTTTATGTTTAAAGGCACCTTAACATGAGGGGATGGGAGGCTTGTGGGCCATCTCTCCCCTCCCCAACTTCTCTGGGAGGATATCTTGACATGATTTCTTTTTTTTTTTTTTTTTTAAGCTTTATTTATTTATTTTGAGAGAGACAGAGACAGCGTGAGTGGAGGAGGGGCAGAGAGAGAGAGAGAGAGAGAGGATCCCAAGCAGTTTCCACACTGCCAGCACAGAGCCCGACGCCGGGCCCAAGCCCACGATACTCTGAGATCATGACCTGAGCCGAAACCAAGAGTGGGACGCTTAACCGACGGAGCCACTCAGGCGCCCCTGGTGACACGATTTCTTAAGACCTTCTAGGTTCTGATGCGGTGAGGGGCCTTCTGCCTCAGTCCCCTCAAAATAGACCTTCAGAGCATTAAACTGCTCAGCTGCAGCCCAGAATGGGCTCTTCAAAAGCGGGTGTCCTACCTTTCTACAGAAGCAGCCAGCTGGCTTCTGTATTGTCCTTTCTGGTGTGTGGGACAAAGACCAGGGGAGCTGGCCCCCCAAAAGTGGCTTGTTGTATCTTTACCCAGTCGGGCTCATCCTCAGCCTTGTGTGTACTTGATAATCAGAGAGACCAAAGGGCAGATGTAGGAGAGTTACTCTGTTCACAGCTGAGCCATCTGACTCGCAGACCCCAGCCTGCAAGCCAGCGACGAGAACATTCTTTCAGTTTTAGCCCTCACGGCTGAGCCTTGTGACAGAGACTGGAAAAGGAGGGAGGGGAGAGGAGGACTTTTTTTCCCCGAGAGGTTTTAGGTAAGTGAAGAGGAACAGACTGGATGTGAGGAAATAGTTGGGAATGAAGTGTGGAGATTTAACGGAAGAGTGTTGCTGAGGGTTTTGTACACCCTTAGTCATTTTTGGCAAATGTAAGAAAAAAAAATTGAGTTATTTAAAAATCCTCTTTGGTGGCCCAGCTGGTTTCTCTGATTGCAACACTGCTTTTAAATTCAAACCATGGCTTGCTTCATAATCTGTCAATATATAATGGTTCACTAGGAATTTCTGTGCCTGGGGGCGGGAGACTCATGAGGCATGACACCCTTGAATGTCCCGACGAAATGGCAGAAGACATTTCTATTATTTTCTATATAAGTACAAATTCCTTAAGCTTTCTACGTGTGGTGAAAACAGAGTGGGCGTAATACTTCAGCAGAATTTCCCAGTGGGAATGGTCCTGCCTTTTGGGACAGGAAAATTTCTTGTTGGGCAAGAGAGTTTCTGGCATTGACAAAAGTTCTCACCCAGTGAAAACCAAAAGCACCCACTCCCCCTTGTGACAGTGGAAAATAACACCCGTCCTCCACACACATTGTTTTAAGTTTATTTATTTATTTTGAGAGAGACAGAGAGAGGGAGAGAGTGTGTGCAAGCATGCACAGCAGGGGGAGGGGCAGAGAGAGGGAGAGAGAGAATCCCAAGCAGGCTCCACACGGTCAGTGCGGAGCCCGACATGAGCCTCAATCCCATGAACCGTAAGATCATGACCTGAGCCCAAACCAAGAGTCAGATGCTTAACTGAATGAGCCACCCAGGCCCTCCCCGCTCCATTTAAAAATATACCCCATTGGGGATGGAACTACATCCCTTGAGAACGACCGTGAGTCAAGAGTAGCTGAGAAAGATGAGAACTTCAGGCACTGGGTTAGGTGCTAGGAGCACAGTGAGAACAAGACAGACATGGCCTCTTTTCATCAAAGAGCTTGAGAAATTTCATCAAAGAAATCTTTGATGAATTCTTTGATGAACTTCTGAGAAATTCAGCTCCAGCCTTCTTCTGCCTCACTGTGCCATATCATTTATTTCACCCCTGTAGCCTCCCCATGTTGACGGGGCAAGGAAGAAGGGGGCCCATCTTATGAGGCATTCTTAGAGACCAAATGTTTGTGTCTCCCCCAAAACTCATATGTTGAAACCGTACCCCCCAAGCGTGGTGGTAGGAGATGGGACCTCTGGGAGGTAGTTCGGATTACATGAGATCATGAGGGTGGAGCCCTCAGGGATTAGAAGAATTAGCACAGTGCTTGCTTTCACCAGAACGTAGCTATATTGGTACCCTGAGCTCAGACTTTCAGTCCCAGAATTGTGAGAAGTACATTTCTGTTGTTTACAAACCAGTAAATTATTTAACTATAGACTAAAACTTCTTCCTGTAATTAACTATACAGTGAAGATAAAAATTTAAACTCCCGCAAAACATTTTATGTTGAGTAATTACGCTATTATAGGTCATTCATTCATTCATTCATTCATCCATCCAAGCATTCTACAAATATTTATTGAGTACTTACTGTACTTCAGACACTGGGTTAGGTGCTAGGAGCACAGTGAGAACAAGACAGACATGGCCTCTTTTCATCAAAGAGCTTTCAGTATACAGGGACAGAAAAAACTTAAAAATGAATTAAACCAATAAAAATCCCAGTTGGGTTTCTCATGAAACTTCACAGGTTGATCCTAAAATTTATATGGAAAAGCAAAAAAGAGGAAAAAGAATAGTCGAGTGTATCATAATACTAAAATAATTAAATAGTAAAGACTATATATCTGAATTTTATAAATCTATAATAGGTTTAAGTGAAGACTGGAAATCCTATTTGAATTGTGCTTTTTTGAATGTTACATTGCTTTGGAAATAAAATGTGATTTCGTGACTACAATAGTTATTGACATATGTATACATAACTATCAAGTGTATAGAATATAGTTTAGATTTCTTTTTTACATACATGGGATCATACTATTCATATAGTTTTGATGTTCCTTTTTCTTTTCTTTCCTTATCTTTTCTTTCCTTTTCTTTTCAAGTAGGCTCCATGCCCGGTATGGAGCCTAATTTCGGGCTTGAACTCATGACCCTGAGATAAAGACCTGAGCTGAGATCGAAAGTCTAATGCTTATCTGACTGAGCTACACAGGCATCCCTGATACTCCTTTTTCATTTAACAGTGTGTCCTAGAAGTGTTCCACGTGTGTTCCTTTTTTTTTTTTTAGATTAATTAATTTATTTTTTAATTTACATCCAAGTTAGCATGTAGTGCAACAATGATTTCAGGAGTAGATTCCCTAATGCCCCTTACCCATTTAGTCCATCCCCCCTCCCACACCCCTCCAGTAACCCTCTGTTTGTTCTCCATATTTAAGAGTCTCTTATGTTTTGTTCCCCTCTCTGTTTTTATATTATTTTTGCTTCCCTTCCCTTATGTTCATCTGTTTTGTCTCTTAAAGTCCTCATGAGAGAAGTCATATGATATTTGTCTTTCTCTGATTGACTAATTTCGTTTAGCATGATACCCTCTAGTTCCATCCACATAGTCGCAAACAGCAAGATTTCATTCTTTTTGATTGCCAAGCAATACTCCATATATATATATATATATATATATATATATATATATATATATATATATACACACATACTCCATGATGTATATATATCACATCTTCTTTATCCATTCATCCATGACAGACATTTGGGCTCTTTCCATACTTTGGCTATTGTTGATAGCGCTGCTATAAACATTGGGGTGCATGTATCCCTTTGAAATAGCACACCTGTATCCCTTGGGTAAATACCTAGTAGTGCAATTGTTGGGTCGTAGGGAAGTTCTAGTTTTAATTTTTTGAGGAACCTCCATATTGTTTTCCAGAGTGGCTGCATTCCCATCAGCAGTGCAAAAGAGCTCCTCTTTCTCCTCACCCTCGCCAACATCTATTGTTGCCTGAGTTGTTAATGTTAGCCATTCTGACAGGTGTGAGGTGGTATCTCAATGTGGTTTTGATTTGTATTTCCCTGATGATGAGTGATGTTGAGCATTTTTTCATGTGTTGGTTGGCCATCTGGATGTCTTCTTTGGAGAAGTGTCTATTCATGTCTTTGCCCATTTCTTCACTGGATTATTCATTTTTTAAAAATGTTTATTTATTTTTGAGACAGAGAGAGACAGAGCATGAACGGGGGAGGGTCAGAGAGAGGGAGACACAGAATCTGAAACAGGCTCCAGGCTCTGAGCTGTCAGCACAGAGCCCGATGCAGGGCTCGAACTCACGGACCGCGAGATCATGACCTGAGCCGAAGTTGGACATTCAACCGACTGAGCCACCCAGGAGCCCCTGGATTATTCATTTTTTGGGTGTTGAGTTTGATAAGTTCTTTATAGATTTTGGATACTAACCCTTTATCTGATATGTCATTTGCAAATATCTTCTCCCATTCTGTCAGTTGCCTTTTAGTTTTGCTGATTGTTTCCTTCACTGTGCAGACATACATGTTCCTTTTAACAATTACATGGTATTTTATAGTATGGATATTCTACATTTATTTACCTAGTCTCTTATTAGAGTTATTTAGGGTATCTCCAGTTTATTTAAAAGGTACAATGATCATGATTGTACAAGTATCTTTGTATGCATTTGCAGGTACATAGGTGTAATAGATGAGTAGAAGTGGCAGTGATTAATCAAATAGTATATATATTAAAATTAAAAATACCGCTAGATGATGAGGTGCTTAGGTAGCTCAGCTGGCTAATTGATGGACTTTTGGTTTCAGTTCAGGTCAAGATCTCATGGTTGGTGAGTTCGATCCCCTCGTCGTGCTCCGCGATGACAGCAAGGAGCCTGCTTGGAATTCTCTCTCTCCTCTCTCTGCCCCTCCCCTGCTCAAGTATGCACGCGTGCACGCTCTCTCTCTCTCTCTCTCAAAATAAATAAATGAACTTTAAAAAAACGGATAGATATTGCCAAATTGTTCCCTAGGAAGGATGCAACCATTTATACTCTTAGCAGAGAATGAAAGTTCTTGTTCTGCCAACATCGTTGCCATCATTATATATTATCAAATCATTTTATTTCATTTTATTTTTTATTTTAGAGAGAGCACACGAGTAGAGAAGAGGGGCAGAAGGAGAGAGAAAGAATCTTATGCAGGCTCCATGCTCAGCCCAGAGCCTGATGGGGTGCTCAATCCCAAACCCTTGGAACCATAACTTGAGCTGAAATCAAGAGTTGAATGATCCACTAACTAAGCCACTTAGGTGTCCCCAGATCAATTTAGCTTTGGAAGATTTGATAGGCAAAAGATAATTACTCTGTCTTTGTTTTCATTTATGTTTCCCTGAGAACTAGTGAGGTTGAAGATCTTTTCAAGTATTTACTTGAATATTTGTGGGTTTTGTTAGTTTTTTTTAAGCTTTTTCAATTATTTTTATTCTTTTAATTTTATTTTGGAGAGAGAGAGAGAGAGTACAAGCAGGGGAGAGGGGCAGAGGGAGAGAGAAGGAATCGCAAGTAGGGTCAACATGAAGCCTGACTTGGGGTTGGATCCCATGACCCTGGGATCACAACCTCAGACAAAATCAAGAGTTGGAAGCTTAACCGACTAAACCACTTAGGTACCCCATCAAATATTTACTGGAATATTTGTGTTTCTTCTTCTAAGAATTATCTGTGTTTCTACTCTTTTTTGTCTATTAGCCTTATTTTTAATCCTGTATTTATAGAAATTCTATATATTACAGTTAAGCATTGTCTATGGTATATGTTGCAAATATGTTTTCTAGTCATTTACTATGAGGAGTTTTGAATTTCTATTTAATAAAATCTGTTTTTGCTTATGAATACTGATTCTTTTTCATCCCATGGTTATAAAGATACTGCCCTGTGTTTTCTTTTAGTGCTTTCATAATGTAGGTCTTGAATCAGTCTGGATTTATTTCTGAGTATGGTATGGGGTAGGAAGTCACTTCATTTTTTTGTTCTTGTGGCTCTTTTATTGTGCCAGTACTATTTCTTTCTTTCTTTTTTAATGTTTATTTTTGAGAGAGACAGACAGACAGTGTGAGCAGGGGAGGGGCAGAGAGAGAGGAAGATGCACAGAATCTGAAGCAGGCTCCAGGCTCTGAGCTGTCAGCACAAAGCCTGATGTGGGGCTCAAACTCATGAACCCCGAGATCATGACCTGAGCCAAAGTTGGATGCTTAACCAACTGAGCCACCCAGGTGCTCCTCTTTCTGAATACTCTTTCATTTTCCCACTATTTAGAAATTCTGCCTTTACCATATGCTAAAATCCCATGAGTACACAGATAAATTTTTGGACTCTATCCTCTTTCATTAATTTATTAGACAAATAAATTCCCACTCCAGTACTGCATTGTTATAATTACTGTGGTTTTATAGATTGTTTTCATATCTGTAAGTTCTTCACCTCGTTTTTTTCTGCAAACTTTTTTTCATTATTTTTGTTGGCTGCAACGGCTTGCATTCCCACCAACAGTGCACAAGTGTTCGTTTATCTCCACATCCTCGCCAACACTTGCTATTTCTTGTGTTTTTGATTTTAGCCATTCTGACAGATGTGAGATATTGGATTGTGGTTTTGACTTGCATTTCCCTGATGATGAGTGATGTTGAGCATCTTTTCATGTGTCTATTGGCCATCTGTATGTCTTCGGAAAAATGTCTACCGTTAGTGTCTCCTGCCCATTTTTAATTGGATTATTTGGAATTTTTTTTGGTGTTGTGTAAGTTCTTTCTATTTTTTGAATATTAACCCCTTATTGGATATAGCATTTGTAAACATTTTCTCCCGTTCAGTAGGTTGCCTTTTTGTTTTATTGAGTTTCCTTCACTGCACAAAAGCTTTCTACTTTGGTGTAGTCCCAACAGTTTAATTTTGCTTTTGTTTCCCTGGCCAAAGGAGACATATCTAGAAAAATGTTTCTATTGCCAATGTCGAAGAGATTACTCCCTATGTTTTCTTCTAGAAATTTTATGGTTTCAAGTTTCATATTTAGGTCCTTAATCCATTTTGAGTTTATTTTTGTGTGTGGCATAAGAAAGTGGTAGTTTCATTCTTTTGCTTGTAGCTGTCCAGTTTTCTAGCACTATTTGTTGAAAGACTACCTTTTCCCCATTGTTTATTCTTGTCTCCTTTGTCATAGATCAATTGGCCATATAATCACGGGTTTATTTCTGGACTCTCTATTCTGTTCCATTGATTTATGTGTCTATTTTTGTGCCAATACATACTGTTGTGCTTACTACAGCTTTGTAGTGTATCTTGAAATCTGGGATTGTGTTGCTTACAGTTCTGTTCTTTTACATGATTGCTTTAGCTATTTGGGGTCTTTTGTGGTTCCATACAAATTTTAAGATTATTTGTTCTAGTTTTGTGAACAGTGGTTATTTTGATAGGCATTGCATTAAACGTGTAGATTGCCTCGGATAATATCGACATTGCAACATTATTTGTTCTTCCAACTCGTGAGCATGGAAGGTCTTTCCATTTCTTTGCATTGTCTTGCATTTCTTTCATCAGTGTTACTATAGTTTTCAGAGTATAGGTCTTTCACCTCTTTTGTTAAGTTTATTCCTAGATATTTTTATTGTTTTTGGTTCAATTGTAAATGGGACTGTTTTCTTAATTTCACTTTCTGCTGCTTCATCATTAGTGTGTAGGAATGCAACACATTTCTTTTTTTTTAATTTTTAAAAAATGTTTATTTATTTTTGAGAGAGAGAGAGAGAGTGGGGGGGGAGGAGCTGAACAAGAGGGAGACACAGAATCTGAGGCAGGCTCCAGCCTCTGAGCTGTCAGCACAGAGCCCGACACGGGACTCAAACTCACGACCCATGAGATCGTGACCTGAGCCAAAGTCTGACGCTCAACCTACTGAGCCACCCAGGCACCCCAAATGCAACACATTTCTTACGGTGATTTTGTATCCTGCAACTTCACTGAATTCATTTACCAGTTCTAGTGGTTTTTGGTGGCATCTTCAGGATTTTCCATATATGGTATCATGTCATCTGCAAATAGTGAGAGCTTTACTTCTTCCTCACCAATTTGGATGCCTTTTATTTCTTTTTGTTTGATTACTCTGACTAGGATTTTCAGTACTATGCTGAACAAAAGTGGTAAGAGTGGATATCCTTGTCTTGTTCCTGATCTTAGGGGGAAAGTTCTGTTGTTACCCACTGAGGATGATGTTAGCTGTGGGTCTTTCATATATGGCCTTTATTATGTTAAGCTATGTTCTCTCTAATCCTACTTTGTTGCGAATTTTTCTTATGGTAGATATTGTACTTTGTCAAAGGCTTTTTCTGCATCTACTGAAATGGTTATATGGTTTTTATTCTTCCTCTTGTTAATGTGGTGTATCACAATGGTTGATTTGTGAATATTGAACCAGACTTGCATCCTGGGAATAAATCCCACTCGATCATGGTGAATGATTTTTTTAATGTATCATTGGATTCAGTTTGCTAATATTTTGATGAGGACTTTTGCATCTGTGTTCATCTATAGTTTTCTTTTTTTGTAGTGTCTTCGTCTGGTTTTGCTATTAAGGTAATGCCAGCCTTGTAGATTGAATTTGGGACCTTTCCTTTCTCTCTATCTTTTGGAATCGTTTGGGAAGAAAAGGTATTAACTCTTCTTTAAATGTTTGGTAGAATTCATGTCTGAAGCCATCTGGTCATGGACTTTAGTTTGTTGATAGTTTTTTGATTACTAATTCTATTTCATTGCTAATTGATCTGTTTGAATTTTTGGTGTCTTCCTGATTCAGTTTTGGGAGGTTATATGTTTCTAGGGATTTCTGCATTTCTTCTAGATTTTCCAATTTGTTGGTGTATAATTTTTCGTAATAGTCTCTCTAAAAAAGTTTTTTTTTTAATAATCTCTTATAATCTTTTGTAGTTCTGTGGTATTGGTTGTTATTTCTCTTTCATTTCTGATCTTATTTGTTTGATTGGGAGTCTTTAAACCAATTTCTTTTTTTTTTTATTTTTTTTTTTTACATTTATTTAATTTTGAGAGGCAGAGAGAGACAGAACACAAGTGGGGGAGGGGCAGAGAGAGAAGGAGACGCAGAATCCGAAGCAGGCTCCAGGCTCTGAGCTGACAGCACAGAGCCCGACGCAGGACTTGAACTCACAAACCGTGAGATCATGACCTGAGCCGAAGTCGGAGGCTTAACCGACTGAGCCACCCAGGCGCCCTAAAACCAATTTCATTTTTGATTTGTGCTAGCTTGCGCTGGTTCAGTAAATGTGCTAGCCTATGCTAGTGTATATGCTTCCCACTGTTCATTGTTTTTTAAAAAAATTTTTTTTAATGTTTATTTTTAAAAATTTTTTAATGCTTATTATTTTTGGGAGAGAGAGAGACAGAGACAGAGAGCAAGCAGGGGAGGGCCAGAGAGAGAGGGAGACACAGAATTGGAAACAGACTCCAGGCTCTGTGCTGATGCAGGGCTCGAACTCACAGACTGCGAGATCATGACCTGAGCTGAAGTCAGCCGCTTAACCGACTGAACCAACTAAAAATAAATGCTTATTTATTTTTGAGAGAGACAGAGTATGAGCAGGGGAAGGACAGAGAGAGAGGAAGACACAGAGTCTGAAGCAGGCTCCAGGCTCTGAGTCGTCAGCACAGAGTCTGACATGAGGCTCGAACTCACAAACCATGAGATCATGGCCTGAGCTGAAGTTGGAAGCCCAATTGGCTGAGCCACCCAGGCACCCCTGTTCATTGGTTTTAAAAACAGCGATATAAAGTATTCCAAAGTAGAATGTAAAGTTGTGTAGTAGATAAAGCTAGGCTGGTGATGTGTTCAAATGAACACACACCAATGAAATGGAAATAAGCAGATGATCAGCCTATACCCTTTGCCACCAATCTGGCTGCAAGGGTTCCTGAGCACCAAAAGTGCAAGGTACATCCTTGATAAAATGTTGCAATAATTTTCTATTCTACCTAGCTTAAATAAAATGTAACAGTACTGATTTTTCCTTCAATCTCATGAAACTAAGGATTCTAAATCTGTTGAGGTCTGTGACTATTAAAAACCTTGAAACCCTCCTTGAATTTTAGTTTAATGTTTCAATTAAATTTTTAAATTATTTTAGTTTCAATTTAATTTTAGTTTAAGTTCTTTGCTTTATTCCTTTGCTCGAGTAGTACATCAGTTGGGATTCTGATAGATTTTTGTTTCTACCTTCAATAAACTCAGAAGAAAATACTTTTTCTAGTGGAACCTAGAATCAAATGGTAGAAACAGAGAAGTAACAGACACTGACTGTTCTCATACTTTCAAGCTACTGTCCAGGAATACAGGAAGAATTTAGAATCTTTTTTTTTTTTTTTTTTTTTGGTCTTCCTTTTCAGAGAGGCGGGGCTCAAGATTTAGTCTGGAGTTCAGATGCCTATTAATGACTGCTCTGTGGCAGCTAAGCCAAGAGAACAAACAGCTGCCCTGTTCATTAATTTGAACAACACCAGGTCCAGAGCTTGTGCTACAAAGCTTTTTGCTCCGGGATGGAAATCAATGTGTATCCTCACTGGAAGTTATGTTTTCAAGGACCTCATGTAAGTAATTTGGCAATTCGATAGAGCTTCATCATGAAAATTGCAGTCAGAAAAAATGAGGACATTACAAGGAAGAAGAGGAAAGCTTTGGTTTTAAGTCTGTCCCAGCCATCTTTTTTTTTTTTTTTTCCTAACGTCTTCTTTTTACTGCTAACTCAGGTTAGTCATTCTGTGGTTCCTATTTATTTCTCAGTTACTGTGCTGAAATCCCCAGTCTCCTTAGCATTTCTAAACTGAGCTGAAAATGAACTCTTTCCCTCAGATTCCTAATGTCTTCATCAGATAAAGTGGGTTTGCTTTTACTTTATGAAACTCTGCTTCATAAATGCAGTTTATTCCCCAAAGTGTGATGTTTGTTGCAACTATTTTTACTTTCTCCTTTGTTTTTGGTACATGATGCATAGAGGGGCCCAGCTGATACTCCTTTCTCTCCCAATTATTTAACTATTGACTAACCACATGGGGGAGAAGAGTGTGTTTACTCTGAGTTAATTAGTATCCAATGATAATGGAAATTACCATGTTTATTAAAATATATCTATGTCATATACTGTAGTATATTATAATGTAACTTATTTAACTTCAATTTTTTATTAAGGTGTATGGAAATCCAGATGTTTTAGGAATTATCACATTTCAATTTGGTTATTAAACAACAACAACAAAATATATATAGTTTGTTTTTAAGATCACATAGGGGCACCTGGATGATTGAGTCTGTAAAGCATGAGATTCTTGGTCTCAGGGCTGGGAATTCAAGCTCCACATTGGGTATAGAGATTACTTAAAAGAATAAAATATTTAAAAAAATAAAGATCATCTACAGTTAAGGAATGGTTTATGAGCAGTTTTCAATCAAATAACATCATTCTTGCAATTATTGTCAACACAGTCGACTTCCAGCTATGTATCATTAATGCCTAATTTCAATTTGCCTTCCTCACTGAGAATTTATTATCTTTATTTTTTTGTAGCAGTTGCACTTACGTTTAGGCTCAAGGTCAGATTTTCTGAGTTCTGAGTTGGAACTTCTTAGGTTTTTTTTTTTTTTCCCCTGTCATGTCTTCAATGAAATCTAAGAAATGGTTGTCTTTAGTTACAAAGGTAATGGTTGTTCTGACTCCCATTTTTCATGGGACTAATTTTTTTTTTGATGCGCCTTGAAATTACCATTTCACCCATCTGCCTAATGTCTGGTGGTTCTACAACCACATCAACTCTGAAATACTGTATGTAGTTTCTAAGCTCCCTTTCAAGATACTCTTCCCCTTAATACTACACCCATATTTTCCAGTATTCCTCAACAAAACTTCTCTCCTGTCACGCTAGTCTCCTCTACATATTATTGTCCCTCCCTTATTATGTTCAACCACACCATGTTCTCTTCTCGAAAGATGCCTATCTAAAATGTAAAATTAATAGGATTTCATGACAGAGTGAATTTGAGAGCTAATGGGGCAGGAGTCGAAGAAGCCTCCCAGTTACTGGGTGGAGGATGATACCCTTCACGGAGAATTAGAGTAGAGAAAGCCCAAGTTTATGGAGGAGAAGAGAATTTCTTTTGGGCAAGTGGATTTGAAGTGCCGGTGGAACACAGTCAAACGCAGATGTCCTGAAAGGAGTTGGTTATTTGGGTTTGGACTGAGAAGACCGGGCTGGAGGTTCACATTTAGCAAAAACCTAAAATGCTAGTTTGTGAGGCCATGTAGGTGGATGAGGTCACCTTAGGTGTATAGGGAAGTGAGATGAGTGTAAGCTAAGAAGGGAATTCCTAGAAAACATGAGCTTTGGGGGTTAGTGGTTTGAGGAAGGATAGCAGCCAGAGAGGTTGCGGGTGGGCAGGAAATCAGGTGTCATGGAAGCCTGGGAAGTACAAAGTTGGAAGAATGAGGCAGTGACAAGTGTAAAGAAGGGGTTAAGAGAAGAGCCGCCGAAGGGCAGAAAAGACTAAGGGCCCGGGCAATCGGAAAAAATGAGTGGGTAAAGAGGGAACTGGCCAGGAAAACACCACTGAATGTTTGACATAGCACACAACACACTGAAGTCTCTGGGTCTCCACAGAGTTTTATACCCTGATAATGTCTAAGAGTCTAATCATCTAGGACTTAGAAAACTGTTATATGTAGAATATTAGAAAAAGCGTGCTGAACCGGCCAGGAGTAAAAGTATAACAAACTGGGCTGGGCATCAGGGGCATTAAAAATGTCTGGCGAAACAGGTAGAACAAGAAATGTAGTTGGGTGCCTTGGGCTAGAGTGTGCCAGGCGGTGTATTTCAAAATAGATTTGAATTTTGTTGGATGAATTATGCGTATCACAATAGGAATCTCTGACCCATATCATTCTCTAGGTCCCCAATCAAAGGAAAATGCCCTTTAAGCACTGTAAATTCAACATATCCAAATCAGAGATCCTATCTTATCACCGCCTCCAGCCCATCCCAGAACCTGTTCCTTCTCTGTTTCAGACGGCTCTGCTGGCCACCCAGCTGCTTGAAATAGAAACCTCAGTCGTTCTCCTACATCATCAGGCCTCCCATCTCATCTCTGCCATCAAGTTCGGTCCGTGCTTTCTCCACATTCTTTTGATTCCATCCTCTTAGTTCCCACACCACCACCTTAATTCGGGTCCTGAAATAGGATTCCTGACTGGTCTGCCTTCTTCTAGTCCTTCCCCCTCTTCCCGACCCATCTTCCACAGTTGTAATTAAGCAAATCTGTTCACGTCACTCCCCTGATTTACAAAACCTGCCCGTTCTAGCGAGGAGAAAGAAAGCCTGACCTCCTCAGCAAGACATCCTACAAGGCCCTCACTGACCTGGCTTTACCCCATATCTTAGCTGCATCTCGTTGCTTTCTGCCTCCACATCCAGCGTATAACACCATTAAGTTTCCCCTGTTCTTCAACGCACCATGCTTTTTTTACACTGAATCCCCTGTAAAGTCCGAGCATTGGTGCTGTACTAGTAAGATCATAAGCTTGGGTGCTGGAGGAGGGGAGATGGGGAAGTTGAATCCAAGTGACATGGACTAGCCATAGAGAAAGGAACAGGGACTTTTTTTTTTTAAGACTTTATTTCTTTCAAGTAATCGTTACACCCAACATAGGGCTCAAACTTACAACTCTGAGATCAAGAGTTACATGCTGTACCGACTGAGCCAGCCAGCTGACTGGCAATGACTCTTTGATAAGAGATAGGATCCCCCCATTTCACTCAATGCTTATTAGATTGTATTTCTTTTTTAAAATGTTTATTTCTTTATTTTGTGAGAGGGAGAAAGAGTGCGTGTATGGGTGCACCCACGAGTGGAGGAGGGGCAGAGAGAGAGGGAGAGAGAATCCCAAGAAGGCTTCATGTCATCACCACACAGCCTGGTGACTGTGAGATCATGACCTGAGCCTAAATCAAGAGTTGGACACCTAACTGACTGAGCCACCCAGGCGCCCCAGACTGTATTTCTTTTAAAAGTTTTTTTTTTAATGTTTATGCATTTTTGAGAGAGAGAGAGAGAGAAATAGCGCAAGGTGGGGAGGGGCAGAGAGAGGGAGACCCACAGAATCTGAAGCAGGCTCCAGGCTCCCAGCTGTAAGCACAGAGCCCGATGTGGGGCTTGAACTCATGAACCATGAGATCATGACCTGAGCTGAAGTCGGAAGCTCACCCAGGCACCCCCCAGATTGCATTTCTTACATAAGTCATGGTTCAAGGAACTATCAGGGAGACAAATATACCCAACAGAACAAACTTCAAGGAATTTCTGATCTGATGAGAAAAATAGGACATAGAGAGTGAGTAACTAAAGTGACCAATTTTCTTAGGTTCCTTATAAAAGATCAGATCCATTATTTTACAGTCATAAATATATACATTCAAAGATACCAGGTAATTAAGTGTGAAATGAGTAATCAAGACAAATGCTACAGGCATTTAGAAGAAGAAGAGATTATTTTGGGATAGGGTGTTCTGATTAGGTTTTAAAACAGAGATAGGACCTGAAGCATGAGTAGGCATGTAAGTAGCTGGAGGGATGAAGGCCTTCTCATTGTGGGCAACGACACAAAGTGAGGCAGAGAAGGATCTGTTCAGGACAAAAGGATTTGGGTAGGACAAAATGTGGGTGACAGGAAGAGGTCAGGGTGTGATTCTGGGGGACCTTCAAAGCCAAAGTTGATGTCCTAGGCATACCTTGCCTAGCAGGGAATGGGGAGCCACTGAAGTTTTTCTTAAGCAAAGAAATGACTTCATGAAAGCAGTCCTTTAAGGGGGGATTGACCAGGTGGTAATGTGCAGGACAGATTACAAAGCAAGGGAACACAGGCTGGGTGAGCAGGTAGAGGCACAGTAATTTAGGTCTAAGATGCCATGTTTTCCTAATTCCAAGACACTATTGACATAACAGAGTTTGTAATAAAAATAATTCTACATGAAATGCACACATTGATTATAAGATAAATCTTGATTTTAGGTATGAAACATAAAAATGTAGGCAATTTGGAATTAAGGAAATAAGGGCACCTAGGTGGCTCAGTCAGTTAAGCATCAGACTCTTAATTTCTGCTCAGGTCGTGATCTCACAGATCATGGGACCGGGCCCCATGTTGTGCTCTGTGCTGGGCGTGAAGCCTGCTTGGGATTCTCTCTCTCCCTCTCTCTCTTGGCCCTTCCCCTGCTCTCTCTCTCTCCCTCTCAAAAAAGAAAAAAGAATTAAGGAAATAACAGGATGAACTAAGATAGTGATAGTAGGAATAGGAAAGAAAGAGTAGCTGCAAAAAAAAAAAAGGGAGGGATGCCTGGGTGTCTCAGTTGGTGAAACATCTGACTCTTGATCTTGGTTCAGGTCATGATCTCACAGTTCGTAAGATTGAGCCCCATGTGGGCTCTACGCAGACAGCATGGAACCTGTTTGAGATTCTCTCTCTTTCTCTCTCTCTCTCTCTCTCTCTCTCTCTCTCTTCCTCTGCCTTCCCCCCCACCCCGCACACACAAACACCCATGCTTGCTGTCTCTCTCTCTCTCTCTCTCAAGATAAATAAATAAACTTTAAAAAACAAATCCAAAACCATTTTGAAGAAGTTGAGACACTGGATATTAAAAGTCAGAGAGAAGATTACAATGACACCGTGCTTTTGAGTCTGAATGCAAGTGGCAAGTTGGTACCATTAAAAGACATGGGGAAGTCAAGAGGAAAAATAATGAATCAAATTTTATATATTGAGTTTGAGGTAAGTCTAGCAGGCAATTGGGACATGGGCCTAGAACTAGGAAGAAAGGTCAGGCTAGAGTGTGCATCCACGGAATTATCTACACAGAAGTCAAAATGGAAGACTTGAAAGTGAATAAAACTGAAGGATGGAGTATGTAGAGGACAGGGGGCAGAGGCGTAATCCTTAGGAAATACCCACATTTGGAGACAGGAAGCAGGGCAGGGAAGAAACACAGAATGATATGAAAGGTTGGATTGGATTCGTTCCAGGGTAGGGGCATGAAAGTCATGAGAAGGGAAAGGTTGAGGCTTTATGCTCATGCTTAGGATTTATAGACGTTAATTATGTGTACTTGGATGTGTCTCAAGCATTCACACAAGTATGAAGGAGCCCACTTCAGTCCAAGGGAATGTCCCTGTGGGACCCACCTTCATCCTTAGCTGCAGGCTCACTACCAGGTGGGGGCTATTCCTCAGCTCCAGGGGGTTTGGACCAGTATCTCGGCTGGTTCCTCAGCCTATGCTGAGAAATCATGAAGTTTCCCCAAAGGCTTGTTGCTGGTATTGAGCGCTGTTCATTTTAGCCAGCTCCTTTTAGGTCCAAAAGAATATCCTTCTCTCAGAAGTCTTTAATAAGCAGGTATTTTAGAACATAATTTTGTTGATCTAACTTTTTATAACGGAGCCAAGGTTAAAGACAAACTAGTTTTTAACACTTTTCCAGTTCTTCTGGAAGAGCTGTGCAAATTAAACTTTGTGGACTCCGATTGGTCAGGGATGGCTGAGCTGTCTCTGGCTTACCACATTCCCTGAGCAGACAAATAAAATTATTTACTGGTTTGAAATATGATCCTTTCATAGCTCATAAAGAAAGGTACATTTAGGGCACCTGAGTGGCTCAGTCGGTTGAGCATCCGACTTTGGCTCAGGTCATGATCTCACAGTTTGTGAGTTTGAGCCCCAAACCAGGCTCTCTGCTATCAGCGCAGAACCCCGCTTCGGATCCTCTGTCCCCTCTCTCTCTGCCCCTCCCCTCCTCGTGCACTCTCTCTGTCTCTACTCTCCCTCTCTCAAAAATAAGTATTTAAAAAAAAAAAATAAAGATAGACTTAAAGATCCCAAAAAAGGGCAACATTTCACAAAAGCAAACACATGGTCATTGCATTTATTTGTACTTTTCTTCTATAATTGGGAAAACTGGCCCAGGGATGGCTCACAACCACAGGTGCTCTAAAAAGCTGATTGGCTGACATAATACACTGATTAGCCATTGGGGATATGAATAGTGATTAATGAATAGTGATGAATACTGAAATATGAATTTCAAAAGGCCTCTCTTCTTGTTATGAATACCTTAATCAGTACCTTTGTAAGCATATCTTTCCAGCTCATGCTCTTGCAAACCTGAAGTTGGCATACAGTTTAGGACGTTACTGAGTTATTTTCAGTCAATGTAACCTTAATCCTTATGTGCTTTTCCTAAAGGGAAAAGAATTGTTTTTCCCCCTATGAAGTGTAGCCTCGTCAGAGCAGTAAGAGAAATCCTGTCTGTTCTATGAAGGTGCCTATATGACTTGGTTAGGCTATAAACAATCTTACGCAGTGATATCTGGTTTGTAAGATGTGTTTTATCTTTTTTATATCCTCAAGAGATTCCGGCAATTAAAAGTGTTGTGCCTGAGATACAGAGTAGGGTGAGGGGAACAGTTAACGAAAGGATATTTATTAAAGGGGAAATATCCAGCGTAATATGGTGATTAGTTGCTCAATTTTTTCCATGTCTTGATTTCTTCATGACACTGGCTAAGGGCAGGAATGGCAAGTACGTGGCACCGTCCCTGCCTTCCTCCCATCCTACCCCAAAACAACATAACAGATACCAGAAGACTCTTTTCCATTGAACACAGTCTTTTCCATTTTCCACGCAGTTTTCTCAGCAGCCACTACCAAATGGTCAGAGTTGGGAATTGAAATGATGGGGTTGGGGGTTCTTCCCGGTTTACGTTTTTGACGTGAGTATCTTCTGATTGCAAGGAAACAGGGCACCTTAAGAAAAAGAGGATTTATTTTAAGGACACACATGGATTGAAGTTGTTCAGGATCCAAGGCAAGTCAGGGACTGGATTCTTTCCCTATGGCCCACCTGTTCTACCTTTTATAACATATCTGCTGTGACTATGATTTGTGCCTCATTTTCCAATCCACTACCAACTAGCCAGTCCTCCCAGTATTCCACAGTCTAAATGCTTCCAAGAGCTAGTATAGCATGCTTAATCAGTACCCTAGTGTCTATTAGTAAGCATAGCCTTGGTGCTAGGTCTTTTCATAGGCCATGGACAGGCAGTCCTTGGGTACACAGCCCACAGACACTGGCGATGTTTTATTTCTTCATTTTAGTGGTACTTATCCAGGTATACTCACTTTATGAAAATTCAGAATTCAACACATACTTATTATGTGCAAGTTTCCTTGTTATATTTCAATAAAAAGTTGATTTTTTTTTAAAAAGGGCCAAACCAATCTCATTTTCTTTTTTGAAGGCTTTATAAAACTTGAGTGGCAGAAGACTGTCATAGACATTGTATACCTTGATTTTAAAGGAGATATCTTTAAAAGTCTCTTAAGACATTTATGTATGCAATTCAGAGAGATGTGGCTGGATAATAGAAGAGTTATGTGAATTCTTTTTTTTTAAGTTTATTTATTTAAGAGAGAAAGAGAAAGGGAGAACATGGGAGGGGCAGAGAGAGAGGGACTGATAGAGAATCCCAAGCAGGTTCCACACTGTCAGCGCAGAGCCCTATGCAGGGCTCGAACTCACGAACTGTGAGATCATGACCTGAACTGAAATCAGGAGTCAGATGCTTCACCGACTGAGCCACCCAGGCACCCCAAGAGTTATGTAATTCTTAACTAGCGGAACAGCATACCCAAAGATTGATGAGCAAGTTCAACCTGAAGATAGGTTTCTGTCATAAGAAGGACTCTGTTTAGTATAAAGAGAAAATATAGGGTAGTGGCTAAACATGTGGGATCAAGGCCTGGGTTCTTCGGTATAACAACTGTGTGACCATAGGCAACTTTCCCTTTTGTGGTTTCCCCCTATCTATAAAATGGGGGCGATGAAATCTACAATTTTGTTGTTAGGAGTACTGAGGGAATGTAAATAAAGTCTTTAGAATAGTAGAGTACTAATACATGGGCAGAATTTATAGAGAAGCAGAGTACTTTTTTAGTTAAACCACCAAATAAAAGAGGAAAATAAGTCCCTATTAGAAGAAATGTTCCCAAAGTCAGATGAACGTCTGTCGGGGATGATTTAGAGAGGTCTCCTCCTTCAATGAAAAGGGTGGGTTAGATAATCTTTTAATATGAAGGATACTTGTGGTGCCTGGGTGGCTCAGTTGGTTAAACATCTCTGACTCTTGACTTGGGCTCAGGTCATGATCCCAGGGTTGTGGGATCCAGCCCCACTATCGGGATCTATGCTGGGTGTGGAACCTGCTTAAGATTCTCTCCCTCCCTCTCTCTCTCTTTCTCTCTCCCTCCCTCTGTCCCTACCCCGCTCGAGGTCACTCACTCTCTTTATCTCAAAGGAAAAAAGATTTAGGATTCTCTGATAACCTAATTATGCCATAAATGCTTAAAGTTATTCTGTTTATGGAGTAATCTATAGAAAAATATGATTTTATTGTATTATAAAGCCATAAAAGTACTTTTTTATAGCTTGTAGAGCCCTCAGATTAAAGCCAAAGGAAGCCAAACCAAGCATACAGAATGTAATGACTTGGGAAGATTTTTGATATGTTAATTCACTCTGTTAAATAGCAAAGTAACAGAGATCCAGAATTATAATATTACCTATAGAAATGTGATCTCAAAAAGCCAGAGGGAAATGCTCCTACAGCTCCTTGCTACAACTACATCTTAAGAGAATATAGGGGAAAATTCTAAAAAGAGGGCCATTTCATTCATTTCATTTTCATTTCAAGGTGAAAGGATTCCATGAACACAGAACTACTAGACTGTATATGGAAATATACAGTTCTCAATATTGGTCAAGCAAACATAAAATCTACAAGTGGCTTAATAAGGCACAAATTCTCAAAATTGTATTATCTTTACAAAATGTATTTATATTTCTAGTTACATTTTTTCCTAGCTATCATCTTTTTTTAATGTTTATTTATTTTTGAGACACACACACACACACACACACACACACACACACACACACAGATTTCGAGTAGGGTAGGGGCAGAGAGAGAGGGAGACACAGACTCTGAAGCAGGCTCCAGGCTCTCGGCTGTAAGTGCAGAGCCTGAGGTGGGGCTTGAACTCATGAACCATGAGATCATGACTTGAGCCGAAGTCGGACACTTAACCAACTGAGCCACCCAGGTGCCCCTGCATTAAGTATTTTAAAAAAACATTGTACTTGGGGGTACTTCGTAGCTCAGTTAAGCATTGACTCTTGATTGCAGCTCAAGATCCCACGGTTTGTGCATTCAAGCCCCGCATGGGGCTCTGTGCTGACAGTGCGGAGCCTGCTTGGAATTCTCCGCCTCCTTCTCTCTCTGCCCCTCCCCTGCTCTCTCTCTCTCTCTCTCTCTCTCTCAAAATAAATAAACATTTAAAAATTATATTGTATTTACACATAGAAAAAAGTGCAGATATCTTAAGTGTACAGTTTGAGTTCTAATAAACTAAACACACCCATGTAATAAGCACCCAGATTTTTAAAAACTGAACATTTACATTGTTTTTTAAAAATAATTTTTTGTAACTTTCAAAAGAAAAAAATTAGTGTTCTTTTCTGGATATTTGCTGCTGTGGCGTGTACCTTTATTTATTTTTAAATGTTTTATTTTTAAATAATCTTTACACCCAACATGGGGTGAACTCACAAACCCGAGATCAAGAGTCACATGCTCCACCAGCTGAGCCAGCCAGGTGCCCCTGGCATGTAACTTTAAAAGCAATATGCCCATCTTGAACATCTCCTGGGAGTTTCAATAGCACTTGTGGTAGGCAACATAGTAGTTTCCCAAAGACAGCCATGATCATCTAGCCATGATCCCTAGAATTTGTGAATGTTTCCTAATACAGCAAAAGAGATTTTGCAGATGTGATTAAGGATTTTGAGATGGGAAGATTATCCTGGACTATTTAAGTGGGCACAATGTAATCACAAGAGTCTTTTTAAGTGAAAGAGGAGGAGAATCCAAGGAGATGTGACAAGGAAGGCAGAGGTCAGAGGGCCACAAATCAAGGAATTCAGCCTGTAGAAGCTGGAAAAGGCCAGGAAACGTTGTTACTTGCTCCCTAGGGAAGGTAGACCCGCTGAAAGTTTTTGTTTTTTCCTAATTATTTTATTTTTGAGAGAGACAGAGACAGCATGAGCTGGGGGCTAGAGTGGGGGCGCAGACACAGAGAGTGAAAATCCCAAGCAGGTTCCGTGCTGTCAGCACAGAGCCTGACGTGGGGTTCAAACTCACAAAACTATGAGATCATGACCTGAGCCAAAACCAAGAGTCAGCTGCTTAACTGACTGAGCCACCAGGTACCCCCCACTGATACCTTTAAAAAAAATTGACATATATATTATATTTTATATATATATTACATTAGTTTCAAGGGTACACCATAAACATTTGGTATATGTATATACTGTGAAGTGATCACCGCAATGTCTAGCTAACATCCATCCCCAAACATAGTTATAATTTTTTTCTTATGATGATAACAACATTGCTACTTTGATTTTAGCTGGGTGAAACCCATTTCAGACTCCTAACTTCCAGAACTGTCAAGATAATATATTTGTTTTTAGTCATTAAGTTTGATGTGATTTGTTATAGCAGCAATAGGAAACTAAGACACCCTCTGGTGAATCCGTGTCCAGAATCATGTATCTTACTGCTCACTTAGTGGCTTCATCTGGCTACTTCATAGGCATCTCAAACATATACCCAATTAAAGCTTCCCTTTTAACTCCCCAAACCTGGTTCCTGCCTCAGCTTTTCTCTCATCTTGGTAAATGGCACCCATCAACCAATTACTAATGCCAGATACCTGGAAGTCACCCTTGTTTCTTTTCCTTCCTTTTCTGTCATTCCCTCATAGCCAATCCCGAATTTTCAGTTCTACTTCCAAACTCAACCTCATAGCCATCCGCTTCAGTTGAGTTTCACTGCCACCATGATTTTTTTTTTACAATTAATTGTATTCTCTTTAATATGAAATATGTATATGTATTGCAAAATGCAAAAGATATTATAAATAGGTATTCACTGGAAAAGTCCATCCCCTTGCAGCCTGTCGGTGTTACCAGTTTTTTACGCATCCTTTCAGTAATTTTTTTTTTTACACCGCCGCTATTCTTTAAATGCTAATCCATTCTCCCCATAGTAGCCCAAGTGATATTTTAAAAAGAAATCTGATGGCACTTCCTTACACAAATCCCCTTAAGATCTCTCCTTTTGTGTCTGATATGACCTTCTAGTAGCTCCAAGCTAGTTGCAGGGTAACTGATAGTACATTGAGTACTCTGCAAATTAGAGCTTCATTATTAATGTTTATTTATTTTTGAGAGAGAGAGCGAGAGAGCGCGCGAGCACAAGCAGGGGAGGGGCAGACAGAGAGGGAGACACAGAATCCAAAGCAAGCTCCAGGCTCTGAGCTGTCAGCACAGAGCCCCAATGTGGGGCTCTATCTCCCAAACTGTAACATCATGACCTGACCTGAAATTGGACGCTTAACCAACTGAGCCACCCAGGCACCCCTAGAACTTCATCATGAATTGAAATACACGATGTGCAAAAGTTTGATTGGATTTGAAAAAAAAATTTTTAAGTGTTTATTTATATTTGAAGAGATAGTGAATGAGCAGGGGAGGGGCAGAGAAAGATTGAGACAGAATCTGAAGCAGGCTCCAGGCTCTAAGCTGTCAGCACAGAGCCCTAGCTGGGGCTTGAGCTCAGGAGCTGTGAAATCATGACCTGAACACTTAGCCAGCTGAGCCACTCAGGTGCCCCTGAAATTTGCTTTATAGCAACAACTCTGGATGGGTTGTTAGATTATTTAAATAGTTTTACCTGTGGTAAATTACTTAAGGATTGTAAAAAAATGTTTTACTGTTTTGTAACACCAACTCATTCAACGTTTGTCACTGGTGCCTTAGCAATTTGAAAAGATCACTAAAAAGTCTTTATTAGGAGCTGTGGGAGCTTTTTCCCGGACACCTTTTCTGTTGTTGCCAAGTTCCCTGACCGACGTCCCTGGGGCAGGGCTGGTGGGAAGTTTCCTAAAGAGGAGGCCTAGGCTGAGCGTCTTATAAGGATCAGCCGGTGTGTGGCTTGTTTGGGTCATCAACACTCCATCAGAGCCTTCTAGGAGACACGGTCCTGGAGCGACAAGGGTTTAACTCAAGAGATGGCTCTGTGGCTAACCGGCTGCACGGCAGAATTGTTTTGGTGATAGCCTATAAAATGCCGGAGGGAATACAAGGCCTAATTCCCCCCGGGTGCAAGGCCAAAACCACTACCCTGGGTGAGGACCCGGGCTCCCGAGCGTGCGTAGCGGCGCAAGAGAAGGCGTCGGGGCGGGAACAAAGCGAGACCAGCAAGACCCCGACCGCCACGACAACGGAAGGCACTCGGCGCCCCCGCACCGACCCCCTCCAAAGACCGTTTGGCTAGGGGGTGGGGCACGGGAAGGCGCAGCCAATCACAGGGTCGCTCTCAGGTTACGTAAGGGCGCGTTCGCCGATTCGGCGCTCGGGGTGGGTGTGCAGGGGAGTGCGTGGCTGGGATCTAGACCCGAGTCGTCCGCGCGCTCGGCCGACGTGCGGCAGCCGCGGGGGCGGTCTTGGGCCGGCCCGCTTGCTGGTGCTGTGTTCGGCTCTGCCCGCGAGGCGGGGCGGCGGCGGCGTGCGAGGGAGCTGCGCGCCAGCGTGTGGTGAGGGCCCCGCGTCGGCCGGGACTCGGGAGACGGGCCGGGGAGAGCATCCTTCGGACCCCCACGGCCTCTTCCCCCGACCCCCGCCTCGTGGCCCCCGGGGTCCGGCGGCCGCCCGGTACCTCTCCGCGTCCCCAGGCCGGCACAGACCCTGGCCTCGCCCGGTCTTCGCAGGCCTACGTGCCAGGGCCCCTCCGTATTCCTGTTACGGGCTCCGTCTTGAGGCCCGCGGAGCAGACCGCTTCATTGCGGGCCCTGGGCGGGTAGCCGGAGGCCTGGCATGATTCCCTCCCCCGGGCAGCGCTGCCCAGTAAGGAAAGGGGCTGTCCTGGGAGATAGTGAGGGTTCTGTTACGGGGGTGTGCAAAAGAGGGCGGAGAGCTCCTTGACAGACAAGTTGCCCTGGGGTGTAAAGGGTTGGATTAAAAGATGATTTTGAAGGTCTGCGCCCAGCCCTGCCATTCTGAGTCTGGGCTTCCGTAGTAGTTTGATGCGCGTTTATTTTCCTCTCCAATCTTGAGCACACCTGTAAAATTGTTAAGAGCACGAACAAGTATTCTGGGCTCCTCGGAAAGAGAGGAGTGCCGTGTAGCAGTCTAGATAATTGGCTAACCCAGCCAGAGAAGCTCTGGAAGAGGCCAAACCAAACTACAGCTCAGGAATAGGCGTCAGAAATTTCAGGCCGCTTTTACATAGCTCCTTCCGTCTTAATTGTAAGTCGCATCCCCGCTGCATCGAGGGAAGAGTGGTATGTCATGTTCTCTTAATTGCTGTGGAGCCTGGCAAGACCTGCCACGAAGGCGGCCCGTGGATGTTAAGGAACAGACACTAGGCAAACACTGGATGTGTAATATCCTGCGTGCTGGGTCTGATTTTTAGTTCTGGCAACAAACTGTACTTTGGGGCAGGTAAATTATTTTGTCTGTACCTCAGTGTCCCCGTCTGTAAAATGGGATTGGTGAGAGGGCTCTCAGGATGAGATGGTTAATGTAAAGCTCTAAATATAGTTAGTGCTTAGCACCTCAGAAGTACTTAGCAGATGCTTACTGTTACTGTTTCCTCTGCTCAGTGACTACTTGAGCCAAGTGCTGGTGAGTCTTTTTCCAACAGTTCAGTTGAGAGGTCCAGAGGAATATTTTTCTGGGAAGTGTTGATCATGTTGATCACCTTTTGTTAGTATGTAAAATGGTCACTCTTGAGAGAATGCAGGAAGTGGGCTTTAAGAATTGGGTTTCTCAGAGACTGCCAGTGAATTCGAGATGAAAGCATACTTCTTTGAAATTTAGCTATATTTTAGTTACAATTCTGGAATTAATAGGTGAAATGGTGTAAATATCCAGCCCCTCCTGACTTTCTGAGCTTTAGGCTTGAGGGAAATGTGGGCAACATACCTACTTCACAGTGTCTATTTAAAAGATTCTTAAAAAAAAAAAAAAGATTTCTTGTTTTGATAGTGACAATTTCAAGTATGCTGAAAAGGACAGAAGACAATATGACACCCTCTACCAGTCACCAAGATTTAACACATATTAATATGTTACCATGTTTGTTTCACATCTCTGCCTATGGTATGATTTAAAAAAATAAATGTTACCTAAGCCTTTTCAGCCCCATTTTTCTTTCCCTTCTCTCCCTCTCCAGAGATAATAACTACTTTCCTGAGTTGGTGTGTAACTTTACTGTAGAGAAATAACATATGTTTTATACATTTAAACAGTACATTATGCATTAAGACATTTACAAAAAAATGGTACCTTATTGTATCTAAGATTTTAGAATTTGTTGTTTTCCTTTAATGTTCTGTTGCTGAGATTCATAAGTGTGGACAAATATAGACATATCCATTCTTTTTAATTGCTGTCTGGCATTCCAGAGTGTAAAGAAACGAGTTTTATCTTGTTTCCTTTACATTGCACTTTATGCAACTTAAATCATGCTGGTATAGTTTAAGTCCATTTTGACACATTTACTCATTCTATACTGGTTATGGGGACTCTGGTCACAGTTCTCAGTATAAAAATGTATCTTTGGGTATGACCTCTTATGCAGAATAAATGATAATGTATACTGGGCTGAAAAAAAAATTATTTTGTTTCTGGTGCTTCTATTTGGGAAAGTGAGCTAGTTAAGATCTATTATGTGGCCTGGTGTCAGGTATTAGATTTAAGTTTCTAAAAATCAGAGACTAGGTCTTTCTCAGCTCTGTGTCTGTCTCAGCTCTCTTCATAGTTTTCTGCACATAAATGTTTGTGACATTGATTATTTTTACTTTTGGGGTTCTCATACCCTTCATATATTTGAAGAGTTGATGGTGCAATTTTCAAAACTTTGCACCTTTAGGTTTAATATTTCCAGTGCCTTTTAAGTTTTCCAATTTCCCCATTCAATTCAGAAACAAAATTAAAAGCATTTTATTTTTTTAAATTAAAAAAATGTTTTTATTTATTTTTGAGACAGAGAGAAACAGAGCATGAGCAGGGGAGGGGCAGAGAGAGAGGGAGACTAATCTGAAACAGGCTCCAGGCTCTGAGCTGTCAGCACAGAGCCTGATGTGGGGCTCAAACTCACGGACCGTGAGACAATGACCTGAGCTGAAGTCGGATGCTCAACCGACTGAGCCACCCAGATGCCCCCAAATTAAAAGCATTTTAAAAAGCAAGGTATCGATATCAGTTTGTAGAATGTTACCAGTTGTATAATATGTGCTGTATGTATTTGTAAGCAAATACATCTGTATTTATATATGCATATAGTTTACTTATAGAAGTATAGATAAGAATATAGTAACTCATAGCATCCAGTGAGAAGAACTACATGGCTGGGGAACACAGATGAGAAGAATTTTTGCTATGTAGCCTCTTGTGACTTCTTAGTTTTAAACCATGCAAATGTATTACCTAATCAAAAAATAAGTTAAAATTATATATATATATATACATATATATGTATATATATAAAACTTCTCCCCTTAAGCCATTTTACCATATTTTTAAGATTTAACTTTCTTTCCTTAAAGCTTTGGCCTTAATAACATTTTTGCCTTTTTCATTGTTGGTTTATTTAGCTAGGTTACTCTCAGTTTTGTTAGAATAATCTTTGACTCGGTAAATACTAAGTATTTTAGTATTGCAAGATAGAGTTTACTGTTCTTCTAAAATGAAAACAAATTAACCAACCATGAAAGATTTGCTTTTCCCCACCCAGCAAGTTGAATATCACCAACAAGTTATTCAACTCAAATTTAATCATCAGTGAAAGAGGGATAATGCACAAGAACATTTAAAATAACCATTTTTGGAAAAATATTTTTGCCTTTAACGATATTGGTAGTTGCTTAGAGCTTATGAATACAACTGTCTTGACAGATGCTTATTTCATTATTTTATAAATGATTTCTGTTGGGTGCCATTAGCTTTTACCAGAGATTGTGAAGTTCAGAATGGGCCTAATGATGGGGCAGTTTGTGTGCTCACAGAAGTTCTAGCCCAATACAGAGGTGAGATGGCCACTGATGAGATTTCCAGCGGGTTTTAGAGTATCCTGGTCTAAAAGGCAGCTCCCCTTTTACTGGCATCTTTACTCAAGCTTCTCTGTATTACTGATTGCAAGTTCTAAATATTGACACACTTCCTGAAGCAAAAGCATTGCATCCATAAGGTGGAATTTTACATTGATATAGAGAAGTTTAAAATGCTCCATAAAACATCTCTTATCCCTTGCCACCAATTTTTACTTTTGAATGAAGGGTGTAGATGGCAGGAGGGCAGAGGAGTTGAACAAAAGTATATATGTGTATGGTAAGGCCATACTGCTCAGAGGAAGATAGCAACTAAAAGGGGTGAGGTGGAGAGGGACCAAAGTTTACGTCAGGGTTTTCAGTAAGAGGCAACCCTGAGACCGGGTTTTGAAGAATGGGGAGGAGGCCGGGCAAGGGGAAAAGGAAGTTTTAGGTAGAGGTACTTCTATCTAGAAAGGCACAGAGATTTGAAGACTCACTGGTTGAACCGCAGGCACTTTTGTATGGCTTTGGCACCGAGTACAGGTAATTGTAGGTCGAGGAGAAGTGGTTGGAAAGATGGGCTAGGCCCAGATCAGCAATTCGTACTTCATCCATAGGTTATGTATTCTGTTGATCATGGTAATCAGATTTACAAACTTTGGACCGATCACTCTGAAAGCCTGTGCGAGGCAGGCAAAGACTGGCAACAGGCAAATCCCTGTGGCAGCTCTTAACAGTAGTTCAAACCTAAAATGAGAGGTTGGGCTGGGAGATGTCCTGGTGGGGAGGAAGAGGAGGAGCTAGATTTGAAAGCTGTTTAGGAGGTGGAATTGACAGAGCTTGGGAGGTACAAGGTAAGGAACAGAGAAGACAAGGATGTCAGAGCATTTGGATGAATGGAAGTTCATAACTGACTTACATAACAAGGAAGGAGGAACAGAAATGAGGGGAAAAAAAGTAAGTTTGGGTTGGGCTACTGACTTTAAGGTGTGTGTATAAGACAAGAGATGTCTCGTAGGCATTTGGAGTTGTCAAGTTTGTAGGCACTGGCTGTAGGTGCTAATGAGGCTTTGAAGGTAGGGGTTTTTATTTTACCGTTCTCTTCCTCAGCACTAATCACAGTGCTTTGTATATAGTGGGTATTTAGTGTGAGGGTGAATAGATGTTATCCCTTATAAAATGTGATCTTGAACCTTGAGTTAATTTCCTCTTTCAAGACCTGTGTTTCCCTTTTTGTAAAAGAGAGAGTTGAACTAGATCAGTTATTCTCAGTCATAGTTTTGTAGTAGACCGGTATGTTGGGATCAGTTGTGAGACATTGAAAGTGGTTTCTAACTAATTAAGAGCTGATGGTTCCTTGCCCTTCAAAGAGGAGTTGATTTATATCACTGTTTCTTAATTGCATTCCAGTGTGTTTTCTTAAGTGTCACAGAAAGGAGTGGAATTAGTCAGCTGGAATTTCTTAGCTCTGGGTGTACCAGTGGGTGTGTCGCACAGGAGTGGGGGTGGAAAAAAGGTTAAGAAGCACTGTGTTAAATGTTGGTTAAAGGCTTATTAGAACTGCAGAATTCTGTGTTTGTATCTAGGACCTATCATTCTGGTTATAAATAATTTGTTTTTGCAACTTTAGGAACTCTATTTTAAGAATCTCTCAAAGCAAAAGAAACAAGTCATGGAGAAGAATGGGAATAACCGAAAGCTTCGGGTTTGTGTTGCGACTTGCAACCGTGCTGATTATTCTAAACTTGCCCCGATCATGTTTGGCATTAAAATGGAACCTGAGTTCTTTGAACTTGATGTGGTGGTACTTGGCTCTCATCTGATAGATGATTATGGGTAAGATGAAAGCATTTTCTTATGATATTCTTAATTGCAACAAGGTGTGCAGAGAGCTTGGCTCTTGGCCTCATGTGGACCTAGCTTCAAATCCCAGTTGTGCCATTTAGTTTTTATATGGCTTGGAGAAGTTGCATCTTCAGGTTCCTCAGTTATAAAATGGAATGAAAACCTATGTTGCATGTTACTGTGGAGAACGGAGATTGTGCTGTAAAGCGTCCATCACAGTGTTGCTGCTTAATAGGTGCTTGATAAATGAAAGCCATAAATATTTTTATTATTACTTGTTACATTCAGGAGAAATGCTACTTATAAATCTATATTGTGTGACTACAATAATGTAGCTACCTGTAATGTATTTTGTGACTTCTAATGGTACTTTGTTAAAACTCATGTATAGATTGACAGCATCCCAAGTAGTAGATATGGAATAAGATTTTAAAAATCTAATTGATCTACAACATAAGGTAGAATGTTACATTACCATTGGTATTTATTTTGGTGATATTAGGTTTATTATTGATCACAGTCTAAATTTGAAAAAATGACAGTTGGGAAATCTTGGAATAGAATGTCTAAACCAGAGATAAACATTCATTGTGTTCTGTGTAATAAAGTGGCATTTAGTGCACTCTTGTGGCATAAAAATATTAATGCAGTTTCCAAAGATATCAATAATACACTATTACATGTGAGAGAACCTTGTGTTAAAGTACAATTGCCTTTTTCAGACTATTCTTTAAAAGCAAGACAACAACAACAGCAAAAGCAAACAAAAACCTGTCTCTAAAAACCAGTCCGCTCTAGGTAAATACATAAAGTAGAGAAGAAACTTATGGCTAGCTCAAAAATTCATAGGTTTTAAACATGTCAAATGAATTCTGGCTATCTAAGAAAATCCACTGGGTTTTCGTATGTACATAGAGCAAAGTAGAAGAGAAATTTTAGCCAGAGCCTGAGATGAAAGTCTAAGTGGTTCTTTTACTTCTGTGAGAAGAATTTGACAGGAAGACTAGTGGAAGAGAGGCTGTGAAGGAACTTGTGCTAGGTTTCTTATCTGCCAGCCACTATAAGGTTAGAAAGGCAGTATTTGTTTGGTGAGACTGATAGATAGGAAACTTGACTGGTACTTAATGGAAATGCTGTATGAAGTACACTGACATAAGTTTCTGGGAGAGGAACTGGATGACTGGGAAACAAAAGTGAGAAGGTAGCCTTTTCCCTGTAGAACCTTTTGTATCTTAAATTTTAAACCATTCGAATGTATTATTATATTAAAAGACATTAAAACAACAGAAAAATAAGCTACCTTCTATTTCAACTACCTGGGTACTTTTTTTAAAAACAGCATTTTTAGGGGTGTCTGGGTGGCTCAGTTGGTTAAGTATTTGACTCTTGATTTCGGCTCAGGTCATGATCTCATGGTTCACGGGTTTGAGCCCTGCATGGGGCTCTTTGCTGACAGCATGGAGCCTGCTTGGGATTCTCTCTCTCTACCCACCGCCTCGACCCCCCCCATCTCTCTGCCTCTCTTGCTTGTACCCACGTGTGTGTTCTCTCTCTGTCAAATAAATAAACATTTTTTAAAAACGTAGTATTTTTATACTCCTAAGAATTGGGTGAAAAAGAAAATCAAATAAGTAACAACAGACTACTTAGAAATTCATTTGTTCATTCATTTCCTAGGAGTTGGTAATAAAATTTTTTTTTAAATTTTAGAGCAGTTTTGGGTCTACAGCAAAATTGAGCAGAGGGTTCTGCCTCCACACATGCATAGCCTTTCTCATTTTCCACATCAGCCCTCCATCGCTAGTGGTACATTTGTTACAGTTGAACTTAAATTGGTACTTCATTATTATCGAAAGTCCATAGTCTACATTAGGGCTCACCGTGGTGGTTTAAATCCTATATGTTTCGGCAAATGTATAATGACACGTATCTACCATTATAGTATCAGAGTCGTTTCCTTTCACTGCCCTAAAAATCTGTTCTTTAACCACTGTTCCTTTTACCATCTCCATAGATTTGCCTTTTCCACAATGTCATAGTTGGAATCATAAAGTACACAGTCATTTCAGATTGGTTTCTTTCACTTAGTAATATGCATTTAAGTCTCCATGCATTTTCATGGTTTGATATTCCTTTCTTTTTAGCACTGAATAATATTCCATTTTCTGGATATACCATAGTTTATTGATTGATTCACCTACTGAAGGGCATCTTAGTTACTTCCAAGTTGAGGCATTTATGAATAAAGCTGCTGTAAATATCCGTTTTGCAGATTTTTGTGTGGACATAAGTTTTCAGCTCCTTTGGGAAATACCAAGGAGCATGATTGCTGGATTGTGTGGTAAGAATATGTTTAGTTTTGTAGGAAACTACTAAGCTGTCATCCAAAGTGGCTGTATCATTTTGTTTTCCCACCATCAGTGGGTGAGTGTACCTGTTGTTCCACTTCCTTGTCAGCATTTGGTGTTGTCAGTGTTCTGATTTTGGCCATTCTAATAGGTTTGTAGCAGTATCTCGTTTTAATTTGCATTTCTGTGTTCTATGATGGGGAGCAGCTTTGCATATGCTTATTTGCCAATTTTGTATCATCTGTGATGAGGTGTCTGTTAAGGTCTTTAGCTCATTTTTAAATCAGGTTGTTTTGGGGCACCAGAGTGGCTCAGTTGGTTGAGCATCCAACTCTTGATTTTGGTTTAGGCCATGATCCCTGGATCGTGGGATTGAGCCCTGTGTCAGGCTCTGGCTGAGTGTGGAGCCTGCTTAGGATTCTCTCTCTCCCTCTGCCTTTCTCCACTGCTCATGCACACTCTCTCTCAAATTAAAAAAATGAGGTTGTGTTCTCTTACTGCTGAGTTCTTCTTTTTTTTAATTTTTTTATTAATGTTCATTTAAAAAAAATTTTTTTTAACGTTTTATTTATTTTTGAGACAGGGAGAGACAGAGCATGAACAGGGGAGGGTCAGAGAGAGGGAGACACAATCTGAAACAGGCTCCAGGCTGTCAGCACAGAGCCCGACGCGGGGCTCAAACTCACGGACTGCAAGATCATGACCTGAGCCGAAGTCGGCCGCTTAACTGACTGAGCCACCCAGGCGCCCCTATGTTTATTCATTTTTGAGAGAGAGCGAGAGAGCATGACAGCAAGTGAGGGAGGGGCAGAAAGGGAGACAGAGGATCCGAAGTGGGTTCCAAGCTGAGGGCAGAGAGCCTGATGCAAGGCCAAACTCACGAATTGTGAGATCATGACCTGAGCCAAAGTCAGATGCTTAACCAGCTGAACCACGCAGGCACCCCGTTCTTACTGTTGAGTTCTAAGCCTGTGGACCAAGTAAGTTTTAAGGGAAATTGGAAAATCTTCTGAACTGAATAATATTACAGTATATCAAAATTTGTGGGTACAGATGAAGGAGTGCTTGGAGGAAATTTATAGCTTTAAGTACTTAGGTAACAAAGGAGAAGTTTTGAGTTAATGGTCTATTTTCACTTTCTTAAATGAGAAAAAGATGAGAAGACACCTAAGTAAGTAGAAGGGAGAAAAGAATGAAGAGTGGAATTCAATGAAACAGAAGTAGGGTAAGCAATAAAAGAATTATATTTAAAAATATTAAGTTGACAAATTCCTAGCAGAGTATAAGAAACAGAACACAGAGATTACCAATTTAAGATGAGAAAGAGGATATCACTACTGATCTTCTAGCCATTAAAAGAATAAAAAAAATTAGGCCAGTAAAGTTGGCAATCAGTGTATATAAAATGGACAAAGTCTTTGAAAAAAAACACTGCTTACCAAACTGACACAGAAGAAATAGAAAAATCACAATAGTCCTGTATCAAAGAAATTGAGTTCATTATTAAACACTTCCCATGAAAATAATTTCCTACAGAGATGGGGTCACTTACGAAATCTATCAAACATTTAAGCAAGAAATAACACCAGTCTTTTTTTTTTTTAGTTTTTAATTTTAATTCCAGTATAGTTAACATACAGTGTTATATTAGTTTCAGGTATATAATATCATGATTGTATGCATTACCCAGTACTCATCATGATAAGTATACTCTTTAATCACCATCACCTATTTCATGTATTCCTGCCCGCCCCCCCCCCCCCCACCGCCGTAACCATCAGTTTGTCCTCTACAGTTAAGAGTCTGTTTCTTGGTTTGTCTTTTTCTCTTTTTCCCCCTTTGTTTGGAAATAACACCAAAATTCTTCTATATTAAAATTTTTTTTTTAAGTTTATTTTTCAGAGAGAGAGAGAGAGAGCATGCACAAGTGAGGGAGGGGGCAGAGAGAGGGAGAAGAATCTTATGCAGACGATATGCTGTCAGTGCAGAGCCCGATACAGGGTTCAGACTCACAAACCATGAGATCATGACTTGAGCCAAAATCAAGAGTCAGATACTTAACTGAGTTACCCAGGCGCCCTGGGAATAACACCAATCCTACATAAACTTTTTTAGAAAATAGAGGAGAGGGGAACTTTCCCAGATTGTTTTATAAAATCTGCATAATCTTGATAATAAAACCTGACAGAGACATTGTAAGAAAAAAAAATTACACCAGTATCCCTTATGAACATAGATATAATTTTTTTTTTTTTTTAAATTTTAGAGAGCATGTGGGTGGGGGTCGGGGAGAGAAAGAGAGAGAAGACCTTAAATGCTCAGCACAGAGCCCAATGCAGGGCTCGATCCTGTCACCCTGTGATTCATGACCTCAGCCAAAGTCAAGAGTCAGATGCTCAACCGACTGAGTCACCCAGGTGCCCCCATAGACATGAAATTTTTTAACAAGATATTAACAAATCACATTCAGCAATATAAAAAACAGCTAATACATCATAACCAAGTAGGTTTATCTCAGGAAATCAAGACTGATAGAACATTTGAAAATCAGTGTTATTCACATATTAACAGAATAAAGGGGAAATACCTGATCATCTCAAGAGAGGTCAAAAAAGCATTTGACAAAATTAAATCAGTCATGATAAAAGCTCTTAACAGACTTTGAATAGAAGGGAAATTACTCAATCTGGTAAAGACCGTTGTTAGAGACAACATGATGGTTTGTGTAGGAAAATTCCAAGGAATCTGTAAAATGACTATTAGCACATCCACATGATGTAAAATGAGGTATGTAAAGAATCTTTCATGATCAGAGAAAATATTGTGTGAAATGGATTAAATAGATTATAAAATTGTGTGTGTTCTCCCCATGTTAAGATATCATGCATAAAATGGCAAGAAAAATAAAAATGATTACACTGATATTGCTGAGTGGTAGGTTTAGGGAGGATAATTTTCTATATTTTCCAATTTAAAAATACAGATTTTGAAAAATTATACAGAATTACATTATTACATGTTTATTAAAAACCATATCTTTTTAAATCAGCCATAACAGACAGGAAACTTTGAGGCACTGAGAATTGCTATTGTTACTAAAGCATGAAACAGACATGAAATTACATTTTATAGCCAATTTAATGCTGTAAAACCTACATTTACACCCCATTCAGAATTATGCTGCACTAATGGTACAGTACAAATTCAGAAGAGAATTTCCATCATTCAGAAATTTATAGTATAGTGACATGTCAGGGATCCTGATTGCCTATTTTTTTTTAATAAAAAATGAGCTTTTATAAGTAACATTTTTTTAAAATTAGGTAGCGTATTGTTTTAAAAAAAACTTATAAAAAGAGAAAAAGTCAACCACCAAAAACTTTGGTCTCTATTTTAATAAAAAAATTCTCCCCCAATACCCTGAGTGCCCAGGTATTGGCCAGGACACTAGTGAGACACTAGTGAGGGTGCTGGATATGTTATATCTTGATCTGGGTAGTAGCTATAGGGGTATTTATGTAAGATAATCAAGGGATCTGTACATTAATGATCTATGCTTTTTAATTTTTGTGTGTAAGTTACACCTCAGTTTGTCTATTTTAACAAGTACATTTTATAAAACATTTCTCCCTTCAGGGTTGCTCTTAGATTGGTTTTTCATATGTTTTTATGGTCCTGTGTTGAAGAACATGCTCTCATATCTTTATTTCTCTCCTGCTTTAGGAACACATATCGCATGATTGAACAAGATGACTTTGACATTAACACCAGGCTACACACGATTGTTAGGGGGGAAGATGAGGCAGCCATGGTGGAGTCAGTAGGCCTGGCCCTAGTGAAGCTACCAGATGTCCTTAATCGTTTGAAGCCTGATATCATGATTGTTCATGGAGACAGATTTGATGCCCTGGCTCTGGCTACTTCTGCTGCCTTGATGAATATCCGAATCCTTCATATTGAAGGGGGAGAAGTCAGTGGGACCATTGACGATTCTATCAGACATGCCATAACAAAACTGGCTCATTATCATGTGTGTTGCACCCGAAGTGCAGAGCAGCACCTGATATCCATGTGTGAGGACCATGATCGCATCCTTCTGGCAGGCTGCCCTTCCTATGACAAACTTCTCTCTGCCAAGAACAAAGACTACATGAGCATCATTCGGATGTGGTTAGGTACGTATCAAACTCTATTCACTCTAATGGTTTTTGTCGGTGTTGGGTATGTTTCAGTTCTTTCAGAAACCATTGTAGGTAGACTATTCCATTAGAAATCGGAAGGCTAAAGTTTTAGTTCATAGATCTCACCTTATGGCATGACTTCACCTCTCTGAGACTTCTCAAGTTTTTATTTTTACTTATTTTGAGAGAGACTGCACACCCACGTGTGAGCAGGGAAGGGGCAGAGAGAGAGGGAGAGAGAGAATCCCAAGCAGGCTCTGTTCTGTCAGCACAGAGCCTGATGTGGGGCTCGAACTCATGAACCCTGAGATCATGTTTAGCTACACCTTAAAGCAATCTTGAGTTTCATCGATTCATTAATACTGCTGGTAATTTGCTAGAAACGGAGAAGATTTACATTTTTCTAATGCTTTGAAATATTTTGGATTTTATTTAATTTATTTATTTTTATTATTATTTTTTAATGTTCACTTAGAGCAGAAGCAGGGGAGGGGCAGAGAGAGAGGGAGAGAAAAAATCCCATGCAGGCTCCATGCTGTTAGTGCAGAGCCCAGTGTGGGGCTTGATCCCACAGACTGAGATCATGACCTGAACTGAAACTAAGAGTTGGATGCCCAACTGACTGAGCCACTCAGGTGCCCGCCCCTATTTATTTACTTTAAAGTTTATTTTGAGAGAGAGAGAGAGAGAGTGCAAGAGTGTGCATGTGAGCAGGAGAGGGGCAGAGAGAAGCAGGGAGAGAGAGAATCCCAAGCATGCTCCATGCTGTCAGTGCAGAGCCTGACGTGGGGCTTGATCTCATGACCTGAGTCAAAATCAAGAGTCAGATGCTTAACCAACTGAGCCACCCAGGTGCCCCTGAACTATTTTGGGTTTTAAAACAATGGGTTCTAGTGACAGCTACTTAAAGTTAGATATTTTGTTTATGGTAGCAAGCACCTTTATAAAATTTGCTGGATTCTTGGACTTGGTGCTCTAAATTCTTACTTTTTTATTTATTTTTTTTTTTATTTTTTTGAGAGAGAGTGCACAGGGAGGGGCAGAGAGGGAGAGAGAATCTTAAGGTCCACATCCAGTGCCAAGCCCAACTCGGAACTTGATCTCAGGACTGTGAGATCATGACTTGAGCCAAAATCAAGAGTTGGATGCTTAACCGACTGAGCCACCCAGGCGCTCCAAGTTCTTAGTGTTTGATCCTATGTCCAGATACTCTACCTGGAATGTGACAAACTGTTTTTTCCTTAAAACTTTTGAAAACACAGACTTTGGGGTCTTAACGTTTTAGAATTTGCTTCTTCCTCTTTAAGATTCTTAACTAATGAAGCAACGGGGTTTGATTTTCTTTAAACAGGTGATGATGTAAAATCTAAAGATTACATTGTTGCGCTACAGCACCCTGTGACCACTGACATTAAGCATTCCATAAAAATGTTTGAATTAACATTGGATGCGCTTATCTCATTTAACAAGCGGACCCTAGTTCTGTTTCCAAACATTGATGCAGGTAATTGGAAATGAAATTATGCCACCTCCTTTTCTGATTTTATGTTTCTATTATGTCCCCTTTTGACTGCCCCTCCTATCTTATCTTATCATTGAAGGCCACTGTATTCTGAAATGCATTCCAGTTTTTAGGGGGTCACCAATATTGTAGTAGATTGAAGTTTGTGATGTTTTTACCAAGTCTGATAGAAACTGGGTAGGAAAGAAAGAAATACTTAAAAAAAGTTTTCTCTAATCCCCACTGTAGTTCCAAGTTTAGTCTCTGTCCCCCAGTTTCCACCAATGAGAAAATGCAGTAGCTAAAAGACAAACCTTAGAGAGTGAAAGGGTATCTCTAGGAAAGTAATGATCCGAGTGAGTGCAACAAAATAGCCCTTACTGTTATTTCTTGTTCCCTTATTTATATTAGCTATACCTTAATCTTGAGCACAGGCAGTTTAGATCCGGAGTCCCCAACCAGTTTGTCCTTAAGCCTGACCTGGTTGATCACCTACTGGTGGATGGTACTGTAGCCTTTGGTGCTAGTGAGACCTTAGGCAGGTTAATGGGAATGTGAGCTATAAGTGAGAAATGCAGAGCCGGGCCTGGTGCTACAGAATTTTCAAGTACTGGTTTAGCTGACACCACTCGTTGCTGAGCTTTTAGGCATTTTTTGGTAAAGGAGGCAGGACTCTTCTCTGCAGTATCAAGATGTCAGCATCTTACTCTGAAAGTATCCTTCTTAGTGTCTCTTGAATAATCTTTTCTATTAGGGGAAACAAAGTAGGATGTTAGTTGGAAAAAAGAAGAACTCCCAACCCAGGTTTCATCCCGGTAACATATTAGTATTTCAAAAATGTTAATATTGATTCTTCTAACCCTTTAAATTTTCTATAAATATTTGGTAATGTAATTATATATCTCTGATTCAATATTCATTGTCCGCGATACTCTGTTTATAATATACTTTCCTGATTGTACACACTTTAGAATTAGAGATATTTTTCCCCAGTGAAAATAAAGGGTCCCAGGAATGCCCAAATCATGTCTGCTACATGCCCCTCTCCTCCTCACGGGGCTTTTGATAAAATTAACACAAGGAACTTTAGGGAAGTAAGAATCACGGCATCCATTTATCATTATGAGGCTTAGTGCCCAATTCCCCAATGGAGGAGAATAGAAGTAGTGTCTGTGGTTTAGGCTTAAGGCCAGAGAAAGCCTTCAGTGAGACTAAATCTGAATCTCAGAATAGTACTACCTTCTGGCGTACTAAATACTACAATAATTATAGTTGATAACTGACGTGCTCTGGCAGAACTGGATCTAGAGAGGGGTGGCCAGGCCTGCGGTAGGGAGTTAGACCCTGAGTCTGTCACCTACCTTGCCACATAGAGAAAGTTAAAAAGAGAGAAAGCACATGTGTGCCCAACTTCTGTTACGTCAGTGGCTCCGCCCACCATTAAATATGGTGTGCTAACACAGTTTGGTGCTCACGGTCTTGTCTAAGTAATAAGATTAGCAACCTTATCTCCCTTGTTAGATGCTGGTTAGGAAAGGGTGAGTAAAGAGGCAAGCAGAGAGGCATTAATTATTGCCTCCCCCTTCATACACCTGTACCATTTTAAATAATCCTGCATTTAATATAAAATACCAGCCACAATATCAGGTTCTACATGCATTTTATTGGAGTTTAGTCCATGTAATCAGGGATGCTATCCAGTTGAGCAGTTGTTAGGGTAAATATGAGCATAGCTAAGGCAGAGGCTCTCTAATCAGCTTGGTGTGTGGAGCCCGAGACCTTTCAATTTAGGAACTCCCAGCTTAAGAGAGAGAGACTGTTGGCCGGTCTTGCTTCTTAGTTGTTGTTTAATGTAAAGGCTTTTATTGGGGCATTAGTAAGAGGTATTTACTTTGATGAATGCTGTTTAATGTTCCTAGATGAGTTGAAGCAGAGAGCTGACCACACATTTTAAATATTCATCATTCCTGGAAAGATCAGTAATTAAAATTATTATCTCCCTAATAACCATTGTGCATCTGCATAGAACAATTTCTTTAAGTGGGGCTATACTTGCCAGTGAAAATGGTTTTTTTAATCTCATAAACCATTTAACAGTTGATTTTCATTTTCACAGGGAGCAAAGAGATGGTTCGAGTGATGCGGAAGAAGGGCATTGAGCATCATCCCAACTTCCGTGCAGTTAAACACGTCCCATTTGACCAGTTTATACAGCTGGTTGCCCATGCTGGTTGTATGATTGGGAACAGCAGCTGTGGAGTACGAGAGGTTGGAGCTTTTGGAACACCTGTGATTAATCTTGGAACACGTCAGATTGGAAGAGAAACAGGTATTTACCTTTGTCCATGTCTCAGCTATCTAGAGATATATATGAAAGCAGTGGCTCTGGCAAGCACAGTGTGGTCATTGCCCTGCTGTCTAACCAATCAGATTAGTAACTTGGCCTCCCATGGTAGGCAGTAGCTAGGAGAAGGTGAGAGAAGAGGCATTAAGTATTGGCTCCCCCTCATACATCTGTAACATCTTTAAAATTCTGTGTATGAATTATTACAAGGCAGTGCTGGCATATATTTTTATGAATCAGTGAGTGAATGAGGTTAATGACCAGTTGTAGCCTAAAATCTGTAAATAGCACAAAGTGATTACCAAATTTTTTTAGGGCTCTACATTTATTTTTATTGTCTTTGTAATATCAGAGCTAAGAGTTTCTTAGCTGATTATGGTCTTTGATGGCTGTGGGTAAGTTAGAATGGTTGAATGTATTATAAGTATATGAATGCTAGTCTCATTTTTGGGTACAGTAGAGTACTTTTAGTGAGTAGTTTTGAGCATGAAAACTCTAAGATGCTCCCTTAATAACTGAAGGATAAAGAAATTTTATTATTAATTTGCTAATTGAGTTAGATCTTGTTTTTAATAGTAGTCTAAATTCTAATACTATACATGGAAATATATTTCTGTAGCTAATGGAAAAATGTATGGACTTTGTGAAAAAAGAACAAGACTAGAATCAAGGAGGTTAGTTTCAGCTCTGCTTTTTCTCTATTCGTAATTGCTACCCTAATTTTCTGTTGTCTTTAGGTCTTCTTTCCCTTACGTTATTATTTGTTTTTAATTTACATCCAAGTTAGCATATAGTGCAACAATGATTTCAGGGGCAGATTCCTTTATGCCCCTTACCCATTTAGCCCATCCCCCCCTCCCACAACCCCTCCAGTAACTCTCTGTTCTCTATATTTAAGAGTCTCTTATATTTTGTCCCTCTCCCTGTTTTTATATTATTTTTGCTTCCCTTGTGTTCATCTGTTCTGTGTCTTAAAGTCCTCATGTGGGTCATATGGTACTTGTCTTTCTCTGACTAATTTCGCTTAGCATAATACCTTCTAGTTCCATCCATGTAGTTGCAAATGGCAAGATTTCATTCTTTTTGATTGCTGAGTAATACTCCATTGTGTATATACACCACATCTTCTTAATCCATTCATCCATCGATGGACATTTGGGCAGTTTCCATACTTTGGCTATTGTTGATAGTGCTGGTATAAACGTTGGGGTGCATGTGTCCCCTTGAAACAGCACACCTGTATCCCTTGGATAAATACCTAGTAGTGCAATTGTTGGGTCTTTGGGTATTTCTGTTTTTAATTTTCTGAGGAACCTCCATACTGTTTTCCAGAGGGGCTGCACCAGTTTGCATTCCCACCAGCAGTGCAAAAGAGATCCTCTTTCTCCACATCCTTGCCAACATCTGTTGTTGCCTGAATTGTTAATGTTAGCCCTTCTGACAGGTGTGATGAGGTGGTATCTCAGTGTGGCTTTGATTTGTATTTCACTGATGATGAGTGATATGGAGCATTTTTTCATGTGTTGGTTGGCCATCTGGTTGTCTTCTTTGGAGAAGTGTCTATTCATGTCTTTTGCCCATTTCTTCACTGGATTATTTGTTTTTTGGGTATTGAGTTTGATATCCCCTTTCATTCTTGACATATTACCTTGCTCCCCACTTCACAGAGAAAATACAAACCACTGAATGGAAATTCTTTTGACTCCATTCATTAAGAAAATATTTAATAAACACCTAGTATGTGTAGGCACTGGGATTTGTCAGTAAACCAGACTAACAAGGGCTGAGCTCTCGTAGAATTTCATTTTAGTGGGAGGGGAGATAGATGATAGACAAAAAAGGAAAAAAAAGACTGTCAGAATTTATGTGTAGTGCGCAGGGTGTAACCTGCAGGTGATGTGCCGGGCTACATTAGACTGCATCAGGGAAGGCCTCGTTGAGGAGATGACACTTCAGCTGAGATCTGAGTAACAGTGAATCTGCTGTGTGAGGATCAGAGAGAAGCAGAGGGAACAGCCAGTGAGAAGATCCTAAGACAGGAACAAGCTTGATGTATTTGAGCAGCAAAAGGCCAGTGTAGCAGGAGGGTACTGGGCGGGAGGAAGAGCGATACAAGATGATGTCAGAGAAGGAGGCAGACCTTTGTAAGCCAGGGTAAAAAATCTGGGGTTTTTCCAAGTATCATGGAAAGCCATTTATGGGAGGATGACACGATGTGACTTGCATTTTGGAAAAACCACTCTGCTGCTCTATGAGAGTGGAATGTGGTGGGACAGGAGTGGAAGCAGGGAGACTACTTGAGAGGTTATTTCAGTTGATATGAGAGTTGATAGTGGCTTAGAGTACATGATAATAACAGAAATGGACAAAAGTTAGATTTGGGGATTGTTATAGGACTTGCTGCTGCTTGGATGTGAGCAGTGAAAGGAAGAAACTTGCAGATTTTTGGATTGAGCAGTGGGGGCACTCTTTGCTGACATAGGGGACACCGTGGGAGGAACACATTTGGGAGGGGTGCAATTAAGAGTTCTCTAATAGCTGTGTTAAGTTCGAGATGCCTATTAGATATCAAAGTGGACATGGCAGACAAGCAGCTAGATAGTTCCAGGGAGAGTCAGAGTTGGAGATAGAAGTTTTAGAGTGATTGGCATGTGGATGTTGTTTAGTTAGGATATTAGTTCATCTGCTGTAACAGAGAGAACCAAGATAATAGTGCCTAAGTGGGATTTTCTTTGTTTCTCATTCGTATAACTCAATGGTTATCAGAAATTTAGCCTCCATCTGTCTGCTTGAGGGATGCTAATCTTGCTATCAAGTCCACATTTTAGTCATTGGGAAGGAAGAGGAGGGAAGATGTCCTTCTTTTAAAAGCACAACCTGTAAATTTCAAATATTTCTTCATGTATCCTGTCAGAACATAGTCACAGGCTCACAGCTAGCAGTAGGGGAAGGTAAAGAATATAGTCTTGAGCTGGATTATCAGATGCCTGGCTAAAAATTCTGATGCTAGTACAGACAAAGGATATGGAGATAATGGTGCACCCTGCCAGAGATGTCATTTAAAATGAAGGGATTGGGGCGCCTGGGTGGCTCAGTCGGTTAAGCGGCCAACTTCAGCTCAGGTCATGATCTCGTGGTCCGTGAGGGCTGTGAGTTCGAGCCCCGCGTCGGGCTCTGTGCTGACAGCTCAGAGCCTGGAGCCTGTTTCAGATTCTGTGTCTCCCTCTCTCTGACCCTCCCCCATTCATGCTCTGTCTCTCTCTGTCTCAAAAATAAATAAATGTTACAAAAAAAAATTTTTTTTTAAAATAAAATGAAGAGATTATAGGAGATTAACCTGTAACAGGTAACATGTAAATAGGGAAGAGAATGGAATCCACAACCAACTGCCGGAGCTAGTTAGCATTTAGAGTTCTGGTGAGGAGGAGGGGGCCAGTGGGAAGACTGAAAAGGAGTTGCCAGTGAGTCCAGAGGAAACCCAGGAGTGTGATAGCATTAAAGCCCAGAAAAGAAAATGTTTCCAGGAGATGGTGTTGAACGCAAGGACAATGTGAAAGAAGAATTGAACACTGGATCTGGCATCGGGTCTTTAGTCAAAGGCAGTCTTGTACTTTGTCATTTGTCACCACACTTCTATAAACACATGTCCATCCATCCTTTCCTCCATACCTCTTTACATTGGAAGGGTTGGCATCTCTTTCCTGCCCATTGCTCAGCCTTCTACCCGTGTTCTAGATCCGTACCCTTCCTGCCTTCTCAGGGACCTCAGGGGTATCCTTTCTCTACCATGATTCTTTAGCCTCCTCATCACTTAAACATGCCTTCGCCTCTCACGTCTGAAAACCAACCCCTTCCTCAACCCCATGCCTCTTTCCAGCTCTTCTCTTCTTAGCTAGGTCTGTTGAAAAATATGGCCATTATTCACTGTATTTACTCCATTGCACTGGTCAGAAAATATATGGAGAAAAAGTGACTGAACAGCTGACTGGCTGATAGACTAATGGAACGAACTGGCCTGACTGCTGATGAACACCTGGCCAAGTAGATGGAAAGCAGGGTGGATTGAAAGAATGGACGCACTGAACGATTAGATGAGGGGTGGGGGGTAAGTGGGTACTAGATTAATGTACATCATTTATTTCAGTAAATCAACAAAAACTTGATTTATTCTTTTTGGGAATAAAGGACCCTAGTGTCCTTAAGTATTTGGTACATGGAAATCTTGTTGAAAGTGCTTTAAAGGTATAAAGGAGAAAAGTCGATGTTTCTCTGATAGACTCATTTGAAGTCCTCTGGGTTTCAGGGTTAATAATGAGCACAACACATTGCTAATTTCTTTATTCTTTGGATATTTCCACTTCCAAATCATTGTAATGTGTCACTGGGTTCATCTAGGGGAGAATGTCCTTCATGTCCGGGATGCTGATACCCAAGACAAAATACTACAGGCACTGCATCTTCAGTTTGGCAAACAGTACCCTTGGTGAGTATATACCCTTTCTAAAGAAGTGATTTAAAAGGGGGAGCTGTGGGCACCATTTTTAAGCTGTGATCATTCTTCAGTCATTTTAACAGAGCTTTTGTTATATATCCCTAGGGGTCCCTAGCTGTCAGGGAGACAGGGCTTGGCAGTAGAACCCCTGTTACTCTACCAGGGGTTCCAATGGAGGATAGCTGTTTTTTATTTGTCTCAGTTAATTAATATAGCACTTCTGCCAGGAAATACTGCCTTAACCTACTTTCACTTTTTATAAATATTAGAAAATAACTGATTTTCTTTAAAAATAGTCTAGTTCAGCATTTTAATTTAGACTCCTCACCTTTCTGTTTCAAATTAATGAGATTTTCTTTTATTTGGATGTTTGAAATGTTTGAATTCTGAAAATAACTTTTTTTTCCTCACGAATGTAAAGGTTTAAAAAGCAATAAATAAATAGATTCATTGTCCCAAATTATGTTATATTCTGAAATTGGCTTAACAAAGGTAATTTGTCTTTGATGATAGAGACATTTGTTAATGGTATCCCAGTCTGGAATAGTTGTATTTCAACCAACAGTGGAGTTAGACATTCCGTTGATAATACGCTGAAGATATCAGATGTTATTTTAAAATGAAAAGCACAACTTTATTATCTGAAGTCTTGGTTTCTATTAGTACCGTGTCCTCCATACCATTTCACATGTATGAGAGAAGCATTTAATTTGACTTTTTTGATACTGCAGTTCAAAGATATATGGGGATGGAAATGCTGTTCCAAGGATTTTGAAGTTTCTCAAATCTATTGATCTTCAAGAGCCACTGCAAAAGAAATTCTGCTTTCCTCCTGTGAAGGAGAATATCTCTCAAGATATTGACCATATTCTTGAAACTCTAAGTGCCTTGGCTGTTGATCTCGGTGGGACAAACCTCCGAGTTGCAATAGTCAGCATGAAGGTAAAATAATGCCTAAGTCTTAACTTCATACCTCATATAAATAACTGATCTTTTCTTTAAAGTATGGTTGGAAGGTAGGACTAGAAACATACATTAGAGTTTATAATCATTTGCCCACAGGATTGACTTTTAGATCCATTACAATGTTTGTCTCGCAGTATTTTACAAATTATTGACATTTCAGAGAAATAAAATTCTCCGGAATCCAAGTTAGTGAGACTTGAATTAACCATGGGAGACCCCTTAGGCACCAGAGAGGGCTCTTGCCACCCAGGAGACCTGGAATTCTATATTTGGTAACAGCATGTAGCATGTTGATTACGGTCATTATCCAGAGGAAGACATCAGCAAATGGGGAAGGGAATTGCATCTCCTCTAGAACATGATTTTTAGTTGAGTACAGCATACTTCAGTCCCTTAACCAAAAAATCAGCACTGTTGACAGAGACTGAGAGAGCATCATAAAAACACTAAATTGTTCATGTTAAAAGATCTCTGATGACTTAAGAATAAACCTACCAGAGGGGCACCTGGGTGGCTCAGTTGGTTGAGCATCTGACTTCGCCTCAGGTCATGATCTGAAGGCTGGTGAATTCTAGCTCTGCATTGGGTTCTATGCTGACAACTCAGAGCCTGGAGCCTGCTTCAGATTCTGTGTCTCCCTCTCTATCTGTCCCTCCCCTGCTTGTGCTCTGTCTCTAAAAAATGAGTAAAGATTAAAAAAAAAAAAAAAAAAGCCTACCAGAGAAGGTTCTGAAATCTTGTGGATATATAAAGTTTTAGGAGTCCATGAAAAATAGTAAGGTCTTAAAAAATAAAGTTGTTTAGGGGCGCCTGGGTGGCTCAGTCGGTTGAGCGTCTGACTTCGACTCAGGGCATGATCTCGTGGTCCGTGAGTTCGAGCCCCGCGTCGGGCTCTGTGCTGACAGCTCAGAGCCTGGAGCCTGTTTCAGATTCTGTGTCTTACTCTCTGACCCTCCCCCGTTCATGCTCTCTCTCTGTCTCAAAAATAAATAAACGTTAAAAAACATAAATAAAAGTTGTTTAGATCAAATAGAGCAAAACAAAACCTAATTTTCTCAAAAGAAGTGGTGGTCTCCTTTGTAAATACTCTTTAAAAAGTATTAATAGAATGGGCACCTGGGTGGCTTAGTTGGATAAGTGTCCAACTTCGGATCAGGTCATGATCTTACATTTGTGAGTTTGAGCCCCCCACTGGGCTGTCTGTGTCAGTGTGGAGCCCACTTCAGATCCTCTGTCCCCCTCTCCCTCTGTCTCTCCCCCGCTTGCATTCACGCATTCTTTTCTCTCTCTCTCAAAAATAAACATTCAAAAAAATAATAGAAGATTTTCTTAACCTGAAGATGATCTATTCTGTATCAGTGGTCAGTACCCTTTGTAGTGGTGAAATTCTAGAGAAAATCAAGAAGAAAAGAAACGTTTTCTGCAACATTATTTCACATAATTCTGGGGGAGTCACAAAGGGATAAAGCAAGGAACAAACAGCACAATCTCTCCTTCTCTGCCCCTCCCCTGCTTGTGCTGTCTCTCTCAAGATACATAAATAAAATTTAAAAAGATCAGTAACTTTCTACTTACATGAAATTTTAGGCAGATTTTTGAGTTTTCCTCTTGGTGAGTTTGTTAGCCTGACTGCCCATTAGCATTACCTGGAAGCTTTAAAAAAAAACACAGATGCCCAGGCTATTTGAATCTCTGCAGGTGGGGTCCAGGGCATCACTATTTGTTCACTATTTGTTGAAGGTTGAGAAACACAACTTTAGGTTTACCTTTTAAAAAAATATTTATTTACTTTTGCACATGTGTGTGCACAAGTGGAGGAGGGGCAGAGTAAGAGGGAGACAGTGAATCCCAAGCAGGCTCCTCGCTGTCAGCGCAGAGTCTGCCGGTGTGGATCTCAAATCAAGTCAGATGCTTAATCAACTGAGCCACTCAGGCGCCCCACTTTCGGTGTCTTTTTAATGACAATCATTAGTGATTGCTTTAACCCTTGTAAATGGATAAAATCCATTAATAACAAAAGATTGGGAAAGAGCCTATTCAGAACAACAACCAAAATTGTAAGAATCATCTAAACTAACAACTTACGCAATCTATCTATTTGAAGAAAAGTATAAAACTTCAACAAATAATGTAAAGGCTTGAAAAGTGTCCTAGATGGGAATGCTGAGTATTTTTAAAATGTCAGCACTTTTCCAAATTGAATTACAAGTTTAATACAATTCTAGTCAACATTTCAGTGGGATTTTTTTAAAGTTTGGCAACATTATTCTGAAATTTACTCAAAATGATGCACAAGTGAGAAGAGCAAAGAAAAAACTTAAAAACCATAATTGGGAGAGACTCTCCTTGACTGGCTTTAAAACAGATCACAAAGCACAGTAATTTAAACATTTTGGAACCATGGCATTATTGGCTTCACTTATGGGAGGTGATCAGCGCTTACCTCCCTAGGATATATATTTAGGTGCCTCAGTTTTTAAGCAAGGAAGTTTTTTCAGCCTGAAAGAGTAAACTGTGACCTTTTCGTGAAGATTGTGATTAGCCAGCACTGACTTTATGCGTAAGAGGGGCGCCGTGATTTGCTGTGAGCTGTTGTTGCTTCAGTAGCCATGTGCCAGAATGGTTTCTCAGGAAACTACTTGGACATACCCCACGGCCGGCCCACATCAGAGCAGCTCCCTTCCTGGCAGTCGTCTAAATCTACAGTACTCTGTATCCTATAGTGAAGTCTGATGTATCGTGAAAAAGGTCAGAAGATTCACAGGCTGCTTCTTAGCTTAGATCAATGAGACAGGGCTTGTTTTTTTCTCTTTTAGGGTGAAATTGTCAAGAAGTATACTCAGTTCAATCCTAAAACCTATGAAGAGAGGATTAATTTAATCCTACAGATGTGTGTTGAAGCTGCAGCAGAAGCTGTAAAACTGAACTGCAGAATTTTGGGAGTAGGTGAGATTGTGAATTACATATTCAAGAAATGTTCGTTTTTTTTTTTAATATGAAATTTATTGGCAAATTGGTTTCCATACAACACCCAGTGCTCATCCCCACAGGTGCCCTCCTCAATGCCCATCGCCCACTCTCCCCTCCCTCCTACCCTCCATCAACCCTGTTTATTCTCAGTTTTTAAGAGTCTCTTATGGTTTGCCTCCTTCCCTCTCTGTAACTTTTTCCCCCCTTCCCCTCCCCCATGGTCTTCGTTAAGTTTCTCAGGATCCACATAAGAGTGAAAATGTATGGTATCTGTCTTTCTCTGTATGACTTATTTCACTTAGCATAACACTCTCCAGTTGCATCCACATTGCTACAAAAGGCCATATTTCATTCTTCCTCATTGCCAAGTAGTATTCCACTATGTATATAAACCACAATTACTTTATCCATTCATCAGTGGATGGACATTTAGGCTCTTTCCATGATTTGGCTATTGTTGAAAGTGCTGCTATAAACATTGGGGTACACGTGCCCCTGTGCATCAGCACTCCTGTATCCCTTGGGTAAATTCCTAGCAGTGCTACTGCTGGGTCATAGGGTAGGTCTATTTTTAATTTTTTGAGGAACCTCCACACTGTTTTCCAGAGCGGCTGCACCAATTTGCATTCCCACCAACAGTGCAAGAGGGTTCCCATTTCTCCACATCCTCTCCAGCGTCTATAGTCTCCTGATTTGTTAAGAAATGTTCATTTTGACATACAGAGTTTTCCAAGTTCTGATGCATGACTGACCATCATGTCACTGCTCTGTGTACAGATGGCTCCAGGGCCTATCTGTGGGCCCCAAGCGTGAGGACTTCCTAGAACCCCAGTAATTGTTATGGGTACATTAGTGGGGAGCTACAGATTTTGCTCAGAATTGCCTGACGTTTCCTTGCAATCTTTGGTAATGCTTGTCTTAGGAGATCTTGGGTGAATTAATTTGTGTTTGAAACCCAGTAAGTTGGCATACTTTCTAAGGTTGCTTATGAGAATTATTTTCCTTGTGTGTGTGGTGGAGCTCAGGTATTTCCACGGGTGGCCGGGTAAATCCTCGGGAAGGAATTGTGCTGCATTCAACTAAACTGATTCAAGAATGGAACTCTGTGGACCTCAGGACCCCCCTGTCTGACACCTTACATCTCCCTGTGTGGGTGGACAATGATGGCAATTGTGCTGCCCTGGCGGAAAGGAAATTTGGCCAAGGAAAGGGCCTGGAAAACTTTGTGACACTTATCACAGGTACAGGTAAGAGGAGTAAGAGGTTGTTTGAGGAGCTAGAATGGGTGTTGGGGCATGCCTTCAGCACCAGCAGGCAGCTTGTGAGTGTGCTTTAGTGTTCACTTCCTGCCTGAGTAGAGCCAGGAGGTGAGCCCCACATGAGAGCTTAGGGCCTTCTCAGTCTTTCCTGGGCATATGCCCTGCCCTGGGCATGTGTGTGGACCTCAGATTGCTAGGAACTTGTCAGAGCTGTTCAAAGCTCTTACTCCCCAAAGCTTCTCATTCCCAGCTTTGCCTCCCAGTCTTCTTGGTTAGTATATTATTTGCGTCATCTCTCAGCTGTCGCCCTAGGCAGTAGAGACGAATAAATATATTTTGCCTTTAAATGTTTTTGGCAAAGGCCACCTGAGTGCCTCCCCAGCTCTAGGGGAGTTCTGAGGTCAGTGACACAAAGGTGAACTCTTCGAGTTGGTCCTCCACTAGCCGCCAAGTAGGTCAGAACAAGCAACCACAGGTTTTCGAGAATGAAGTTGGTCCTGCTTCTTCCAGTACTGCCGTCTCTGTGCAGGATGTGGGCTGGTTCAAGGCCACCAAACTGGGGAGTGGGTGGTGGGACCAGAAAATGCCAGAAGGAGCTCTTAAGACTCAGTTGTTTTTTTTTTCTCGAGTAAGCATTCCCTGGTTGTTACAAAACCTGTGATTAGTTTCCAGAGTTCCAAAAAAAATTGGTTCTGAGAGTTTTTGCCAGTTTATTCATTGCTTTAGTGGAGGGATGGACTTTTGGAGTCGCCTACTTTGCCATTTTTGCTGATGTCCTACTTTTGGAATGAAAAACAGACTGACCTAGTAAGTGGTTGAGCCACCATTTATCCCAGATATATGTAACTTCAAAACTTGTGTGCTTTTAAACTCTGAATTATGCTACCTCCTCTTGAAGCTCAGGCCCTTCTTCTCTTAGTTGCAGATACAGTTTTAGCAAGCTTGGATATCATTTCTTAGTTCAGAGCAGGTAATTTGCAAATTAGAAGGGTGGAGTTGAGTAGGTGCCACAGGAAGTAACTGATGGCAAGAGAGCTCTAAAAATAGTCTTCTCAGGCTTTCCTCCTTAATAACTCCTCCTAAACTTGGTAACAAGAGTCATTGATATTCATAATCATTGAATCATAGATTTTTGGACATGGTGGCATTAAGAGGCAAAATCTTAATATTCTCTGTTTAAGGAAGAAAGTGGTGTGTGAAAGGTGGTGTGCGATACATTTGGGAAAGATGGTCTTATCTTGGGTTTCTCCCACAGCAGATCCCAAGATGAGGACTTAGGTGTGAGAATTTTATGTTGGAGGTGATCCTGAGAAGCAGGAGTAAAGGAGTGAGAAGAGTAGAACAGAGTAGATGGAAAACCGTTATCCAAGTTGCCTTGAGGGCAGTGGGGACTGAAATCAACCAGAACCTCCCAAGAAGCCTGTGGAATATCATCCAGAATTGTCCACTGGAATCTGTTGGCTCTTACCTTGCTTGGTTGAGGATGCCCTGTGCTCACGTGGACAGTTAGGCTCTAACGTTAGTGTTGGAGATGGCCTTGGTGAGAACAGGCATTGTGAGCTTGAGGTGGTACACTGGCATCACACGGTGAGTCTGAGCCTGCATGGATCTGTTCCCCACAGCTGTGCTTGAAATCACAGTGAGCCACGTAGGTGTGACACAGGGCATCAGAGGATCTGCTAGATAGATTTTCCTCCAAAATGCTTCCAGGTGAAGTGTTAATACTTAGTAAGTTTCCGCTATTTAGGAAAAGGGGCATCATAAAGAATCACACATTCTAAAGCTTTGCTAAACACATGAGGCATTGCCATATTTCAGCTTTCTGTTTCAGGGGAAGAGCCACCTCAGTGATTATTGTCTCTCGCTGTAGGAATTGGCGGGGGTATCATCCATCAGCACGAATTGATCCATGGAAGCTCCTTCTGTGCTGCAGAACTTGGCCACCTTGTTGTGTCTCTGGATGGGCCTGATTGTTCCTGTGGAAGTCATGGGTGTATTGAAGCATATGCCTCTGGAATGGCCTTACAGAGGGAAGCAAAAAAGCTACATGATGGTTGGTTTCTTTCTCCTGAGGGATTAAATTGCTAAATTGTAGACAAGTATTTCAAAGTACATATTCCAAAAAGAGCTGAACACTGAAGCCAGAACTTCTACCCTTCTCACTTCCTGGAGGAAAGATGGGGTTCCTCATACTAAAACTCCCAGGTACCCTTAGTCTTGACCCATATTAACACTTTCCTCTCCAATGCTGGGGGTGGACAAGGGTCTTGAGCTCCAGGAGAGCAGGGAGGATTTTTTTAATTTTTGTTTCCTCGGCCTCTAGCACAGGGTGGGTGCTTAATACACATTTTTAAAACTTTCTTTTTTTAATGTTTGTTTATTTTTGAGACAGAAACAGAGTGTGAGCAGGGAAGGGGCAAAGAGAGAGACACAGGATCTGAAGCAGGCTCGAGGGTCTGAGCTTTCAGCACAGAGCCTGATGTGGGGCTCGAACTTGTGAACCATGAGATCGTGACCTGAGCCAAAGTTGGATGTTTAACCAACTGAGCCACCCAGGTGCCCCCTTAATACACATTTAAAAAAATTTTTTTTAACATGTATTTATTTTTGAGAGACAGAGGCAGAGCATGAGCTGGGGAGTGGGGGGAGAGAGAGACAGAGAGACAGAGAGACAGAGATACAGAATCTGAAGAAGGCTCCAGGCTCTGAGCTGTTTGTTAGCACAGAGCCTGGCATGGGGCTCGAACCCACAAACTCCAAGACCATGACCTGAACCAAAGTCAGGTGCTCAACCAACTGAGCCACCCAGGCGCTCCCCGTCCCCCCACTTAATACACATTTTAATGAAGAAGTAAATGGATTAACATACTACAGTTGTGAAGTCTGAGAAGTCTATTTGAGTTAAAGCTATTTCTGGACATGTTAATAAAAGGATGGTTTCTAGCCTAAGAAAAAGGAGTAATTTAATATCATTATAATACATTGTCAAGTGCACTGAGAATGATGGCCAAGGAATGTAGACGTATAGAAGGACACCAGCGTTCTCTCCCTGCCCTCTTCATATGGGGAAGGGAGTGTTAGGGTGCTGTCTGGAGGTTGAGAGAGGGTAAGTAGAATTAGCAGGGCAAGTTGGGATGAGCCAGGGATGCTTCCAAGCCTGGGAAACAGTGGTATGGGTACATAAAGGGCAAGGTAGGGTAGAGCGTAGCAAGAGGGAGGCCAGGACCAGCAGCTAATGAAGCCATTGAGAACTTTTAGGGGAAAAGCATGGTCAGATCTGAATTTTTTTCTGTTTTTTGGGAGAAAAATAGTAGTTGAATGGAGTGGCTTTATTTTTCAAAATCTTATTTAAATTCTAGTTAACATACAGTACAGTATTGGTTTTAGGAGTAGAATTTAGTGTCTTTTTTCCATTGGATATTCTTTTCTGCTTTGTTGAAGATTAGTTGACCCTATAGTTGTGGGTCCATTTCTGGGGTTTTTATTCTGTTCCATTGATCTATGTGTCTGTTTTCATGCCAGTACCATACTGTCTGGATGACTACAGCTTTGTAATATAGCTTGAAATCCAGAATCGTGATGCCTCCAGTTTTGTTTGTTTCAGGATTGATTTGGCTATTAGGGATGATTCCATAGAAATTTTAGGATTATTTGTTCTAGCTCTGTGAAAAATGCTGGTGGTATTTTGATGGAGATTGTGTTAAATGTGTAGATTGCTTTGGGTAATATAGACATTTTAACAATGTTTGTTCTTCCAATCCATGAGCAAGGAATGCTTTTCCATTTCTTTGTGTCCTCTTCAATTTCTTTCATAAGTGTTCTGTAGTTTTCAAGAGTTTTACCTGTTTGGTTAGGTTTATTCCTAGGTATCTTACGGGTTTTGGTGCAATTGCAAATGGGATTGATTCTTTGATTTCTTTTTCTGCTGCTTCGTTTTTGGTGTATAGAAATACAACCAATTTCTGTATGTTGATTTTATATCCTGCAACTTTGCTCAGTTCATGTATTAGTTCTAGAAATTTTTTGCTGGAGTCTTTTGGGTTTTCTACATAGAGTATCATGTCGTCTGCAGATAGTGAAAGGTGGACTTCTTCCTTGCTGATTTTGATGCGTTTTATTTCTTTTTGTTGTCTGAATCCTGAGGTTAAGACTTCCAGTACTATGTTAAATAGTAATGGTGAGAGTGGACATCCTTGTCTTGTTCCTCAAGGAGAAAGGCTCTCAGTTTTTCCCCATTGAGAATGGTTAATTAGCTGTGGGTCTTTCATATGTAGCTTTTATGATGTTGAGGTATGTTCCATCAATGCCTACTTTGTTGAGGGTTTTTATCAAGAATGAATGCTGTATTTTGTCATCTATTGAGAGGATCATATGGTTCTTATCCTTTCTCTTATCAATGTGGTGTATCACGTTGATTGATTTGCACATATTGAACCAGCTCTGCAGCCCAGGAATAAAAAATCCCATTTGATTGTGGTAAATAATTCTTTTAATGTAGTGTTGGATTCAATTTGCTAGTATCTTGTTGAGAATTTTTGCATCCATGTTCATTAGGGATATTGGCCTGTAATTCTCCTTTTTATTGGGGTCATTGTCTGGTTTTGGAATCAAGGTAATGCTGGCCTTGTAGAATTAGTTTGGAAGTTTTCCTTCCATTTCTGATTTTTGGAATAGTTTGAGAAGAATAGGTATTACTACTACTTTTTTTTTTTTTTAAGTTTGTTTGTTTATTTCTGAGACAATGTGCATGCGCAAGCTGGGGAGGAGCAGAGAGAGGGGAAGAGAGAATCCCAATGATGCTAATAGCATGGAACCTGAGAGAGGGCTCAATCCCACAAACCGTGAGATCATGACCTGAGCCAAAATCAAGAGTCAGATGCTTAACCTACTGAGCCACCCAGGCACCCTAGTATTAACTCTTCTTTCAAGGTACGGTAGAATTCCCCTGGGAAGCCATCTGGCCCTGGACTTTTGTTTGTTGGGAGTTTTTTGATTACAGTTTCAATTTCTTTGCTAATTATGAGTCTGTTTAAATTTTCTATTTCTTCCTGTTTCAGTTTTGGTAGTTTGCATGTTTCTAGGAATTTGTCTATCTTTATGATTGCCCAGTTTGTTGGCATGTAATTTTTCATAATATTCTCTTATAATTGTATTTCTGAGGTGTTGGTAGTGATCTGTCCCCTTTCATTTGTGATTTTATTTATTTGGGTCCTTTCTTTTTTCTTTTTGACAAGTCTGGTTAGGAGGTTATCAATTTTATTCTTTCAAAGAACCAGCTCTTAGTTTTGTTGCTCTGTTCTTTTTTGTTGTCGTTGTTTGTTTCTGTATCATTTATTTCTGCTCTGTCTTTATTATTTACCTTGTTCTGCTGGCTTTAGGCTTTCTTTATTTTCCCTTTTCTAGCTCCTTTATGTGTAACGTTAGGTTGTGTATTTGAGACCTTTCTTGATTCTTGAGGTAGGCCTGTATTGCAAGATACTTCCCTCTTAAGACTGCCTTTGCTGCATCCCAGAGGTTTTGGACTGTCGTGTATTCATTTTCATTTGCTTCCATGTACTTTTTTTATTTCTTCTTTAATTTCCTCATTAACCCATTCATTCTTTAGTGTGATGTTATTTAACCTCCATGTATTTGTGATCTTTTCAAATTTTTTCTTGTGGTTGACTTCAAGTTTCATAGCGTTGTGGTCTCAAAATATGCATGGTTGATCTCAGTCTTTTAAGGGCTGATTTGTGACCCAATATATGATCTATTCTGGAGAATATTCCGTGTGTACTCTAAAAGAATGTGTATTCTGCTGCTTTAGGATCAAATGTTCTGACTATATGTGTTAAGTCCATCTGGTCCAGTGTGTCATTCAAAGCCATTGTTTCCTTGTTGATTTTCTGCTTAATCTGTAAATTGGTATAAGTGGGGTGTTAAAACTCCCTACTAGTATTGTATTTCATCAGTGAGTTTCTTTATGTCTGTTAGTAATTGATTTGGGTGTCCCAGGTTGGCATAAATATTTACAATTAGAACTTGATGGGTAGACTCCTTAATTATGATATAATGCCCTTCTTCATTTCTCTTTATGGTCTTTGGTTTAAAATCTAGTTTGTCTGATAGAAGTATGGCTATTCCAGCTTTCTGTTAGTATCCATTATCATGATAGATGGTTCTCCATCACCTCACTTTGAATCTGCTGATGTCTTTAGGTCTAAAATAAGTCTCCTATAGACAGGTTATAGATGGGTCTTGTTTTTGTTTTTTGTATCCATTCTGATACCCTGTATCTTTTGATTGGAGCATTTAGTCCATTTACAGTCAGGGTGATTATTGAAAGAAAGATAGGAGTTTACTGCCATTATGTTACCTGTAAAGTTGGTGTTTCTGATGACGTTCTCTGTTCCTTTCCAGTCTTCGTTGCTTTTGGTCTTTTTTTTTCCCCCCAGAGTCCCTCTTAATATTTCTTGAAGGAATGGCTTAGTGGTCACAGATTCATTCAGTTTTGGGGGAAACTCTTTATCTCTCCTTCTATTCTGAATGACAGCTTTGATGGATAAGGTATTCTTGGCTTCATATTTTTCTCATTCAGCATGTTGAATATATTCTGCTATTCCCTTCTGGCTTGGCAAGTTTCTCTGGGCAGATTTGCTGCGAACCTGATCTGTCTTCCCTTGTAGGTTAAGGACTTTTTCCCCTTGCTGCTTTCAGGACTCTTTCCTTGTCTGTGTATTTGGTGAAATTTGACTATGATATGCCTTGGTGATGACCAGCTTTTGTTGAATGTAATGAGAGTTCTCTATGCTTCTTGGATTTTGATGTCTGCATGCTTCCCCAGATTAGGGAAGTTTTCAGCTATAATTTGCTCACCGAAACATTCTGCTCCTTTCTCTCTCTCTTCATTTTCTGGGACTCCTATGATAAGAGTGTTACTCCGTTTTAATAAGTTGTTGAGTTTCCTAAGTCTACCTTCGTGATCCATTATCTTTGTTTCCCTCTTCTTTTCAGCTTCATTATTTTCGATAATTTTAACTTCTGTATCACTGATTTGTTTCTCAGATTCACCCATTCTCACTGTTGTGACATCCATTCAGGTTTGCAGTTTGGTTATAGCATTTTTAATTTTAGCCTGACTAGGTTTTAGCTTTTATCTCTGCAGTAAGGGATTCTCTACAGTCTTCTAAGCATTTGTCAAGCCCAGCTAGAATCCTTATAATTGTTGTTTTAAATTCTAGTTCAGACATATTACTTATATCTCTATTGATTAATTCCCTGGCTGTCATTTCTTCCTGTTCTTTCTTTTGGGGTGAATTCATCCATCTTGTCATTTTGGAGGGGAAAAAAGTAATAAAATGGAATTTAAAAAATAATAAAGGAAGCTAGATCATTGGTGTATAGCTTGAAGCTTGATAGAAGAAAAAAGATTAAGAAAAGGTAAAAAAAAAATTTTTTTAATTAAAAAAAATAAAATACAATAAAAAATAAAAAATTTGCTTTCTGTATCCCAGGAAAAAAAACACAAAAACAAATAATAGAAACAAAGCAAAGAAACAAAACCCGAAGGAAGCTAGATCCTGTTTCCCCTAGAGCTGAAGCTTTGCAGCATTCTATGATCTGTAGACCTAGTGCATGGAAGCGGTTTGTGTTGGTCTTCTCATTGAGGGGCCTACTACTTTGATTCTCAGGCCAACTTGCTCTACCAGAGATGTGCCTGGAGGGCGCAAGGGGGCGGGGCTTGGTGTATTGGCTCTGTTCTCCACTTGGTGGCTCCATTCTCTACTTGGTGGCGCTGTTTACCTCACTGAGGTTGATCAGTGCTGATGGGCTAGGGGTGAAAATGGCTTCACCCCACTCTGTAGTCTCCAGAGAGGGAAGTTTGTGCCCCCACAGATGTGCAATCAGTCATCCTCCTGTGTCCCCAGATTCTGTCAGCTCCCCACCTTCATTCACCCTGTGTCTGTCTGCGCTGTCCACCTGCCATATGGTGCCACCCTCCTGGGTTTTATCTCAGACACAGCTGTGTTTCAAAACCCCACATTTCAGAGGCCCCTGCAGCTTGGGCCTGCATTGAATCCTGTGGGACCACATTTTGCTGCACTGTGGCTGGTGCCGGCTTGTCCTAAGCAACAGTTGCGCGACTGTGCAGCAGCAGTGGCTTAGAGTTTATGGTAAATTGCAACACGCAGCCAGCATCTTTGTTCCTATACTGGTGAATGGGGCAGCTCAGTGGTACCCACCAGGGCTTTTGCCTGCTTGGGAGGCCATGTCGCCTCTACCAAATGCACTCCAGGGGATCCTCAGACCACACTGCCCACTCCGGGGCTCTGCCTTGCTTCCTCGAGGGAACTGACCTCTAAAACTTCAGACTCTGCACTCCACCCTCTCGTTTTTCCCCATCATTGGTTTTGGGGAACAGTTTTTTTGTGTAGTCCCCTGCATGTATTTTCACTATTTTATTTTTTTTCTTCATTCTTGTCTCCCCTCCCCCTGATCAGGGATCCCTCCCCTTCACAGGGTCAGCCATTCTTTTCTTCCAGTGACTCAACCTTCCACAGTTCCTACCTTGCATAGGTTGTTTTTTCTGTTCGTAGACATGCAGTTTTGTCTTGTAAGACTTCTGGTCAATTTCTTAGGTGTTCAGAATGATTTGATACTTATCTAGCAGTTTGGGGGAGGAGGCAAGCTTGGAGTCACCCTACTCCTCTACCATCTTGCCTTAATCCCTCCAAATGGAGTGGCTTTAAATAGTACAATTCTAGAGTGACTTCCCGTTTTCTAGTCGGACAGCTGGGGGTTGAGAATATGAAAGGAGGAGCAAGTTGTGGCAGAAGATGATGGTTGGGTGCTTATGGGACATAGGGTGGAGATGTGTAGGCAGAGCCTGGCTACAGGAGTCTGGTGCTCGGGAGAGAGGACTAGAGGTGGGGATTTGGGAATCATCAGTGCTGAGGTGGCAGTTAAACCTTTGAATTGAATGAGATTGGAGTGAGGCAAGAGTTAGAGGTGGAACCTTGCAAAACAGTGTTTAATGGGCAGAAAGGAAAACCAGGAATGGGTAAAGGCACAGAAGCCAAAAGGGAGAGTGCTTTGGGGAGGGAATAGTTGGGAATGTCAGGTGCTGCTTTTGAGAGAGAAAATCAGAAAAAGGTATTGATTTTGGCCATGAGGACGCTATTTGAAGCCCTGAAAACTATTTTTCAACCTCATTTTTTACATTCAGCCCCCCTTAGGAGCCTGTTCAGACTTTTCTTAGTCTTCCCCCCCCCCCCCATAATACTTTAATACCATATATCTGTTGATCTGTTTGTATTTATGTACTATTTGTATAAGAAGAATAAGCTTATAAACTGCCCCCACCCCCCAAGAACCAGTTTTGGTCCCCATCAGGGCAAATGCATGTCTTAAGAAAGAGCACATTCGGGGTGCCTGGGTGGCTCAGTCGGTTAAGCGTCCGACTTCGGCTCAGGTCATGATCTCACGGTCTGTGAGTTCGAGCCCTGCATCGGGCTCTGTGCTGACAGCTCAGAGCCTGGAGCCTGCTTCAGATTCTGTGTCTCCCTCTCTCTCTGACCCTCCCCCGTTCATGCTCTGTTTCTGTCTGTCTCAAAAATAAATAAACATTAAAAAAGAAAGAGCACATTCAAATCACAGGAGCAGAAACTTGACTACGCTGAGAGGGAAGAAGTGCTTTGAAGACATGGAAATTGTGACCACCTGCCGGTGGAAAGCAGACAGTAGGAATGGAAGCAAGGGTTGAGAATGCGGGAGGGAAAGGGCAGTTGAGTCCCTACTATAAAGCTCCTGGTGAGGGGGTAGGAGATGAGCTGCAAGGCCTCGACAGAGGGCCCAAGGGAGGGGAAGGATGAGTGAAGGTGTGCAAACAGATATGTCTATAGGTGGGGGCAGAAAAGTGAGGGGACTGCTGCCTGTTGGTGTCCTTTAGCAGAGAGGCCAGCAGGATGGAAATCCTGTGGTAGGAGGTGGGGTATAAGGTGTGAGGTGGTGGAAACTGAGAAGAGCCACGGGGGGGGGGGGGGGGGACGGGAGAGCGCTGGCAGGGGCAGCTGCGAGAAGATCCTTGGATGGGGTCTAGGCGGCAGCCTGCATGGCTGGGATTTTCTCTCATCAGCACACAAGTATGACAGCAGACGAAGAGGCAGATTGACCTGGGTTGATGACGGGCAGGGTGAGGGGCAGAAAAGACCAGGACTATAGATAATAGACATGTTTAGTGAGCATTGACTCTGGCCAGCACTTAACTAAGTACTTGATATCTGTTAACCTCATTCAGTTCCTCACATAATCCTGCCAGGGTACATGGTGTTACCCGTTTTATAGAGAAGAGAAGGGTCTGCAGGTGGCGTGACGTGGACAGGGTTGTGCAGCTAGTAGTGGCCGAGCGCCAGCAACTGAGAACCCGTCAGCGTCAGTTCTTCAGGCCCTGCCGTGGAACGTGGGGCACTCACAGTAATGTGACCTGCATCTGGATAAAGGAAGGAGATAAATACAGAGGAGTCTGATAATTTGGGGGAAAAAAAACGTTAAGGACTCAGTTTCACGTGGAGGTGAGAAGTAAAGAAACTAGAGAGCCGGCTAGGAGGCTGTGGTTGGAGTTGAGGATTTTCCAGGTGGGGAAGTTCTGGATGATAGGTAACCAAGACAGCAAGAGGACGGCGGCCTCTGGAAACTGTATGTGGACATTTGTGCGTGGTAAAAAGCTTTGCAAATGTGAAAAGAAACCATGTCTTCCCACTTGGGGGCTTGCTGCCCGCAGGCAAACTTAAAAGGTTGGCCCTGCTGCAGGGCTGCCACAGCTCAGTGATGACTGCTGCCTCTTGCCTCTTCTCTAACAGAAGACCTGCTCTTGGTGGAAGGGATGTCAGTGCCAAAAGACGAGGCCGTGAGTGCAGTCCATCTCATCCAAGCCGCAAAACTTGGCAACGTGAAGGCCCAGAGCATCTTGAGAACAGGTGAGCATGTGGCTCTGGGCAGCTGTGCCCTAGAGGGCCCCTCAGACCGCCCAGGGCTCCAACACGTACCCAGCCCCCCTCGGGACCAATGCTCTGGAATGTGTGTTCAGGGCCGTTTTTCCCTGCTTTCTGAGAGTGAAAAAAAGGAAATGGCATTCAAGGTATTTGGCAGCATTGCTTTATTAAACAAGTTTTTTGTTTTGTTTTACAACCATGAATAAACTACTTGTTCATTTTATAGGAGATCTAGAGAAATACAGGAGAGTAGGAAAAAGTATCCCTTTGGGGAGCCTGGGTGGCTCAGTCGGTTGAGCATCCGACTTCAGCTCAGGTCATGATCTCACTGTTTGAGAGTTCGAGCCCCACGTCCGGCTCTGTGCTGACAGCTCAGAGCCTGGAGCCTGTGTCAGATTCTGTGTCTCCCTCTCTCTCTGCCCCACCCCCACTCTCTCACATGCGCTCTTTCTCTCTCATTCAAAAATAAACATTAAAAAAAATTGAAAAAGTATCCCTTCAAGTTTTGCTCTTCAGAGATAGTCAACTATTAGCATTCCCTTCCAGTCTTTTCCAGTTTTTTTTTTTTTTTTAAACATAGTTGAGAGCATATGGTGTAGTATTACCATATTTGCTTTTTTTAAATTTCGAAGCATAACAACATTTTCTCATATTAAGAATAAATCATGAGGGCGCCTGGATGGCTCAGTTGGTTAAGCATCCGACTCTTGATTTGGCTCAGGTCATGATCTCACAGTTGGTGAGTTTGAGCCTGCATTGGCAGTGAGGAGTCTGCTTTGGATATTCTCTCTCTCTCTCTCTCTCTCTCTCTCTCTCTCTGCCCCTCCTCCACTCAAGCGTACGCTTTCCCTCTCAAAATCAATAGGAGCGGGTGGCTCAGTCAGTTAAATGGCCAACTTCACCTTAAGTCATGATCTCATGGTTCATGAGTTTGAGCCCCACATCAGGCTCTCTGCTGTCAGCACAAGCCTGCTTTGGATTCTTTGTACCCCTCTCTCTCTGCCTCCCATCTCAAAAATAAACATTAAAAAATAATTAATAAACCTAAAAAAAAGAATAAGTCACAAACAGCTTTAAAAGTACCACTTTCTCTTACGTAGTGTGAATGTAGTGAGTATTCTGGGCGGCTGACTCTTTCCACTGTCCTCTGGTGTTTTTGATTTGGCTCTCTCCTTGAGACTTATTTTCATTTTTGTTGTCTTGTAGCTGGAACGGCTTTGGGTCTTGGGGTTGTGAACATCCTCCACACTATAAATCCTTCCCTTGTGATCCTCTCTGGAGTCCTAGCCAGTCACTACATCCACATCGTCAAAGATGTCATCCGCCAGCAAGCCTTGTCCTCGGTTCAGGATGTGGACGTGGTAGTTTCGGATTTGGTGGATCCCGCCCTGCTCGGTGCCGCCAGCATGGTTTTGGACTACACAACTCGCAGGATCTGCTAGGCCTCCCAGGAGGGGACATGGACCAAGACTCAGAACTTCTTCGTGGAATCAGGTTGTCTTTTAGATGAGCGTTTCTTACAAAGCAAATTTGGTATTTAGCAGGTGACTTCAGCAGTTAAGTTTTTGCTTTTAGTCTCCTCTTCCAAAGTCACTTTTCCCAACCCATTTTGGTAGATGCTGCTCTTTCTGGGGTCATTTTAGCTCAAACCCTGTAAGTACCAGTCACAATTTTCTGTGCCAAAGGAGCTGTGATAGTAGACAAGGAAGCCTTAGGACTCTGCTCACCAGACGTACCACTTAGACCTGCAGGCCTTGCTTGAGATGGGACCTTGATACTGGAGTTAGGATTATTAATCCTTCCTACTCTGACCTTAAACTCAGATTGCAGAAAGGGATCCAGTCAGGAAACAGAAGGAAATCTCACCGTGAATGGCTAAAGTAAACTTTTTTAAAAACAGCTTTACTGAGATATTTTTAAAAGTGTACAATTTGGTAAGCTTTGACATATGTATATACCTGTGAAACCATCACCACAATCAAGACATTGGACATACCTGTCACCCCCAAATGTCATCTGCTTAAAGATGTTATTTGCTACTACTCTTGGAGAGTCTTGAGCAACTTTAGGGATCTGAATTACAGTGGCTTTAAGTGACCTTGTCCTTATCTTCTTAAGGACAGCTGAGAAGCCACTAGGACTTAACAGCCTCTGAAAGGAGATTAACCATCCCCAAAGGATCTTCGCTATGGACAAACACCTCTCCCTTCAATAACTTTTCATGCTAATGTGGAGTATGACCCTGGAGTATCTCCTAAGGCAGCGTTTGTGGAGCCTGTATCTGTGAATCTGGATTCTGGCGAAATACGATTTTGTGCTTTCATTGGTGTCTAGATACAAAGGCTAGGGTTCTTGCTATCAATTTCAACCTGGAAGAAATACGAATACCCACCATTTATTAAGTGCCTACTGTGTGCCAGGTTCTGAACTAGGTGCTCCATATACGTTATTCTAAATTCTCACAACCTGGGAGGTAGGTGTTTTAATTTCCATTTTATACAACCGCAAATTAAGTCTTGGCGCGTTTAAGTGATGGCACCTAAAGCTGTGTGGCTAGTGACTCTCAGAAACAGGATTTGCTCCCAGGTCCATCTGTGCTTTTCTGCTAAGCCACACAACCCCTCAAATAAAAACCTTGCAGAAGGTAAATATATCCTAATTTAGTTCAGACTAACAACAGCTTTAATAAGACTGTCTCATTAGCAGATGACTCAATTTGTCTTTGATGCTGTCCCTCAGTGATAAATTTAATCAAATATTCTTCTCTGCTGTGGACATTTTGCCAATACAGGTTTTTATGGGTACTTTCAGATGATCTAAGAAAGCATATGCATGTTTTTCAGATTCTTATTTTAGGAAAACCAGAAAGTTTCTATTGTTTCAGTGTTAGCATACAAAATAAAGTGTGAAAGAATCACTATTGCATTTGAACTACTTCCTTCCTGGTGGGTTAATGTGAATAGATAGGTTGGCTGATTCCAAGAACTCCACCGGCCCTGAAATAATCTCCAGGTCCTGGTTATTGTTGAAAAATTCCACCGTGATTCCTAGGAAGGAAGCTAGTTCTGCTTGGCGTCAGCGTCTGGGGTGAGGTGGTGTCCTGGGAAGGGACACCAGTTGTTCCTGGGCGACATCTGTAACTGCTCTGGACACCAGACGGTTGCATTGCTACCAGGCTTCATACCAAATATTTGGAAGGATGGTTCTAAATCTAAAACCAAATCTTAGTTTTTATTGAATTCACAGAAAGGATAATTAATATATTCCAACATAATTATTACTGACAGTTAAATCACATATTAATTTATTTTAGTGTAAATATTTGTATGTTACTGTTCTGAGCCACATTCTAAAGAAAAAATAAATATATTTCTTTGTGGAAATCCTAACATTTTTGCATTTTGTTTTCTTAATTAACTGTCTAGCTAAAATCCCTTCCCAGAAGAAATTTATGTTGTTGCACTGCTTACCTTTTGAAGGTCATGTAACTTCTTAAGGCATCTAGTACAGATTTCTTAACCAAACAAATAATCTTTGATAATACGGAGTACTGCTATATAGTATTTTTATATATTTCAGATGATCACCACAGTAAGTCTAGTTAACAGCCATCACCATACCTACAGAACTTTTTTTTTTCTTGTAATGAGAACTTTTAAGATCGACTCTTGTAGCAACTTTCAAATATATGGTATTTGAGGTACAGGCGTACCTCATTTTACTGCGCTTCACAGATAATGTGGTTTTTCTTTTTTGGTTTTTTTTTTGTTTGTTTTTTTACAAATTGAAGGTTTGTGGCAACCCTGTGTCACACAAATCTATTGGCACCATTTTCCCAACAGCATCTGCTCACTTTGTGTCTCTGTCACTAGTTGGTAATGATCGCAGTATTTCAAACTTTTTCATTATTATATTTGTTGTGGTGATCTGTGATGTTACTGTTGTGTTTGGGGGCACCATAAGCTGCACCCATATGAGATGGTGAACTTAAACCAAGAAATATGTGTGTTCTGACTGCTCCACTGACTCGCCGTTCCTCCATCTGTCTCCCTCCTCACACCTCCCTATTCCCTGAGACACAATATTGGAATTAGGCCAGTTAATAACCCTACAATGCCTTCTGTGTATTCAAACAAAAGGAAACGTTACACATCTCTCACTTTAACTCAAAGGCTAGAAATGAGTGAGAAGGGCAGGCCAAAAGCCGAGACAGGCCGAAGCTATGCTTCTCACGCCAGATAGCCAAGTTGTAAATGCAAAGGAAAAGTTCCTGAAGGAAATGAAAAGTTCACTTGCTACTCCAATGAGCACACATATGGTAACAAGGCGAAACAGCCTTATCATTGGTATGGAGAAAGCTTCAGTGGTCTGGATAGAAGATCAAGCCAGCCACATTTCCTTAAGCCAAAGCCTAATCCACAGCAAGGTCCTAACTCTCTTTAATTCTGTGAAGGCTGAGAGAGGTGAGGAAACTACAGTAGAAAAGTTGGAAGCTAGCAGAGGTGGCTTCATGAGGTTCAAGGAAAGAGGCCATCTCCGTGACATAAAGTTGCAAGGTGAAGCAGCAAGTGCTGATGCAGAAGCTGCAGCAAGTTATCCAGAAGAGCCAGCTAAGATCATTAACGGAGGCGGCTACATGAGACAACAGATTTTCAATGCAGACAAAGCAGCCATATATTGGAAGAAGATGTCTTCTAGGACTTTCATAGCTAGAGAGGAGAAGTCAGTTCCTGGCTTCAAACTTCAAACGATAGGTTGACTCTCATTAGGGGCTAAGGCAACTGGTGACTTTAAGTTGGAACCAGTCAGTGTTCATTCATATACCATTCCAAAAATCCTAGGGCATTTAAGAATTATGCTAAATCTACTCTGTCTGTGCTCTGTAAATGGAACAAAGCCTGGATGACGGCACATCTGTTTACAACATGGTTTGCTGAGTATTTTAAGCCCACTGTTGAGGCCTACTGCTCAGAAAAAAAAAGATTCCTTTCAAAATACCACTGCTCGTTGACAAGGCACCTGGTCACCAAAGAGTTCTGATAGAGAGGTACAATGACATTAATGTTATTTTCAAGCCTGCTAACAAAACATCCACTCTGCAGCCCATGGGTCGAGAAGTCATTTCAACTTTCAAGTCTTACTGTTTAAGAAATACCTTTCATCAGGCTCTAATGCCATATATAGTGATTCCTTTGATGGATCTGGGCAAAGGTAATTGAAAATCTTCTGGAAAGGATTCACCAAGTCCGGTGCCATTAAGAACACTCATGATTTATGGGAAGAGTCAAAATATCAACATTAACAGGAGTTTGGAAGAAGCTGATTTCAACCCTAATGGATGACTTTGAGGGGTTCAAGACTACAGTGGAGGAAGTGAATGCAGATGTGGTGGAAATAGCAAGGGAACTAGAATTAGAAGTGGAGCCTGAAGATGTGACTGGATTGCTATTACTGTCATGATAAGATTTTAATGGATGAGGAGTTGCTCCTTATGGATGAGCAAAGAAAGTGGTTTCTTGAGATGGAATCTACTCCTGGTGGAGATGCTGTGAAGACTGTTGAAATGACAGCAAAGGATTTAGAAATTACATAAACTTAGTTGATAAAGCAGTGTGGGGTTTGAGAGAATTGACTCCAATTTCAAAAGAAGTTCTGTGGGCGAATATCAAATGGCATTTAAATGCTACAGAGAAATTGTGAAGAGTCAATCAATGTGGCAAATTCATCGTTGTCTTATTTTAAGAACTTGCCACAGCCACATCAACCTTCAGCACCCACCACCCTGATCAGTCAGGGGCCACCAACATTGAGGCAGGACCCTCCACCAGGAAAAAGGATTACAACTCACTGAAAGCTAAGATGATGGTTAGCATTTTTTAGCAATAAAGCATTTTTTAATTAAGATATGTATGTTTTTAGACATAATGCTGCTGCACACTTAACAGACTACAGTATTATAATGTAAACATTTATTTGCACTGGGGAACCAGAAGATTCACTTGACTCACTTTATTGCAGTATTCCCTTTATTGCAGTGGTGTGGAATTGAACCTACAATATCTACAAGGTAGGCCTGTATTATTTATTTTTTGTTTATTTTTGAGAGAGGAGACAGAGCATTAGTAGGGGAGGGACCAAGAGATAGGGAGACACAGAATCTGAAGCAGGCTCCAGGCTCTCAGATGTCAGCACGGAGCCCAACACAGAGCTCAAACTCACCGCGACATCCTGAGCTGAAAAGTCAGACACCCAATCGACCGAGCTACCCAGGAGTCCCGGTAGGCCTGTATTATTAACTATAGTTGCCACACTGTGCATTACTTCCCCATGACTCAATAAATGGAAATTTGTATCTTTTGACTCCCTTCAGCCGTTTCACCCACCCCTTCCCCATCCTGCACCTCTGACAACCACCAGTGTGTTACCTCTTCTCTATGAGCATGGTTTTTGGAGTTTTGTTTTTTTTTTTTAAGATTCTACTTAGAAGTGGATATTTCATATGGTATTTGTCTTTCTGACTTTGCCCTCAAGGCCTATCCATGTCACAAATGGCAGTATTTCATTTTTTATGGTTGAATAATGTGTGTATGTGTGTGTTTGTGTACGTGTACATGTATGTGTACACAGATACCACATTTTCTTTATCCATTTATCCACTGATGTACACTCAGGTTGTTTCCAGATCTTGGCTATTGTAAATAATGCTCTAGTGAAGAAGGGGTGCATTTATCTTTTCAAGTTAGTCTTTTCATTTTCTTTGTTAAAATACCCAGAAGTGCAATTGAACTATACATTGGTTCTATTTTTAAATCTTTGAGGAAACTTCATACCATTTTCCACTGTGGCTGCACCAATTTGCTTCCTACCAACATAGTACGAGGAGTCCCTTTTCTCCACATTCTCCCCGTTGTTGTTTTTTTTTTTTTTTAATGTTTTTATTTATTTTTAAGACGGAGACAGCATGAGCAGGGGAGGGGCAGAGAGAGAGGGAGACACAGAATCCAAAGTAGGCTCCAGGCTCTGAGCTGTCAGCACAGAGCCTGACACGGGGCTCGAACTCACAGATTGTGATATCATGACCTGAGCTGAAGTCAGATGCTTAACCGACTGAGCCACCCCGGTGCCCCCTGTCTTTTTGATAATAGCCATTCTCACTGTGGTTTTGATTTGCATTTCCCTGATGATCAGGGATACTGAGCATCGATGCATCTAGCTAGCTGTTGGCTATCTGTATGTCTTTGGAAAAATGTCTGTTCAAATCCTTTGCCCATTTTTCAATCGGGTTTGGTTTTTTGTTCTGGTATAGGAATTTTTACATATTTTGGATTGACCCCTTATCAGATATGATTTGCAAATACTTTCTTCCACTCATTAGGTTGCCTTTTCATTTTGTTGGTTTCCTTTGTGCACAAACTTTTTATTTTAATGTAGTCCCACTTTTCATTTTTGCGTTTGGTGTCACATTCAGAAAATCACCAAGACTGATGTCAAGGAGTTTATTGCCTACTGGTTTCATGTCTTCTATTCAACTCTTTAATCCATTTTGAGCTAACTTTTGTGTATGGTGTAAGATAAGTGACCTAATTTTCCCAACAGCAATTATTGAATACACTGTCTTTTCTTGATTATATATTCTTGTCTCCTTTGTCATAAATTAACTGACCATACATTCATTGGTTTATTTCTAGGCTATTCTGTGCCATTAATCTAGGTCTGTATTTATGCCAATACTCGATTACTATAGCTTTGTAATAATATAGTTTGAAATTAAGGAGCATGAGGCCTCCAGCTTTGTTCTTTCTCAAGATTGTGTTGGCTGTTTGGAGCCTTTCGGGGTCCCATACAAATTTTAGGGGTGTTTTTTAAAAATGCCATTGGAATTTTGAGAGATGGCATTGAATCTGTAGGTTGCTTTGGGTAGTGTGAACATTTTAACAATATTCGCCCAATCCCTAAGCATGGAGTAGCTTTCCATTGATTTGTCTGCAGTTTCATTTATGTCAGTTTTCAGTGTACAGGTCTTTCATGTTTTTGTTTAAAAATCCCTGGGTATTTTGTTTTTGATGCCGTTTTATAAATGGGATTATTTTAATTTCTCTTTCTGGTAGTTATTAGTGTACAGAAACGCAAGATTCCTGTGTATTGATTTTGTGTTCTGCAACTTTACTGAATTTATTAGTTACAACAGTTTTTTGGTCTTTGGGGTTTTCTATATGTCATTTTATCTGCAAAAACTGACAATTTGGGTGCCTTTTGCTTGCCTAATTGCTCTGGCTAGGACTTCCAATACTATGTTAACATTTAAAATTTGACATAAAAAGCAAAGTGGTCCAAAGAAAGAAGTTTGAAACTGAATGTTGAACACTCTACTGAGTCCATGGACCGAACTCCCTCCTTTTTATGAAACCCCATGTGGGGGATGCAGGTTATCAGGAACAATTCTAAGTTACTACAGCTTTGTCACAAACCACCCTAAAAACTTAAGAGGTTCAAACAGTAATCCTTTCTCTCTCGGATTCTGTGGACTAGGAATTTAGGAAAGGCTCTACTTGGCAGTTCCGACTCCAGGTATCGGATGTATTTGCATTTACAGCGGCTAGAGCTGGGCTAGCGGGAAGTTAGAACACGAGGGACTGGCCAGACGTCTCTGCTTGTAGTTTCAGGATCTCTCTGTGTGGGCTGGTCTGGGCTTCCTCACAGAATTGGCTTCAGGGTGACTCAAGGACTTACCAGCCTGTGTAGCTTTGCGTGTTTCAACAGACCAGCTGTAAGCTGTGTTGCCTTTGATCTAGCTTTGGAAGTCACAGAGCAGTCCTTTTGTCGTGTCAACCAGTCACCTCTTGATCTGGGGAATGTCAGACTTTATGGATCTTTTACAACCACCACATCTCCCCTCAGGAAGCCCATCTGGTGTGAGAGAGGCAAGACCAGCCTAGATACTGCCACCAGAATACCGAAAGGTAAGCTGCCCCACGTAGAAGGCCATGGGAGCTCACCGAGGGGAGTAAGGGAAAGCATTTTGGAGGCGACCTTTGAGCTGGTTCTTAAGATGGATTTTGACATTTTGAATGGCATTAGCAAGGTCCAGAAGTAATAAATGGTTGAACAGCGAGTGATTACTTGACTGCAATCAAAAGTGGCTGAAGGAGGAGTGAGCAGAGGCCAGAAATGTGAGCCAGATCAAGGAATGCCCAACCTAAGCACTTCGAGAGAGGTGGGGACATGGGCAGAAAAGTAATGAAGGTTCCTCTCCCCTCCAGATACAATTACCATGGGAGAGATGGTGAACTTTCCTTCTTGGCAATATCTACTACCCCTCCTGGGTGGTATTACAGGAGTTTACAGCAGTCTCCAACTTGGAAATAGTATCAGGTAACTAGAAGCATGTATTTCTGATTTGGCTTTATTAGTTGCTTGAACTATCACCTAAAATGTGACAGGCTGAAAGGCATATAACACGTGTTGAAGCCTGAATGGAGTACACAGTCTCTTAGTGCTACCTGTCATGTAGATCAGTATGGTCCAGAACTTTCTGTGATGATGGCTGGGATGCTACCTAACCACAGGCAGCCATTAAGCATATGAAATCTAGGGCTGGAAATGTATTTTAATTAATTTAAGCACACGGGCCTAGTGTGCTGGTTAGCCAGGCCTACATGAAGGGTTTGGCAAGAGCAAGAGTGGAGTCCTAGGGCTGGCACAGACCCCAATGTGTGCTGTGGAAATTCAGAGTAACAGGGCTAGCCACAAAGTAATGCCATCCTGATTCAGGTTTACTGGGTCAATCTGATGGAATAATATATACCCCAGAGAGACCCCTGGTGAAAAATACTACCCAAGCCCCTAGAGTAGGGGACAGTGACAAGAGCCGGCTGGGAAAAATATCTGGGTTGGTAAGGGGATTCACAGCTCTCTCTCTGGGGAGCAATGGGAGGTTAATTTTCAGCCACGGGACTCCCTTTTTTCAAATAGAAACTTCCACAGCATCCTACTACATACAGATGGCAGTAACTTGGAGCTCTTTCAGTTCAGAGCGGGAGTGGACACTCCGTGGCTGTGCCTCCTCAGTGCTAGAAGTGATAAAAGGAAATCCATCATCCTTTCCAATCTTACTCCAACGTGCAGTGTATCTTGAGGTCAATAATGAGACTTCATGGTTGTTTCTGAAACAAATTTATTCTCAGAATAATGCACAAAAGTAGAGGTTGAGGCTACCTTTGGGAGGCTTCCTCCCCCTCCTCTCTGAATGCCAGGGAGAACACAGTTGAGGGAAACATGCAATCACAAACAATGATCAACTCTAAAGACAAAAAGGTTTGGTCCAAAAGAACTCAACATAATTAATCCAATTACTGTGAACAGCTTCACTGAGTAGGATTAAGATATTGCAGATGTAGTGTTTCCACAGGGTGGCTCTTCAGTGCACCAGGGGGGCCTGCTTGAGGGAGATGAGGACAGAGCGCATGCGGGAGACGTCTTTGGCCTGCTTGCTGGACTTGGGGTTAAAGTCACACAGCCGGGCCACCCGTTCCCACTCAGTGCCTGGGGACGACTCGTCTATGTCGTTTACAAAGGCTTCTTCTGCTGCCCTGGAAGCAACAATGAAAGATGTTGGTTTAATGTAGAACCCCTTGTGAGCTACCTGGTGGCTGCCTCTTCATGCCTGACTGAATGGCATCTGCTTTTCCAAAGAGTAACAGCCCCTGCCTGGCTCAGGTCAGATTCAGGAGCAGACACGTGGCCAGTTCTCCCAGGCACAGGGGCCGGGACTGCTGTGTAAAATGTTGGAATACAGGTGTTTGGTGCAGGGCTCACTCTCTCTCTCTGTTGACACAGAGCATTAAAAAAGCAAGTCCTTGGCCAGCTATGCACTGCCTTCATTAACAGGAGCAAAGCAGCAGGCTGGTCAAGAATGTGAACAGTGGTTTATGTTGGGCTCTACTGAGTTTCAAGTAAATTCAGAGACTTCTAAAAAGCCCACCGGTCATTGCACGATAGCCTCTGGATTTATCCCTAAGACCGGAGAGAAACAGGGCAGATCAAAAGGAATTCAAGACAAAGCTCCCATGCGAGCAGGCACTAGAGACTTAAAGCCATTCTGGAAGGGGGTTTGTTAGGACATTGTCCAGTTCAGCTCAAAGTTGGCCATTTTCCCTCCAGCCGGGTGCCTTGGGCCACTCAGGGCACTCTCTGGAAGGGGTGGGCATCTGATGGCTGAACAGCCAATCAATGTCAGTTGCTTTTTGCTAGGATGCTGCTCCAAGGATCTTTCACGTCAAGGTCAGCCCACCCCCCAGTTGGGAACTGGTGGGAGCTACAGCCTGAAAGGACAGCGGAAGGAGGAGGGAAGACACACTATATTCATCTACTCCGACAAGCATCACGGGCAAAGCAAAAGCAATGGAGATGACTGGTCTGTGGGGACGGGGGGTGGCACTCTCACAGGGATGGCCGTGGCAGACACTGCTGAAGCCCAGAGCCACTACAACACTGCGACTTCATGGCACACACAGTTAGGGGCAGTGAGAAAGGTTTACTTAACTGTTCTAGGCTGTAGCAAGGATGGTTTATGTTTGTGCTTAAAGGTGAAGAGAAGAAAAGAAACAAGGAGAGAAACTTTAGGTCAGATATAGAAAATGAGAATGAGCTCAATGCAGATGGTCAGTAAGCTAGACATGCCCTTGCCACTCTAGCTACACTTGGGAACGTGCAGCTGGCTTTGCTGGGCCACCCTGCTGCCCAGCAAACCCAGACTCGACCTTTCCAGTCTCCATTTCTACTCCAGAGAGAATGTGCAAAAAATCAATCCAACACCACCTGTAAGTCCAGCATTTCACAAATCTCATTGCAAATGCATCTGGGGACCCAGGGAACCCCGCTCTGTATTCTAAAGGGATGAACGTGTAAAGGTCACAGGCCCTAAGAGGCTCTACAGCCATGAGCCTATTGTCCACCCTTCTACCCTCATCTCCCTTGTATCAAAAGCTAGTCCTAATTCTTAAGGAAACAGCAATACTGCTCTGAAAACAAGAATCCTTAAGTACTTTTCCAGAGAAGATGTAGTTTTCTTTGGAAGAAGAAACCACAGTGGCCCACACCAGACAGCTTTGGCCATCTGGACCTTAAAAAGCTTGGGGCCTCTTTGTGCCACACTAGGGGGATGGGGCATCAGAAGGTGGCCACTAAACAATTTCCAACATATAAAACCATAGAGAAATAATTACAGAGCTCCCCCCTTACCCAATGAGGCAACCTCCTCTGCTCTGGACTCTGCTGCCCCAAGGGAGAAGCAAACCAACCCCACATGTCGTTCTATAGAATTAAATGTAGGAAATCCTGCCTCCCTCCCCCTCCCCGCCCCCAATAGCTCCCAACCACAGAGCTTCCACGTGTTCCAGGTGGGGACACGTCCCATCCCCACCTAGGGCAGGTAGGTAGCAAGAAGTTAGAGCCCACCCCCGTCCCACAGCCTTCCCAGACAAGGTCACAAATGACCCACGTTTTAAAAGGGAATCTGCTTCCTTCTCTCCAAAACCCTGGATGTGCAAAAGGGCTATCGGAGTTAAAGGGAGTCACGATTCTGCAAGACAAATCGATGGGTCATACCCCCAACCTTATAACTCTTAGGCAATCCCCAGAGTGCCAATCTGAAATAATTCAGAAAGCAAAGCAACTTGTGACATAACAGGAACATTAACTCTAAACAAAAAGTAGAATCAAAACAAGAAAAGGAATTAGTTTTGCAACATACACATAACCAATCACGTCAGCGAAGGGTTGTTTGTAGAAAGCTTCATCTGCCACCCTAGACAGCAAGAGGTCCAAAAGGCAGGCAAGCAGGCAGGAAAAAAGAGAGAACATTGAGAAGCAGAAACATCTCAAATCCACAGTAGAGGCATGACTGTGCTCCAGGGCGCTGCTCCCAAGGCTCCGTCCTCACCCAGCAAGGCTTCAAGTGCTGGAGACCAGCAGGCAAGGTTCTCTGCTGGCCTTCCCCAGGGGCGGGTTCTCCCAAGGGAGCCCTGCCAACTCCTTCCCCACCTTCTCCTGACAACGGCGAGCCTTTCTCAGCGCCCGCTTCCAGGTAAGCCCTTTTAGAGACTCCGAATCCATCCGATCCAATCCTCAACCCCAACGACCTAGGAGAACACTAGGACGTGGTCTCACCAACACTTTACAGATCAGGTAACAGGAGGCCTAGAGATGAAGCAACCTGCTCAACCCCAGGCGGCAGAACTCGGAAGCAGGCCGGCCTGGCTCTCTGCACTGTGCAGTAAGGCTTCTTCCCTGCTGGCGGATGACCGGGAAGCCACGCCGCCTTCCCGTCAGCCTCAGGGAGTCTCGCTAGGCACGAACGCTGCCAGCTGCCCGACACCAAACACGCTAGGCCCCAAAGCCACTGTCCAACTACTGCTTCTGAACCACCCTGGCTCAATGGGATCAGTTTTCAGTATTCTGGGAACAGATGAGGAAAAAGTTGCCGGACACAAGTGGTCTGGCGGAAAGACTGCAGCCCAGGGTCCTGGCTCTGGCACCGTCTTCCTGTGTGTCCCCGAATAAGCTGGTTCGTCCGCTCAGTCCAGCCAGACTGGACTGCCACCACAAGGTGCAGTCCAGAAACCCCAACTTCACTTCCCCTCTCACTCACACCAGGAATGGATCAAAGTGGCAGGGCTCTGTGGGACAGAAAGGGAAGGGGGGCACGCTGGGTGGAGTTTACACCCCCACAGACAGGCTGGCTTATTTAGACTTTGTTGCCCCAGGCTGAATCCCTGGGCCCAGCCAGCCCACCCCATCTATTGTGGGTGGGCAGGGAACCTCCCTGCGGAAATCTTACCCTGTCCTTTGCCAGGCTGGTTTTGGGGCACAGGAGCGGGAGGGGCATTTGGAAGGAAAATCATGCCTGTTTATTAACCTAGGGTCACTTATTTATTTAAAGGGAAATTCTAGTAATTTTATTTCAGTTTATTTTTAGACTCACCCACAGCCTGCCTTCTTTCCCATTTTGGTTTATACATAGGAGGTGTTTTGTGGAAATTTGATTGTAACTCTCAGTGAGTCAGCAGGAAAACAGAGTTGTTTGTGGGCACAATGAGTGGGCGGGAAAGGAAAGGCCAGACAGCTTGTAAGCCCATAATCCTTTTAGTTTACACAAAGGGCTAAACCTAATCAATTTCAGTTTGTGCTTACTCCTACTGGAAGAAAATAAAGGTTTAGTGACTCCAGTGGAGGCATCACTAAGACAACAAAAGCCTGAATGCCAGGCTTCTGTTCCTTTGCAGTTAGCCCCAAGACTAAAGAGCTTGTTAGTGACAGCAGAGCCCCATCCGCGTCGGGTTACAGACAAGCAGGACAAATGGAAAATCATCATCTAAGTGGCCTGTTTGTTCTTCACCCACCAGACAGAAGGGCCTGAAAGCAGCAATCCTCATGGAAGCCTGTGGGAAAGGGGGCAGGGGGAGGGAGGAGGAATGCCTTTGGGCCTGACCACAGGGTGCTCAAGAGGTGACCCACATCAATAGCCTCAACGGGGCATGGGAAAAATGTCTGCCAACTTTTAGAAGTCTTGAAAGAGGGGAAAAGTTAGCACCAGAGACCCCTGTAAAAGGGGAAATGTTTCTGTCAGTTTGGAAGGGAACATGGTCTGTGGCTGGTCTGGAGTACACACTGTCCTGACTGGTTCCCGTGGAGGAGGAATTTGTTTCCACAGCTGTCACTAATAATTGATGGCTCTTGTGCAGTGGCATCTGCACCCTGAGTTGGGATAAAAGCAGGGAGATGCAATCTGAGGACTGACACCAGTCTACAGATGCAGTGAAGACAAGATCTGCGGTCATCTGCCCAGCACCACGCCTGCGCACCTAGAAGGTTTTAGTTTGGGGCACCTAGAAGTCAGGAGGCCTGACGATACACTCAAATATAGGCCCTTGCTACCCACCGCATCTCTTCTTTCAAACTACTCTACTTATCTTTGTGTTCCCCCTTAAAAATCCAGCTGCTACAAAAGTCATCCAGAGAGAAGGGCACATGCTTGAAACGAACACTTCATTTTCTCAAAATACTCACTCTTCACCTACGAACAGAGTTCCTTTACATATATAAATGGGACTTAGTCCCACAGGATGCTGTTTAGAGACTCAAACACGGAGGGGGAGTGGTCAACAATGTCACAATCTCGAGGAGGGGGTGTGTGCCATTGGAAGAAGTTCCCCACGGTGGCTCTAAACGGCTCCCATGCTAGTCCATGAAAACTAACTGGAGTAAAATGTAAAAACCACCCCTTCTATCCTGGAACCCTGGTGACAATGGCTCATGTGCCTCCAGTTTTACACACTCAGAGTCTGCCCTGCGCTTCGTGACCTGGTTTTGAAACAGCTACACATTCTCCATGAGTGGCAAGTTTAAGTCTTTTCCCCTCTTTGGAACTTGGGAAGTTCACCTATGACATCATCCAACCCGACATTCTACGATTCTAAGAAAGGTACCAAAGCCCTAAACCGATGCCTGGAGGGACTAAACCTTAGAGACTGAGCTCCTGAAAACAGAAGTGCTTACTCCAAGATTAACTGATACTGTATACAGACAACCCCTTTCTTTCCAGAAGGGCTACAGTTTAGCAAAACTGGCCTGAAAAAATTTCCGCAATTAGAAGCCTATTCCCATCATAATCATTTTTTAAGTCTGAGAATCTGTATGTCAACTGGTTTACACACCAGGGACCCTGAACAGGGAGGGTCAGCCCGGTTTTACCAAGTACTTCAGGGCAGACGGACTCCCGGGCAACTTGCTAGAATAAATGGGGCCTCACACGGTACTTGCACAAAGAACTCGCTCCTCTCCCTTTAGAGATGTGAACTTGTATCTGTGGTAAATCATCTGGAATGAGCACAGAATAAAGCAGCCTGGACCTGTCAGCACTTCAAAATGACCACAAGCTCAGGAGAAGCCCTGGTAGTTAATGCTACCCTGAGCAACTCAATGTGAAGACCAGAGGGCAGTCCCCACCATATTAGAACTTCACTGGAACCTGAGAAGCATTCCTAGAAAATACCTCCCCACAGGAAGGGGGCCAGGACTAGGCTCCCATTTGGCATTTAAGACACAGCCAACAGAACCAACTATGGCCAACAAGAGAAAGGTAGCCGAAGCCTACCGCACACAATGGTCCATCTGTTCTGCTGTAGGTGCCCCACGATGGCACAGGCTGGCTGGCAAAGCGGTCTGCTCCTTCTTTTCTGGCAGATTTCCAGCAAGAAGCTGCCAGAGACCAAAGCACTTAAACCAACTTCTGCCTCTGAGGCAGGAACCTAAGAAGGCGCTTTACCCTGAAAATTACAACTATCCCCAGGCTCAGTCTAGCCTCTCTTTCCACTGAGGTAGTGAAGCGACCGTCTGAGAGCTGGGCTCGGGATGCAGCAGGAAGGCGAGCCACTGGCCTACATCAAGGCCAGCAGTGCTGTCTCCACCTCTCTGAGCTACTTCCAAGCAGACTGAGCATGGAGACCACAGCTCCTGCTCGGCGGGGAGAGGAGGAGGCACTTAGTTTCTCCCTCAACTTTAGGGAGTACATCATAAAGAGCACTTTCAAAAGGTCAATCTTAGGTCAATTTTCTCAGATGTACGCGGAGGACCCTTCGTTCTCAAGTCACCGTGTCGGAACATCCCTGGCTACTGAATTACAAAGCACATTTCCCTGCTAACGGGCCCCTCTGCCTAGCAGCTTTCAGAGAGCAAGGCTGTATTTAGGGGCTGCAACATGACCAAGTCTATAATCCCCAAAGTACTGAGATCCTGGTATATTCATAACGCAGCCCTTCATTTCAGGGTTACGTTTCTGCATGTGGACTTAATCCATGACATAACTTTCCCTTTTGCTGCTTCATACCGATACAAGCAACACATATTAACCAAACTCTTAGCTGAAGAGCTAAATCCACTACAACTGGGATGGCTAAAGGACAGGCTGGATTAAGCTCATAAGACCCGAGAGACCTGCAACCTTTATGTTTCAAGTACTTTTTTCCAAAACCTGCAAATACATTTCACACTAAAAGAGGCAGCACGTGAGAACTACATTGGCCACTGGAAATGAATTTGATTCCATCCTGGAAAGCAAGCAGTGCTGGCAGCACCGGGGACTGACCTGTTATTTGCTTTTGTTTTCTGTAGCTGCTCGTCCTGCCTCGCATACCACTCTTCTAGCTCCTTTATTGCTTTTTCTTTCCACTCTGCTTCTTGCTTCCGAGAATTGGCATCTTTGAAGGGAAGGAAAAGAAATAAAATGAGGCGAAACACAAATCGAAGTCTGCTCCATAAATTTTTTAGTCTTATTAAAACTGCTGTGTGCTGGCGGGAGACTAGGCAGGAGGGAAGACAAAATTCTGTTTTCCCTGTTTGTACATCCAGTCTCTGATCTCAGGGATTCCATTCAAGGGGTTTCATATTTTATCTCAATCCACTGACATTAGTGGATTCACTAATTTTGGGATTTCTTTTGGGGGTGGGGTAGGGGAGGAATACTTTCTTTCTTTCTATTTTTTTTTTTTAATGTTTATTTATTTTTGAGACAGAGAGAGACAGAGCATGAACGGGGGAGGGTCAGAGAGAGGGGGAGACACAGAATCTGAAACAGGCTCCAGGCTCTGAGCTGTCAGCACAGAGCCCGACGCGGGGCTCAAACTCACGGACCGCGAGATCATGACCTGAGCTGAAGTTGGGCGCTTAACCGACTGAGCCACCCAGGGGCCCCAGGAATACTTTCTTAATAGAAAAAAGCCTTTGGGGGCACCAACCAGGGAAAAAACAACTATGGACCATTCTTTAATAATGCTGTCAATATTAGTTCAGGGTGGACAATTAATATTACATCATCTAACAACATCTTCTCCCAAACTATATTTAACAGCCTAGGTTTGACAACCAATGGTTTTGTAAAACATAAGTTGGCACTCTCTTTTAACTAAAAATGGTAGAAGCACCTCTATAAAGCAGGGAGCTGTTGTTAAAATTACCAGAGGTAGAGAAGATTCAGGAATATAGGCGGTAGAATATAGATGGTAAATGTTGAGGGGGACCACAAAATAGCTATTCCTGCTTGGACTGCAGAGTGAGTCTGTGGCAGAGCTAAGACAGAAGTAAAAAAGAAACTAATGGAGATTGCTGGGGGTTGAGGTGGGGTAGGGGATCACTAACAGTTATCCAAAAGGTTCTAGAAATTAGAAGACGCAAACTTAGGTTTGCCATACTGGATTCTCAAACATTAAGTTTCTCAGCTAAGTATTCACTAAGACATTTAGCTAAAAAGACCAAGTCAGTAGAGAGCAGGAGACAGAAATGCAGGTCACATGCAGTTGACATCTGAAGTTACTCTGAGAGTTCACTTTTAAACATGTTCTTAAGGAAATACTCTCTGGCAGGTGTTTTTATTTAAAAAAAATTTTTTTTAAGTTTATTTATCTTTGAGAGAGAAGACAACAAGTGCGCACACACAAGTGGGGGAAGGGGCAAAGAAAGAGAGAGACAGGGAGAGAGAATCCCAAGCAGGCTCTGCACCGTCAGCAAAGAGCCCAATGTGGGGCTTGAACTCACGAACCGTGATCATGACCTGAGCTGAAGTTGGATGCTTAAGCGACTGAGCCACCCAGGTGCCTGTCGCAGGTGTTTTATAATACACCCCTCATTTAATCTTTATAACAATCCCAAGAAGGTAAACTCTAGACCCATGCTCAGCACTGAGACAAACTATAGCTCAGAAAGTTTGAGTAACTTTTCCTAAAGGTTAAAGTCAGTGGCAGAGCTAAGATTCAAACCCAGATCTGCCTCTAAAGCTTACACGTTCTTACTTCATTAAGCTGCCTCCAAAGGGAAGGATGGCAAGGAAAGCAAGCCTAGAAAAAAAAATCACAAGATGTGACTAGAAGGTGCTCACTAGTGCTCCAGAAAAGAGTCTGGACAGCACAGAGCCAGAGCCCGACCTATAAGTAGCATCCTCGAGGAGGTTACAAAGCAGCGGTGGTGGCCAGTCACCCCCTGAAGGAAAGAAACTGAGCATTTGGGAGCATTTTTGGGGCCTTTGCAAGCACATTTTATAGTAACAACCTACAGAAAAGGCTGTGTCTGTAACTACTAGAAATAGCCTACTGGCACCTAAAAACTCTCCAAAAGTTTCGGATTCTAAAGCAGCTGTTAGCCTGTAGCCTGTTGTGTAAGTGAAATGGAGAACGCCACGATGCGATGGGAAATGCTGTGAGCTGGCAGTGCGTGTGGACAAGAAACCAAAGAGTACCAAGGTTAAAATTGAAGGTCACCTTTTCAAGAGTGGTGAAATCACTTCTAAAACATTACTTTTTGACTGCAGAGTATTTGCCTTTGTGTGTAGTCTAATGATGATTTTTTTTAAGTTATTTCTCTGAAAAATTAAATAAAAATTGTGATCTGCAGATTGTAGTCGCTGCATAAAACCACCTCTTTAAATCATCTACTTGCTTTTACAGATTTATGAAGGGACGCTAGCAATAAGAATTTAGAATTCTTAAATGCTTAGTACAACAGGGCAGAGATCTAAGCTGCAATACAATCTCTGCATCTGGGCAGGAGAAGAGGGAGGGAAGGATGAAGAGTCCCCTTAGAGAGCAGGGCACATGGACGGCTGTCTTCTCTGGCAATCCCTATTACTGCTCATGGAAAGGAAAATTATTTGAGGACACAGCCAACAGCTAAGCTGAAAACAACTGACATGGATTCTCTATTTTTAGCATCTGTGCTTTCTCACAGTTCTTGCAAGGAAAAAAAAACAAAACAAAACTGAAAAAACACCTAAGGTTCACAGACCAATTTAATTCAGCTGCAAAGCCACATGTTTGACTTCCTTCATAAAAACATCCTAAGGGGCCACCTGGGCGGCTCAGTCGGTTAGGCATCCAACTTTGGCTCAGGTCATGATCTCACAGTTCGTGGGTTCGAGCCGCGTGTCGGGCTTTATGCTGACAGCTTGGGGCCTGGAGCCTACTTCAGATTCTGTGTCTCCCTCTCTCTCTGCTCCTCCCTTGCTCACCCTGTCTCTCTCTCAACAATAAATAAAGATTAAAAAAAAAATTTTTTAGAAAGCATCTTAAGAAAACTACAATTCACTGAACATTCCCAAGGTGCCCAATCTGGTAACTGAAAAAACGCAATTCTTCCAGACACCAAAAGTGTACTCCCTCCATGGAAGACAACTCTACTAAATTTTGGGGAAAGGGAAAAGATAAAGTTGGGTTCTGAAGCGTGAAAAATACTAATACCAGCTAAGTCTTGCCTCTCAGCTTACTCAGAAGCAGCAGCCAGGACCAAGGCTGCCGGCACCACGAGGACAATTTTCATCTTATCCGATGCAGGAGCTACTAGCTACATGTGGCTGTTAAAATTTAAAATTCGATTGCTCAGTCACACGAGTCACATTTCCCGTGCTTAACAGCCACATGTCGCTAGTGGCTACCATCACTGGAGAGCAGAGATAACGTAGTATTTCCATCATCAAAGAAATTACTACTGGATAGTGCCATAAAGGTTCAAATAGAGGTGTGTCCTTTGATCTCAAAGTCACATAAACTGGACTGGAGAAATAACAGACTCGGTCCTACTTCCAGGTGTCAACTACCCCAACCGAAGAATAGGACTCACGTGTTTACTAATTCAGTGGTTCCCAAGAAAGAATAACGCTGACATTGTGGGTACACAGAAGAACATCGTTATTTCTAGATACACAATAAAATATTTAGGCATAAAATACGTGATGTATCTGAAAGTGGACCAGAAATGTGTGTGTATAAAACATACACACACACACACATTACATTTATATAAAGATAACCCAATATGACAAAATGTTAATTACTGAATCTAGGGGGTACACACAAGTTCATTTTACTCTTCTTTCAACTATTCTGTTTGAAATTTTAATGAAAAGTTGAGAAGACTGCCCCATGGCTTTATGTCCACACTGTGCCATACCTCTGCAACTCCCAAGTACAGATACCAAGCCTCCCAATCCTGACCAAAAGCGACACTCCATACACAGATCTTCACCGAAGGCCAGGCCAGCTGGCACTGATCTTGGGCTGGGCCTACCTGGTGGGATAGTGTTCACTAAATGCAATGTGAAGGGACAGACGGGTCTGGACTATGAAACAGGGCAGACTTGAGCTGAATTGTGACTCCACCACTTCTTAGCTAAGTGACTCAAAAACTTATCCTGGGATTCTCCTATTCCTCACCTACCTACAGAGGTAAAAACGTACCTTACAGAGCTATCAGAACAGGAAAACAAAATTGTACATGTTTCCTACAATTTACATTTTCCTCTTAAAGCATTACCTTAAATTCAGCCTTCAAATGATAAATGGACTCTGGAGTCTCTCACATGGACAGGATACCTACAAGTTTATACAACACCCTTATAAATACCACCCCGGACTACCCTTGGGGTTGGTAACACTGATCTTATTCCACAGAAGAAGTAACAGACACTGGAAGGTTTGAGCAACCAAGTGCCCAGAGCTGGTAAGAGTTAAGCCTGGGCCTTGAACCTAGTCTTTTACTCCAAGCTCAGGACTCTTTCCACAGCACTGCTCTTCCTGAGAGGATGCACTCGGTGGCCAGTGGCGACTCTCCGAGCTGCCCTAATCCTCACACAATGGCCTGTGATCAAGCGTCTCCATGCCATGCGGGTGGCCTTGGGGCCTTTATTTAGGTTGAAAAAGAGATCTTCCCAAATACGAGACAAGGACATTATGGCTAATTCTAGTTAAAAAGGGTAAGAGTCAAGATCAACTATCACACTGAAAACAGACACCCAAAGATATAAAGGGATTCCTTACCAAGGGCTTCCAAGCGTTCCGTTTGCTCTTCTCTCCACTTACGGATACTTTCAGGCTCTGACTGCAAGCGATCCACTTGTGAAATAGCTGCATAACTGTCTGTTGGACCATTACTCTCCTTAACACAAAACACAATTGTGTTCTATCAGTACCAGACGTTCCTTCCTGAAACACACTTCATCCGTGGCAGAACCCCTGGTTATGTACAGCACGGAGGCTGTTGTAAAATGTTAAAGGATTACCTTTAAAAGCAACAACACAACCTCACGTGCCAATAGGGAGCTTCCAACATTACTACACAGAATCCTTACAATCTACAAGGGAGGTAGTTTTTATCCTACCTGTTAATAAATGGGACGTGAGTGGGAGAGAGGAAAATTGGGGAGGCGGGTAATAATGGACTTCTAGGAAACAGTGTTAACGGTTTTTGTTTCCCCACTTGACACACAACTTCTGTGGAATCTTCAAAGTAACAAAGGTAAATACACAGCCCAGAAAGGCCTAGAACCTAAGGCTTCTAAATGCCATTATACAATGTAGGAAAAAGATCACTTAATGCCCCCTAACCAAAATGTGAGAACTCTGGGTAAAAGAGTCCAAAAGAAAACGTGCAGTCCCTACAGTCACACCAAAGAAAAGAATAAAAAGGCAAGCAAATATGAGTCACAAGTGGGGGGTAGGGGGGCAGGTTCTTTTACAGTGGCTAAGGTCTGACAGCTGATACACTGATAAAGACTCAAACAGAATTTAATCTTTAAGAGATTTATCTTTTAGATTTTTCACCTGTTGAACTAGGAAGTAAATTCCAAATTAACCTAACCAGACCATAAAAGATGGAAGGGGAGTTACTTAAAATATTAGTAACTAAAAAACAAACAAAACTTAGTACCGCCTTCCATGTGTCAGGCACATAAAAGCTTTATCCCCCAAGCAAAGTTTTTCTTCCCATTTCACAGCTGGAGAACTGAGACACAGAACTGACATGGCCACTTCACAGCCAGTTAGGGACAGAGCCAGAATCTGAATGCTGTTGTGTCTCACTCTAAGGATTAAGCTCTAAACCAGGGACTGGAAACTAGAGTCCGTGCCAGCTGCCTGTTTTTGTAATTACATTTTACTGGAACACAGCCGTCCCCATTCACTTATGTTCTGTCTATGGACGCTTCCACAGCACAGCAAGAGTAGTCTGACAGAGACCTTCGTGACAAAGCTTAAAATGTTTACGACCTGGTACTTAACGAAAAAATTAGTCCATCCTTGGTTTAAACCAATTAGACTAACATCCTTCTTTAATTGGTTGAGGGATGGGCAGAAGAAACCCAGGCATAAGCAAAGCATCATGCTATTCCCCCAAGGCTATAGTGACTACTTCCACTTGGTCCAGAAGGAAACACACAACTCTTGTTGGGTGCTTGGGAGAAGAGGAGAAACCTCCACTTGTTCTAGATAAAAGGACATGCACACGTGAAGCCCAATGTGCCCTGTGACCACCATTCGACCACCATGAAAAAAGCTAGAGCACAAAAATGCATGCTTGGCGGCCAGAGTCCGAGAACACTTCAATTACATAAACTACTAAAACTTCGCTGTGTTTAAGGTAATCCAAGTTGGGCTAGCAACTGAAAGCTTAGTGAGGAAGAGGTAAAATAATGGTAGTAACCAAAAATTCCAGCCACCCCCACCCTCAATATCATCTCAAAAGTTCAAATGCTGGCCCCACCACATACCAGCTTTGTTACTTTTAGACTACTCTCTCTGTGCCTCAGCTTATTCATCTGTAAAGTGGGAAGGACAATAGTACAGGTTCCCCAGGTTGTTGAGAAAATTAGAGATTAAGCAGAAACACTTGACACAGTACATGGCACATAGTGTTTAGTCACTGCTACCATCACCATCACGAAGGTTCATTTCTGGAGAATAAAACTGGTAACACTAGGGCCAGGTCAGTAACATTTTAGAAGAAGGCTCTATCAATGTCACTTCTCTTCAAATCCTTCCATTCTAGCAGGTAACATACCCAATACTAATACATCTAGGAAAGTCAAAAGAGTGGAGTCCTTTCTAGATCAGTGAATTCAAATCACAGGAAAGGAAGCCTTGACCACTATCATTCAACATAATCAGAGTACTCTGTACCTGGTAGTATTCGCCATTCATCACTCCATCAACAGCATCTGCAAGACATAAAATTCAGTCTATCAATCAGGGCTGGTCAAACGCTAGGCCAAAGCACTCTGGCATATAATACCATACTATATGCTGCAGGTACTGTAAGTTATACTAATACTATCCCTTGTTAGGCACTAGACAGAACAAATGACTTCCTGTTTAATGAAATCAAGATGTACTTATACACAAATTACTTCACCAAAATGTGGATAAAATCTGCACCAAGCCCCTAGTTCAAAACCTTTTGATCTTCTGGCCTAGAAAGTGAACACATGGACGCCTGGCAGAAGAATCTCAGAGAGCAACAGTGTCTATGAAAGTTCTGGAGAAGGCAAAGCAAAAGTGGGCCCTAGAATCATCCAGTCAGCAGTGACATGCAGCTTCATATTCAAACCAAGGTGCTTTCTTGGAGGTAAGAACTCTCCATCCTGTGCCTATAGAGACCCAAGGGTTTACACCTGACTTCTTGCTAATTCCTCCAGACTACCTGGAATTAGCCTGGGCTAGTAAGATTCGGGCATACCAAATTAAATCAGTGTTTGCAAGGACACAAGTTACAAAAAACTCAAAGTATGGTGTACCATCCAGTCTTGCACAATTAATTACTCATGAGCTAAATGAGAAAGTCCATCTGAGAAATGTAAAAAAATGCCTTTTCAAGTAAGACCTAGAGACTATCAATCCATATGGTACACAATGGTGGTCCAAGGGTGCCTAGTGGCTCAGTCGGTTAAGCATCAGACTCTTGACCTCAGCTCAGGTCATGACCTCACGGTTCGTGAGGTGGAGCCCCGTGTGGGAGTCTGCGCTGACTGCTCTCTAAATAAATAAATAAGGAAGGAAGCAAGCAAGCAAGCAAGGAGACATTAAAAAAATTAAAAACAAACAAAACAGTGGTCCACAAGCTAAACATATTTAAAACACAAGTAAGTACTAAGTAAGAAAATTTCCCCAAACCAGGATGTCCAGGTTTTGGGATGAAGGCAGGCAGACGGACGACCTGGCAATACTGGGCCTCTATGAAAGGATGGCCTTTACATACAGCGTGCTCTGGTCTATCTGCCGGGATCCCCGTCCCACTTTTTTTTTAAACTCCATTCTGTATCTCACTAATTCAGTTACCTGATCAGCCTGCATCCTAACCCCTGCCCTGATCCAAAAGCAGTCACTAAGAGGCAATCTACAGACTGAATGCCATTCCTGTGGAGTGGCTGCTCTGCCTTCCTTCAAAAGCCCTGATCCAGGCAACATAAAAATGTAGCTTCCACCTACACATTCTGCACTCTGTAGCTGCTGACCGACCTACATCTACTACCTACTATGAAGGACTTCTATCATGTATCCAATTTTTTCAAACTACAACGACCATCTTGTCGCCTGGGGCGAGAGACGGAAGATAAGAGATGAACCTAAAAGACACAAGAACCCACACAGTGAAAGAACGCCAAGCAAGCAGTTAGTGTGGGCCACCATCAACAAGGCCCTCAGAAGGCACTCTATGGAAACATCAGGGCTTTCCTCGAGGCCTGGGGCAGGATGCTCTTATCCTTCCCTCAAGAACAGGCAAGGATTTCATTAAACCACTCCTCTGCTCTTGATTCCTAATTAAACCCAACTCGAACTGCCTGTTTTCCAAACCAACCCTGACATTTTATCCATTCTTTTGGTTCTCTTGCTTCTCCCAATTACTCTCCTCTTGGCTTTGAGTATTGAAAACTTTTATAGATTACTTCCCCAGCACATCTCCCTAAGGCACTTTTTAAAAAAAAAAAGGAAAAGAGAGAAAGAAGAAAGAAATATATAATTTCAACGCTCAGCCCATCGGCTTCTACCCTTTAGCACACACATGGCAACTGCTTTCAGTGAAACCAGACTCCTACAACATATGCTTTCTTGGAATTCATTCATCTATGTCCTTAAATTCTCATTTTTTTTAGTATGAAAGAAACTACTATTGTTTCCAAGGTGCCAGGCACCATGTCCAACATTTTATACACGTTAAGTTTTAATCCTTACAATAAACCTAGATGTATCAGCCCTTCACAAATGACCTGAAAATAGGTGTAGGGTTCCCTGAAAGATAAGGTGTTCTTGAAGGGGCAAATAATTAATGACAGTATATTCTCTCTTGATTTTTTAAGATATGTAAGAAAAAATAATAAATGCATGTTTTATGAGATAATCAGCTTTTCAAAAGTGGTGCAATACCTCAGCAGGCCAGGAAGTCAGAGGAAAGATCATCTGATACATGAATACAAACAGCCAGGATCTAAGCATTTACCTACCTTCATGGATTTTGATCTATGTTTCAATGGCTGGTTATGGTTCTTGCTTATTTCAACATAGTTCTCATATTTTTTAATAAAGCTTGATTTTTTTTTCCCTGTTTTCTTTTAGAGGGAGTGTGCAAGTGGGGGAGAGGGGCGGGGGAGGAGAGAAAGAGAGAGAGAGAGAATATCTTTATTTTTTTTTTCTTAACATTTATTCATTTTTGAGAGACAGAGAGCATGAGCAGGGAAGGGGCAGAGAGAGGGAGACACAGAATCTGAAGCAGGCTCCAGGCTCCAAGCTATCAGCACACAGAGCCTAACGCGGGGCTCAAACTCACAGACTGTGAGATCATGACCTGAGCTAAAGTCAGACACTCAACCGACTGAGCCACCCAGGCGCCCTGAGAATATCTTAAGTAGGCTTCACACTCAGCACAGAGACTGACACAGGGCTTGATCCCATGACTCTTTGAGATCATGACCTGAGCCCAAATCAAGAGTCAGAAGCTCAAGCCTGCTTAAGAGTCTCTCTCAAAATAAATAAGTAAACTTAAATAAATAAATAAACTTAAATATATATATATATATATATATATATATATATATATATATATAGAATTGCTGGTCACAGGATGTACATTTTATTTTTTTAATGTTTGAGAATGAAAGAGACAACATGAGTGGGGGAGGGGCAGAGAGAGAATCCCAAGCAGGCTCCACACTGTCAGTGCAGAGCCTGATGTGAGGCTTGAACTCACAAAACCGTGAGATCATGACCTGAGCAGCGATAGAGTCAGATGCTCAATGGACTAAGCCACCCAGGTGCCCCAGGATATACATTTTAACTAAACATTGACCAACTGACCCCTTTTAGTCTATTTCTATTACTACCATCAGCACATGACTGCCCCATTTCTCAGACTTTTTTTTTTCTTTTAATGTTTGAGAGAGCACTAGCACAAGCAGGCTGGTGGGCAAGTAAGCACAAGTGGGGGAGGTGGGGAGAGAGAGAGGGGGGAGGGGGGAGAGAGAGGGGGAGGAGAGAGAGGGGGGGAGGGGGGAGAGAGAGAGGGGGAGGGGGGAGAGAGAGAGGGGGAGGGGGGAGAGAGAGAGGGGGAGGGGGGGAGAGAGAGGGGGAGGGGGGAGAGAGAGAGGGGGAGGGGGGAGAGAGAGAGGGGAGGGTGGGGAAGGAGAGAGGGGGGAGAGAGGGTGGGAAAGGAGAGAGGGGGGATGGGGGGGAGAGGGGGAAAGGGGGGGAGAGAGGGAGAGAGAGAGGGAGAGAGGGAGAGAGAGAGGGGGGGGGGAGGGAGAGAGGGAGAGAGAGAGGGGGGGGGGAGGGAGGGAGGGAGAGACTATCCCAAGCAGACTCTGTGCTAAGTGCAGAGCCCTTCATCTCACAATTGTTGAGATCATGACCTGAGCCAAAATCAAGAGTCAGATGCTTAACCTACTGAGCAACCAGGTGCCCCCATTTCTCAGACTCTTAATGACACTAAAGACTGAATTTTGGGTTTTTAAATTTTGGCTAATTTGATAGCAGGGAAAAAACTTAAGGTGGCTTTGTTGTGTCAATCTTATTTCTTGTGAGGTAGTCATGTATCTGATGTTTGATTTTCTTCCTTACTGAATTGTGAGAATTTTGCCCATTTTTGTATCTTCTGATCTCTAAATATTCGCTTTGTATTATTTGTCCTCTTATTACAAATATTTTTCCCATTGTCATTTTGTATGATTTATAATATTTAACAACTAGAGCTACTTAACTTGTATGCGGACACTATCAATTTTTCCTTTAGGATTTCTGTATCTGCTTTTATGCTGAAGGACTTTTATACTCTGAGATAGTCACTTTTCCTCTGATACTAAAATGACAAAAATGCCTCTCTTTAATCCACCTGGAATTTAGTTTTTGTAAGACAGAAAGAGTGAGATGATCTTGACTCCTAGAGCTTATAATAGCTAGTATGGTCAGGCCTAAGCCTAAATTCTGGTTAATTTATTACATTTAACACACCAACTGTCCTTAATATATTCCAACCCAGGGCCATTCCCAACAGGAAGAGACTTTGATCACTAGTCCATATACAAAACTAGAAGCAACTGTCATCCCATACCTCCTCCTAAGTCACATGCTGCCTGTCCTTTAGGTCTGAAGTCTCATTCAAAACCCACTGGCAAGTGATCTGAGCTCATTAGTTACTGTACAGGCATTCAGCTGGCCCAAGTCCAAGAATTTCCTATTGCTACAAAAACATGCATAGACGACATTTAGGGCCTTGATTTATTAGGGTAACTAAGCTAAGTAACCTGATGCTCCAGAAGGAAACTTCCTAGGGCATCTCAGGAACTCCAGAGAGAAACAAAGGCCAGAATTAGTTTCCAGAGAAGGAAGATACTTTGTCCCAAACCCACTTCGACTCCCACGTTCCCCATCCACTGGGGGTCAGGCACACATCGGTTTGAATTCCAGTGAAGACATGTTATTTGCTTGCTACCTTGGGAAAACTGCTCAACTTCCCCCATGATCAGCTCTTACCTGTAATAGGACGCCACTACTTAGCCTGCGCTTACTGCATGGATGTGAAACCACAAAGAAGCTGGCATACATTAAGTAGGCAGTACTACTAATTATCATGCATGAGACTTCCCTGAATTCTCTCCTCCACTGCTACCAAGAAAATAACTCTCCTCCTCCAGAAAACTTTAATTCATGTGCCTCCCTCCCTCCTTCTCCAAGGATAGACTTGTCAGAAACAACAAATATTGCCTCACTGCCATAATCTCAGTAGCTCCTTACCCACGGTCTCCCCTCCCTCCTTAGCCGTCACGATCGAGGCTTTTCCACAGGTCTAGACTTATGCTGCCACTTTCCTGACTACTTGCTCTTCAGTATGCGAGCCACTTCACTCAGCTGGTCACCCTCCCCCCCTCGAAACTAACCTCTCTTCTCCAGACTTCCTAACAACCGAGGGAGTCATCCAAGGCTCAGGCCCTCCGGTTTTTGCCTGTTCCCATCCTTCATGGGAGTTTCCCCCAAGGCTGGGGAAAGTTTAAGTATGTTCCTCTTTCCTGAATCTGTTAGAGCATCCTGCCCATATATTTCTGTACGGTAACACATCCGATACAGGGCTTCCTCCTAAAATCTGTTTCCTCAGCACACCCCAAGGCCCATAAGCCTCGTAATGCCTCGCTCTCCCCGCTACTCCCAAGGAATAAGAGTACAGCCAGGTAACTGTGGTATTACTACCAAGTAATACCAAGTACAGTGTGTTAACGCTTTACAGGTACTAATGTAATCCTATCAACTCTGTAGATCTGTACAAGGCAGCGGTGGTTACGGAAGCTGCCTGAAACCACAAAGTTAAACTCGGGCTCAAGCAGTCTAGGACAGCACAGAATCTTAACCACTAGAGTGCCTCTTTGAAAGGAAAGAAAGCAGAGCCCAACTAGTTCTCTAATCCCCAAAGGAAGTGCTGACCACTACACTATTACCGATCTCAACTGCACTGTCAGGGGACTGGCTTCAAGTCCATGAACGCTTAGGTCACTAACAAAGTCCTTCCTAGAAACTAAGTCAGCAACCATCCCTTCCTTCCCTTTGCTGAAAGCTTAATGCACAGGGACCTATCCCCTCCCTTTTACCTCTCCAAACTGCCCATCACCAACATTTGTCTTTCTATGCAGGACTCTCAGACCTAATATTTTTGTTCATTCCTTTGAGTATCTATTACGTGCTAGACACCCTGCTAGGCACTGGGGACACAACCGTGAGCAAGAGTAACACTGTCCTTGGATCAGGACAGTTTCCTAACTATGGGTCCTGATTCTCTGAACTCTGTCCTACCCAAGGTAGCCACAACTGCCTACTTCTGTACCTTTCAGAAATGACCACCTCTTATCCCACGAAACCCCTGTTGACACAACTGCAACAGAACATGGTACAACCAAAGGGCAGGGGGACTTGGGGCACAGAAATAAACTTGCCCTTTTTTCCTAAGCAAGTCATTGCTCTGTAGGACTCAAGTTTTCTTTTATTAAATGAGGGAAGTAAACTAAGGATCTAAAAAGTAAATTTATGATTCTCCGGCAAATGTTAACACCACCCAACCGCAAAAACCTATTCACTTAAGGCCAACTTCATCTCCTGCCACAGCCCAGTTCACAGTTCAGTCCCACCTGCTTGCTGTAATTTGCATTTTCAAGTGTATCGTATGTTCTCATGTAAGCTTTTATTGGGGGACTGATTTGCTTAGGAGGTACCATGGTGCAGCATAAAAACTCAAGAGTCTGTAAACAAGCAGTCTCCCCACTCCTACTCACAAAGATGGTTCTGCTTGGCTGGCACAGTAATTTGAGAGTTCTGAGTCCGAATCCTTCCATGAAGAGCACAACTACAGTGCAACAAAATCTCGGTCTCCAATACTCCTTAGCGTCTCATTCCCAGCAGGTTTCTCTCATTTATGTTATCTGCCTGGCCCTTTAAGGCTGTAGTACAAGCACTCCTATCTGCCCTACTGTGCCCTATTCTCCTTTAATTCTTTTTTTTTTTTTTTTTAAGTAAATGAAAACCCAGGTCTTACTTCTTCTAGCTAATTTCCTACTTCCCCATATGACTAGAAAGGTCTCTTCCACTCATCTCTTCCTTCCACCATAATTCCAAACATCACCCACAGCTAAGGCATTCAAAGGTCGGGCTGGCATCCTAAGGCTCGTTTTTTGGTTTTGTTTTTGCCAGACTCCTGGCTGGGAAAAGCCACACAATATTCTCTCTTCACCTTTTGGAAGGCTAGTCCAGGCTAATCTTAAATTCTGCTTAGGCAACACTGCTTACCAAAGCTGTTCCTAGAGGAAGTAGAGCTCCAGAAATCCTGGCTGTAATCCGTCCGATAAATGGTAAAACTCTTATCCTTCTTTGGCTGGAGTTTCTTCCTCCAGGGCTAGGCCACCTTCCTGAAGTTCCCTACTTACGCCTCCTTTCGTCCCCATAATCCAACTCTACACCCCTGAAGTCCTTAAATGCCGAACTGTATTGCCACCTCTGTTGGTGTATATCCCCAAAACGACAGCACTATGCTCATTTTTTCTGCCTTCCTTTCCCAGTAACTGGTTCTGTGCTGGGTTCAGACTTGCCTTTAAGTCTAGCCAAACTGCGCCAATGCGGCTATGTTTCAGAGGCCAGGCTCAAAGCACAGCAAGTGCTCAATGAAAAGTTCCTGAGCTGAACCGGCTTCTTCAGGCTCGTCAGCCTTACAAGTACTCTATTTTCTTTGCTTTCTCGCTCTATCCCGTCCAGGAGCACTTAAACACACTCATACGACAGAGTAGGCTCACCGAACCTAGGTTTCTGCAATGACTGTGCCAGGGTCTCGTTTCCTCCTTGCACTCTTCCTTACCCTCCACCCCGTTCAGCAAAAAACAAGTTACACAGAGCCCTCAGACCCACCCTGGGCCAAGTTTCTACACAAGTCCTCCCGCCCCAAACGCGCCCGCACTCTCACCCGGACCCCCCGGCGGCTCGCCGTGCGGCTGGGGCCCGGGGGCACCGCCGTCCAGGATGGCGAAGGCCTCGTCGTTCTCGATGCCCGCAATCTCGCTCTCCTGCTGCGCCAAGAAGGCCGCGGCCGGGTCTTCTTCGCCGGCACCGGCCACCCCGTTCCCTAGCGCGGGGCCGCCCGGGGCGCCGGCGGGGGCGCCGAACGGATCTAGTTCAGCCATGGCGGGCAGTTCAACGGCACGGACACCAACGTTGAAAGACAAGCCAACAGCCCCACCGACACCGCGCCCCGCAGCGGCAGCTGTGGCGGCGACCGCGATCCGACGACTAGCGGGAGGGAGAAGGCGGAAGCGGAAACCCTGCCCCTATATCCGGTTGGTCTAGGCGGTGTTGGGGTGGGAGCCGAAGGGCTAACAACCAATCAGAGGACAGAAATAGTTCAAGAACCACCCAATCAGCAGGAGGAGGGGAGGACCTCCGAGGAAAACTCGTGACTCGGGCAGCGCGGGCTGTGAGGGTAGTGAGCCCAGTCAGGCCTGAGGAAGGCGGAAGTGGCTTGACTTGAAGCAGCCTTACCCACCTGGCCTTTGGGGCTGCACTGACCCTGGACTACCATCTCGGAGGGACTCTAGTGCTGAAGGCGGAGGTGAGGTGAAGTGAGTGCGACAACGATCGGTGGATTACGGAAGAGGCAAGCTACTTACGCTTTCTGAACCCAGGTTTCCTCGTTTGGAAAATGGGATAGAGAATCTTGCACTGCCTCCCTCCCAGGCTCCTTGGGAAGGCTGAATCCTTTCAGAGCTGTTTACTGGCTTTATTAAAAATTTTGTATTTGTTAATTCATTCACCCAGCCTGGATTATTTTCACCTGTGGAGACGCCTGACTGAAACGTAATTCATTCAGGGCCGCCTGGCTGGCTCGGTCCGTGGAGCATGTGACTTTTGGTCTCAGGGTGGTGAGTTCGAGCCCCACCGTGGGTGTAGAGATTACTTAAACTTAATTCGTTCCGATTTTTCTACCCCACAGTATTTTTATAAAAAGGCGAAGATATCTCCTTTTATAAAGCCTTTTTGCAGCGAGTATGTCTTACCAGGGCTACACATACATTTCTAGAACTGAAAAACTCCTTAGGGATCACCTAGGAATTTCATAGGGAAACAGGCCCCTGTGTGGGAAGGGATTAATCACCCAGGGAGTGCTCTAGAGGAAACCCAGGTCTTCTGGGCACCTCAGAATTGGTACAACCTCTTGTATGTACATACCTCTGTCAGCGAAGCACAGCAGTTTTCTTTAAAATTCCTTAAGTATAGGGGCGCCTGGGTGGCTCAGTCAGCTAAGCGTGCGACCTCAGCCCTGGTCTTGATCTCCCGGTTTGTGAGCTCGAGCCCCGCGTCGGGCTCTGTGCAGACAGCTCGGAGCCTGGAGGCTGCCTCGGATTCTGTGTCTCCCTCTCTCTCTGTCCCTCTCCTGCTCACGCTCTGTCTCTCAATAATAAATAAACGTTAAAAAAATTTTTTTTTAATTCTTTTAGTATTTAATATCGGGATTTTGTCTACACCATAAAAATGATAATGGGTGATTACATTTAACCCCCCACCATCCCCCCCCCAAAAAAGAAAAAAGCAAAACCCAACCAACCAGAGGTCAAAAATGTCTCCTGAGATGGTCAGCAAAGGACAGGAAAGTGGTTTCTTGAAAACTATATGTATCTTTAATGACATGGGGTGCCCGGTGGCTCAGTTGGTTGAGCGTCCGACTTTGGCTCAGGTCATGATCTCACAGTTCTTAAGTTCAAGCCCCGCATCCGGCTCTGGGCTGACAGCTCAGAGCCTGGAGCTGCTTCGGATTCTGTGTCTCCCTCTCTCTCTGCCACTCCCCCCCCCCCCCCCACTTGTGCTCTGTCATTCTTTCTCTCAAAAATAAATAAACATTAAAAAAATTTTTTTTAATGACAAAAGGAGGTAATTATTTGCTTAAAGCATGTATTTTTAACGTTATTTTTAGTAGGAAATGTAAGAAAGTTTTGAAGAAAAGCATTTAAGAAACTTAAAATCTTAGGCCTGCAATTCATTCAGTTTCTCCTCCCTCTTTTTGTTTAATGCTCATCCCTAGCATAAACTATCAACAACATAAGGAGTTTCACATTCATCTTTTCCTTGAAACCATCTCTCCTGCCCCTAGGTGGAGGATAATGGGAAAAGATAGCCATGAGGGGGGCCAAGGAAGACAACTGTTGGATGCTCACAACAGTAGTAGCTGAGGGAGACAGCTTTCACTCTTGAAAGTAGATGGATACAGCTGAAGACAAGCGTATTAGAGTCAAATCAGGGAGGGCTTGAGTGCCCAGGTGAGGATTATTCCTGAATTGCAGGGGCTGGGAGGAGACTTTGAAGGACTTTAAGCAGGCAACAACTTAGAACCCTGTTCTGAAATCTGGCATCTCAGGCAAGATAAACATAGAGGGTTCTGAGAGCAGAGACGACAGTTAGGAAAGGTGCTGCACTGAACCTACAGTGGTTCAGGAGGGAGACGAGGGGGACCGAGGATGATATTCCAGGGAACTGAGCAGCGGGCTCTGATGGAAGAAAAATAATGGAGGTAATGTACACATAACTTGGTAACTGACCACATTTAGGAGGCAGGGAGGAGATCCACAGACAATATTTATAGCTTAGAAAACCATGAACAGAAATAGCCACGACAGGAAAAGCCAGTTGAGTGCCATGAGGCAGGAGATGAGACAAAGGAAGAGTTCAGTGTGGATTCTTACTGAGCACAGGGCACCTGTAACGTATTCAGGAGGCATTCAACAGGATATTGGAAATCAGTCTAACATTTAGGAGAGGAGGCTTTAATCCTAGCAATGGTAGAGTTGCTTAGGGCCAACTCTTCTGCTGAGAATAACCAGAAAAGCTGGGGAAGCAGTTTTTTCAAAATCTCTCTGAAGGCATCAGAGGACTGACTGCCAAAGCAGTGAGGAGTTGCGGACCCAAGTCCTAGGAGAAGGGGGTAAGCCAAGAAAAGTGAGTCTAACATTTGGAGCCACTTTTCCTCTCAAGGAGATTGTTAGTTCTAAAAGCAGAAGCTGAGAAGCCAAGTAGAGCTCTCAGTAAACAAGGCTAGGAGGAGAAAATAGTTGAGGGCTTACCAAAAAGGAAGAACCCTGAAACCTGTACCAGGTTTTTATGTGGGGTCCAGGAGGGCTATGACTGTACAGTAGGAATCAAGGTGAAGCTCTTCTAAAGCCCAGCTTTGAATCTTACAAATCCTTGACTGGGCTTTCTAGTGCTTCTAGCCTAGAGCTGCCTGCCAAAAGCAAAAGTAAATTCCAATAGAAAACATTCATCCAAAAATAGCTAAGCATGAAAAGACAAAACATGCTCAGAGACATTTTCAGAGACAGACCTATAATAGAAATCCCAGAGGATTCAGATAATGGAGTTATCAGACCTATGTTTTAAAATAGCGATGATTAAGGACTTAGGGGAATTAAAATAGAGAATTTCAGATTCTCAAATTAAACATTTGAGAACCAAAATTTATAGTATCTGTTACTAACAAGTCAATGGATAAATTTAATAATGGATTAGACATGACTGAAAAGAGAATTAGTGAGCCAGAAGATAGAGCAGAAAAGTATCCAGGCTGAAATAGAGTCAAAAGAATGAAGAACACAGAAAAGAACATAAAAAACATATGGGATATGAGGAATAGGTTTTATAGACATAATTGTAGCTAGAAGGAGAGGAGAGAGATTGGAGCAGTGTTAGAAGATAAAATGGCTGAGAATTTCCCAAACTCAAATTTCCCAAATCAAGCTACAGTTTCAAGAAGCACCACGAACTCCAAGCATGTCCAAACAAAACAAAACAAAACAAAACAAAACCTCCCTTAAACAATTAAAAAAATAAATCTACAGGCCTTGGGGTGCCTAGATGGCTCAGTTGGTTAAGTGACCAACTTGACTTCTGCTCAGGTTGTGATCTCATTGTTCGTGAGATGGAGCCCCGAGTCAGGTGCCATGCTGAGTGTGGATGCTTGGGATTCTCTCACCCTCTCTCTCTGCCTCTTCCCTGCTCATGCTCGCTCTCTCTCTCTCTCTCTCTCTCTCTCTCTCTCAAAATAAACAATAAAAATCTACAGGCCTCTTGTGCATTTTTAAATTGACATCTAAATTTTTTAATAACTTAATTAGTGGCAAGGATGTAATTTCTAATACAAATATTGATCCTTTCCAACGAAATTGTTGTATTGCTCTTTTAAATGTATCCAGTGGTATCTATCATGATTTGATGCTACCATCCATTAAAAAAATACATAGCAAAACTTTTCATTAACACTAAGAAATTTCAGATTCTTACTTTTGCTCCCTGAACACATACTACCATTCCAACACTTGCCCCTAAATTCTACCCCGTTAGAATGTTTTTGTGCTTGAAAGACTTATCGATCAATTTATCATACTTCTTTGTAACAAAAATATGTAATACAAATATAATTGACTATTTTTAATGTTTATTTTTGAGAGAGAGGGCACGTACGAGGGAGCAAGTGTGGGAGGGGCAGAGAGAGAGGGAGAGAGAATCCCAAGCAGGCTCTGGGCTATTAGCATGGAGCCTGATGCAGGACTCCATCCGGCAAACTATGAGATCATGACCTGGGCCAAAATCAAGAGCCAGATGCTTAACTGACTGGGCCACCCAGGCGCCCCTATAACTGACTTTTAAAAAATATCCCATAACCATAAGGCTCTGTGAAAATTTTGTTTTGGATTGACATAATTAGTAGTATACATTCAATCAAAGCAGCAAAATATACCAGAAAATGTCATAATTATTAAATATAAAAAGTGAAATTTTATTAGAAATTCCTGTCTTAAAGAGCTAGATGGGCTTGTATATTTATTGCTTATTAATAAATTATCTTGAAACTTAGCACCTTTAGGTAACAAACATTTATTATTTCACAGTTTCTGAGGGTCAGAAATCTGAAGGCTTAACTGGGTGGTCCTGACTCCGGATCCCATGAGGTAGCAATCTATCGGCAGTGGCTACGGTCATTCAAATCTTGATGGGGACAAGTTAACCACTTCCAAAGTCACTTACAAGGCTATTGGCAGGAGGCTTCAGTTCCTTGCCATATGGGCCTCCTCAAAATGTTACGACACAGAAGCTGGCATTCTCCAGAGTGAATAATCCGAGAAAGAATGACTGAGACAGAGGCATGGTATCTTTTTACAACTTTACTGAGATACAATTCACATCCCATACAAGTCTCCCAAGTGAAGTGTACAATTCAATGGCATTTAGCATATTCACAGAGTTGTGCGTCCATCACCACTGTCAATTTTAAAACATTTTCATTACTCCCAAAGAAATTTTACACTCCATCCTCTCAAATTCCCTAGCTCTAGGCAACCAATTTTCTACTTTCTGTCTCTATAGGTTTGCCTGTTAATGGACATTTCATGAAACTGGAATTACGCAATGTATGGTTCTTTGTGACTAGCTTCTTTCACTTCACATAATAGTTACAATGGTCATCATGCTATGGTATATATCAGTACTTTGTTTCTTTTTATGGTTGAATAATATTTCACTGTATGGTTATATCTCATTTATCCATTTATCAGCTGATTTGGGTTGTTTCCACTTTTTGACTATTATGTATGAACATTCATGTACAAGTTTTTGTGTGCATACGTGTTTTCATTTTCCTTAAGTATATATACCTAAAAGAGAAATTAGTGAGTATTTATACCCAGTACATACATTACTGGTCATATGGTAATTCCATGTTTTATCATTTGAAAATTGCCATACTGTTTTTCAAAGTGGTTACACCATTTTACATTCTCAGTAACATCGTATGAGAGTTCCATTTTCTTCACAGAGTCATCAATACTTATTTTTTTTATTATTACAGTGATCCTAGTGGATATGAAGTAACATCTCATGTTTTTTTTGTTTATTTATGTTTAATTTTTTTTACTGTTTATTTATTTTTGAGAGACAAATCATGAGCAGGGGAAGGGCAGAGAGAGAGGGAGACACAGAATCAGAAGCAGGCTCCAGGCTCCAAGCTGTCAGCACAGAGCCTGACACAGGGCTGAAACCCACGAACCATGAGATCATGACCTGAGCCAAAGTCAGATGCTTAACCAACTGAGCCACCCAGGTGCCCCTATTTATTTATTTTTAGAGAGAGAGAGAGAGCCATTGTGAATGGAGTAGGGGTGGAGAGAGAATTCCAAGCAGGCTCCATGCTGTCAGCTTGGAGCCCAACATGTGGCTCATGAGCATGTGTGCAAGCAAGTAAGGGAGGAGCTGAGAGGGAGAGAGAATCCCAAGCAGGCCCCACGCTCAAACCCAGGACCATGACTCAAGCCAAAACCAAGAGTTAGACACCCAACCCACCAAGCCACCCACACACCCCAAGGCACAATAGGTTTTAAATTTGATGATGGTTATTTGTGTTTTTGGAGTAATATCTAAGAAACCATCGCCTATCCAAAGTTGTAAAGACACCTATGTGAGAATGGTACTTTTTTAAAATTCAAAATCTGAAATAAAAATGGAGTCATTAAAAATTTAAACACATTATAAACATCAAAAGAGGATATACAAACAACGGTATGTTAATAACACTGAAAAAGTAAATGAAAAACTCCTAGAAAATATAACTTAAAAATAACACAAGGAGAAATAGAATTGGATATTCCTATAACTAGTAAAAACAATAAATCAGAAAGCTTCCCACAAATTCCATTTGCCTTCATTAGTGAAATTTCTGGTCTTCGTAGATTCTTCCAGAGAATTTTAAAAAGGAGGATATACTCCAACTCATTTTATGGTAAGCATAATCTTGATACAAAACCCAGTAGAGAAAGGAAAATTACAGGCAAAGTCATTCATGAATATAGTTGAGAAAACCATGAGTGGGAGTCAGATGGAGTAAGCACATTCCTCCTGTCTCTCCCACTGAATGCAGCTGTAAAACCTAGCCAGAATGCATGGAGCAGAAGCTATTTGAGGACTCTGAAAAGTAAATAGTGGCAGACAAGTTGGGGAAGAAGACCAAAATATGAAGCACTGAACTGGCAATGAATTCACCATTTTTTATCCTCTGGTTCTCCTGCCACTTGGTCTCAGACTCGGGTGCAGTTATGAAAGTGCATGGCAGGCAGAGTAAGCTAAGCAAAGCTCTAGCTTCCTGGTGGAGAACCAAAAAGAAGAACCCCAGAGACCTGAATAGTACAAGGGAGATCGTAGAGAAGGAGCACCTTGGAGAAGTGGCCCTATAAAATTGCTCACAAACTCCTGGGCTCAGCCCTGACCTGTACTTAGGTCTGGTCTTAATCAGTAGGTAAGACTTTGAGAACTGCACTTTCCACCATCCAAGTCCCAGGCTGTCCACTGGGTAGCACACATGTGGACTAGATCTGAACACCATTGCAAAGTGAGAAAATTAAAATGAAATTCTAACCACAGTCCACAAGACTGGTTTGGAACTTACAGCCTGAATCTAATTAGGTCAATTGCATACTAATAAAAAATAACATTCTTCATATGATTTAAACAAGAGCCAGAGTCTCCTAGCTTAACACTCAAAATGTTTAAGATACATTCTTAAACTTGGCAGATGAATAATTACTTGGCATACGAGTAACTAAGGAAAATCTTAACTCACAAATAAAGACAGTCAACATGTGTCAATATTAAGATGACTTAGATGTTGGACTCATGTGACAAAGACTTTAAAGCAACCATTTTAAAAATGCCCTAACAATTGTAAACATCCTTGGAACAAATGGAAAACTTGGAAGATTCAGTAAGGAAATAGAAAATATAGTGAATAACAAAATGGAAATGCTAGAACTGGAAAATAAGAAAGCCCAGAAGTTAAAAACTCACTGGATGTATCCCAAAGCAGTATGGAGATGACAAAGGGAAGAGTCTGTGAACATAAAGATGAGTAAACATTAGTCTAAACAATAGTGAGGGGGGAAAAAACCTGAAAAGATCCCAGGGAACCTGTGGAACAATAAAAAAAAAAAAAAAAAGTCCAGCATTTGTTCCATTAGACTTCCAGAAATAGAGAAAGAGTGCAGAGCTGGAAAAATGCTTGAAGTAATAACAGCTGAAAACTTCCCAAATTTGGCAAAAGACATAAATCTACATATTCAAAAGGTTCTGTGAACTCCAAACAAGATAAAGCCAAAGAATTTTATACCCATACACATCATAGTAAAACTGCTGAAAACTAAAGAAAATAAATCTTCCATGTGGTCAGACAAAAATAATACATTCTGGCAGAGAAGCAATGATTTGAATGAATGCTGAATTCTCATCAGAAACCATGAAGGCAAGAAGGGGGTGGCACAATATTTTTAAGGTGTTGAAAAAAGGAACTATCAAGCCAGAATTTTCTATCCAGCAAAAATAACCTCCAGTAATGAAGACAAAATAAAGACATTCTCAGAAGGAGGAAAAGTGAGAGCATTCGTGGCCAGTTGACACGCTCTGAAAGAATGGCTAAAGGAAGTTTTTCAGAGGAAAGGGAAATGAAAGCTAGAACATCAAGAATGAAGGAAGAGTGAAAAAATGATAAATATCTGGGTAAATATAATAGACCATTCTTTTTCTTTTGAGTTCTTTAAAATATGCTTGATATTTAGAAGCAAAGAAAAAAAATAGAACAGTGTCTGATGGGGTTTTCAATGTGTGTAGATGTAACATATAAGACAACTATAATATAAAGGGGGAGGGTAAAGGGACCTATATGGAGTAAAGTTTTTGATATTTCACTTGAAGTAGTTAAATATTAATTTTAAATAGACTATGAAGTTCAGTATGGATACTGTAATCCCTAGAACCACTAAAAACTTTATACAAAGAGATATTATCAAAACACAATATATTAAAATGGAATGCTAAAATATATTCAAATAACCCCAAAGAAGGTGGGAAAGAAAGGAGAGGAATGAAAAAGAGGGGCAAAATGGAAAATAAATAATAAAATGGAAGCCCTATATCCAAACATATCAATAAGTCATTAAACTTTTTTTTTTAATGTTCATTTATTTATTTTTAGAGAGAGTTTGGGGGAGAGAGTCTGTACCATCAGCACAGAGACTGACTCAGGACTTAATCTCATGAACCATGAGATCATGACCTGAGCTGAAATCCAGAGTCAGATGCGTAACCAACTGAGCCACTCAGGCATCCCTAAATATAACTGTTTTCAACAAACCAATACAGGGGCGCCTGGGTGGCTCAGTTAGTTAAACATCTCACTCTGGATTTCAGCTCAGGTCATGATCTCATGGTTCATGGATTCAAGCCCTGCATGGGGCCCTGCTTGGGATTTTCTCTCCATCTCTCTCTCTTCCCCCTCCCTGCTAGTGTGCTCTTTCTCTCAAAAATAAATAAACATTAAAAATAAATAAACACACCAATATAAAAATCAGAGTTTGTTAGAATAACAAGACACGAACCAATTATAGTCTGTCTATAAGAAACTTCAAGATAATGAATGATATAGATAGGTCAAAAGGGAAAGGATGGAAAAAAGATCTACCATGCAAACACTAATATCAGACAAAGGAGACTCAAAACAAGGAAAGTAACAGGGATAAAGGCATATATTATCCGATGATAAAAGGGTCAGTTCACCAAGAAAACACTAAAATCCTAAATGTATATGTAAGTAACAACAATTACCTCAAAATACATGAAGAACAGAACCAAAAAGAAAAACACACAAATCCACAATTATAGTTGGGGACTTCAATACTAATAGAAAGAAGTAATAGAAAGAAAATCAAGGATATAGAAGGACTGAACAATTGACATTTATAGGACACTCTATTCAGTAATAGCTAAATATGTGTTTTTTCCCAAGTGCATATGGGACATTCACCAAGACAGACATATTTGGGGTCATAAAACAAACTACAACCTGGGGTGCTTGGGTGGCTCAGTTGGTTAAACGTCCGACTTCAGCTCAGGTCACGATCTCACGGTTCGTGGGTTTGAGCCCTGTGTTGGGCTCTCTGTGCTGACAGCTCAGAGCCTGGAGCCTGCTTCGGATTTTATGTCTGCCTCTCTCTCTCTCTGCCCCTACCCAACTCATGCTCTGTCTCTCTCTCTCCCAAAAATAAATAAACATTAAAAAAATTTAAAAACAAACTACAAAAACAAAAAAAATTGGGAAAATACAGTGACCATAATGAAACTAAAGTAGATGTGATGAACAGAAAGATACTAAGAAAATTCCAAAACTTTGGAAATTAAACAAAACACTTCTTTTTTTTCATAATGCATAGAAATTATTTATTTATTTATTTATTTATTTATTTATTTATTTATTTATTTTTATTTTAACTTGTTTCATTTTTTAGTTTTTAAAATTTACATCCAAATTAGTTAGCATATAGTGCAACAATGATTTCAGGAGTAGATTCCTTAGTGCCCCTTACCCGATTAGCCCATCCCCCCTCCCACAACCCCTCCAGTAACCCTCAGTTTGTTCTCCATATTTATGCGTCTCTTGTGTTTTGTCCCTCTCCCTGTTTTTATATTAGTTTTGTTTCCCTTCCCTTATGTTCATCTGTTTTGTCTCGTAAAGTCCTCATATGAATGAAGTCATATGATTTTTGTCTTTCTCTGACTAATTTCACTTAGCATAATACCCTCCAGTTCTATCCATGTAGTTGCAAATGGCAAGATTTCATTCTTTTTGATTGCCGAGTAATACTCCACTGTATATACATGTGTGTGTGTGTGTGTGTGTGTGTGTGTGTGTGTGTGTATATATATATATATACACATGTGTGTGTATATACATGTGTGTGTGTGTATATATATATATATACACACACACCACATCTTCTTTATCCATTCATTCGTCGATGGACTTTTGGGCTCTTTCCATACTTTGGCAGATAGTGCTGCTATAAACATGGGGGTGCATGTGTCCCTTCGAAACAGCACACCTGTATCCCGTGGATAAATGCCTAGCAGTGCAATTGCTGGGTCGTAGGGTAGTTCTATTTTTAGTTTTTTGAGGAACCTCCATACTGTTTTCCAGAGTGGCTGCACCAGCTTGCATTCCCATAAACAAAACACTTCTAAATAATCCATGAGTCAAAAAGTCTGTAGGGAAATTAGAAAATATTTTCACCTGAGTGAATGAAAATACAAATATAAAGTTTTCAGGATGTAAAGTAGTTTTAGAGAAAAGTTATTAGTATTAAATTCTGGTATTAGAAAAGAAGAAATGTCTTAAGTAAATAATCTAAGCTTTCACTTTAAGCAACTAGAAATAGAGCAAAGTAAACCCAAAGGAAGCAGTAGGAAAGAAATGATAAAGAGCATAAATCAATAAAATTGAAAACAGAAAAATAGAGAAAATTAATGAAATCAAAATCTGGTTCTTTGAAAAAATAATAAAATAAATCTCTAGCAAGACTGAAGATACAAATTACATGCAATACTCTGCAACATTAAAAGGATAATAACAGGATGTTATAAACAACTGCACGTAAATTTGACAACATAAGTGAAATGGACAAATACTTGAAAGCCACAAACTACCAAAACTCACCAAAGATGAAATGGGTAATCTGCACAGTCATATGACCACTTAAGAAATGGTCACCTCCCGAGGGAAAAAAATATCTCCAGATCTACCTAGTATTGTCAGCCAAATATTTAAGGAAGTAACACCAGTTCTAAGCAATGTCTCCCGAAAAAGAGAGAGAAACAGAGACAGAGAAAAGGGAGCACTCCTCAACTCATTTTATGAGGCAAGCATTGCTCTGATACTAAAACTAGACAAAGGGAGTACAAAAAGAAAACTATAAATCAATATCTCCCAAGGACAGGGATGCAAAAATCCCCCGACAGAATACAGTCCCTGACTTAATGCTGGCTCAGTGTATAGTTTTTCAACTTTATGATGGTGCAAAAGCAATACTCATTCAGTAGAAACTGTTTGAATTTTGATCTTTTCTCAGGCTAGCGATACAACACTCCCTTGTGATGGTAGCTCCAGATCACAAGAGTAGACAACAAATATACTTAGAATGATTCTGTACCTATACAACCAATCTGTTTGTCACTTTCAGTACAGTATTCAATAAATTACATGAGATATTCAATACTTTATTATAAAATAGGCTTTGTGTTAGATGACTTTTTCCAACTGTAGACTCATGTAAATGAGCCTGTTTAAGTTAGGCCAGGTTAAGCTATGATGTTTGGTAGGTTAATTGTATTAAAGGCATTTTTGACATGAGTTGTTGTCAACTTACAATGGGTTTATCAGGACATGACCTCACTGTAAGTCGAGAAAGATCTGTATTAGCAAGTTGAATCTATCAACATGTAAAAAAACAGTATATGATGACAAAATGGAGTTTATCTCAGGATGCAAGCTGGTTCAATATTTGAAAAACAAATCAATGTGGGGTGCCTGGGTGGATCAGTCAGTTAAGTGTCCCGCTTGGGCTCAGGTCATGATCTCATGGTCTGTGAGTTCAAGCCCCAGGTCAGGCTCTGTGCTGACAGCTTAGAACCTGGAGTCTGCTTCAATTTTGTGTTTCCCTTGCCCTCTGCCCCTCCCCTGCTCTCTCTCTCTCTCAAAAGTGAACATTAAAAATTTTTTTAAAAAGAAAAGAAAAACAAATCAATGTAATCCACCACACTCAAAGTCTAATGAAGAAAAATCACATAATTCACACAGAAAAAAATTTGACAGATTTCAACATCTACTTATTATAGAGTCTCATCTATGAAAAACCTATCATGTTAATGATAAATTTGGCATATTAATGGTGAAAGGCTGAATGCTCTTCCCCTAAGATCAGTGACAAGTTAAGGATATTCCCTTACCACTCCTATTCAATTTTGCACTGGAAGTCCTAGCCAGTAAAGTAAGATAAGAAAAAGAAATAAAAGGCGGTGGGTGGGGGGATGGGTGAAATAGGAAGGGGATTGAAGAGTACACTTATTGTGATGAACACTGAATAATGTATAGAGTTCTTGAATCACTATATTATATATCTGAAGCTAATATAACACTGTATGGTTTTTCAAAGAATTTTAAGTAACATTTATTTATTTTTGAGACACAGAGAGAAACAGAGCATGAGTGGGGAGGGGCAGAGAGAGAAGGAGACACAGAATCTGAAGCAGGCTCTGAGCTATCAGCACAGGGCCCCACACGGGGCTCGAATCCACAAACTGTGAGATCATGACCTGAGCCGAATTTGGATGCTCAACCGACTGAGCCACCCAGGCGCCCCATAACACTGTATGTTAACTGTACTAGAATTAAAATTTTAAAAGAGTATGCAGAGGAAGGAATGAAGTTGTCCCTATAATTGTCTATACAGAAAATTTCAAGAAATCTGCAAAAAAACCTCCTAAAATTAATAAGTGAGTTTGACTAAGTTGCAAGATACATGGTCAACACACAAAAATCAATCATATTTCTCCATACTAGCAATGTATAGTTAGAAACTAAAAATGTTTAAATACCATTTACGGTTAGTTCCCTATGATAATTTTACAAGTAAAATAAAAATGAGCGAATATATAGTAAATGGAATCCAGCACTATATAGAGGGAATTCTATAGTTACTGAGTCTAGTAATTATATAAAAACATACAGTATTTTATATAAAAGTATGTCATATGTTGGGGCACCTGGGTGGCTCAGTCAGTTAAGCGTCTGACTTTGGCTCAGGTCATGATCTCGCGGTCCATCAGTTCAAGGCCCACATCGGGCCCTGTGCTGACAGCTCAGAGCCTGGAGCCTGTTTCAGATTCTGTGTCTCCCTCTCTCTCTGCCCCTCCCCCACTCATGCTCTGTCTCTCTCTGTCTCAAAAATAAATAAACATTAAAAAAAAAAAGTATGTCATATGTCATAGCCAAGTTAGGTTTATACCAGGAATGGATGAATGGTTTTGCGTTGACAAATTAATAAAAGTGACTTGTCCTTATTAATAAAGGAGACAACTTGTGTTCATTTCACTAGATGCAGCAAAAGTATTTGATAACATTCAATATCACAATAAAAACTCTTAGTAAATTTGGAATAAAGGCAATTTCCTTAAAGAGATAGAAAGTCATTACACATAATATAATTGTGTATTTGGAAAGTATAGCAGTACCTACAAATATATTTTTAAAAATTTTTTTACATATTCTGGATACAAGTTCTTTGCCAGATAGGTGACTGGCAAATATTTCTTTCACTATGTAGCTTGTCTTTTCATCCTCTTAACAGTATCTTTCCTGGAGCAAAAGTTTTTCATTTTGATGAGGTCCAATTTATTATCAATTTTTTAAATGGATCATGCTTTCAATGTCATATCTAGGAAATCTTTGCTTAATCCCAGGTTACAAATATTTTCTCCTATGTTTTCCTCTAAAGTTTTGTAGTTTTGCTTTTTACACTTAGAGCTATGATTCATATTAGTGGAGAGAAGATATTTACCACATGTACAACTGATAAAGGGCTCACATCCAGAATATATAAAGATGTCCTAGAAGTTGCTAAATACAAAGTCAACATACAAAACCCAGCTGTATTTCTATACATATTCAACTATGAAAAGAGGAAATTAATTTTTATTTATTTATTTTAAATTTTTTTCAATATATGAATTTTATTGTCAACTTGGTTTCCATACAACACCCAGTGCTCATCCCATAAGGTGCCCTCCTCAATACCCATTACCCACCCTCCCCTCCCTCCCACCCCCCATCAACACTCAGTTTGTTCTCAGTTTTTAAGAGTCTCTTATGCTTTGGCTCTCTTCCACTCTAACCTCTTTTTTTTTTTTTCCCTTCCCCTCCCCCATGGGTTTCTGTTAAGTTTCTCAGGATCCACATAAGAGTGAAACCATATGGTATCTGTCTTTCTCTGTATGGCTTATTTCACTTAGCATCACACTCTCCAGTTCCATCCACGTTGCTACAAAGGGCCATACTTCATTCTTTCTCATTGCCACGTAGTACTCCATTGTGTATATAAACCACAATTTCTTTATCCATTCATCAGTTGATGGACATTTAGGCTCTTTCCACAATTTGGCTATTGTTGAGAGTGCTGCTATAAACATTGGGGTACAAGTGCCCCTATGCATCAGTACTCCTGTATCCCTTGGGTAAATTCCTAGCAGTGGTATTGCTGGGTCATAGGGTAGGTCTATTTTTAATTTTTTGAGGAACCTCCACACTGTTTTCCAGAGCGGCTGCACCAATTTGCATTCCCACCAACAGTGCAAGAGGGTTCCCGTTTCTCCACATCCTCTCCAGCATCTATAGTCTCCTGATTTGTTCATTTTGGCCACTCTGACTGGCATGAGGTGATATCTGAGTGTGGTTTTGATTTGTATTTCCCTGATGAGGAGCGATGTTGAGCATCTTTTCATGTGCCTGTTGGTCATCTGGATGTCTTCTTTAGAGAAGTGTAGGAAATTAATTTTTAAAAGGATACTATAAAGTATACATACATGCATGTGTACAAATTTTTAAATGTCAGGTAGAATAAATCTAAAAAAAGTATGTGACACCTCTACAAAGTAAAGAATAAAACTTTAAGGGAAATTAAAGAAGACTCTCCAAAGTAGAGACATATACCATGTTCATGAATTTTAAAAATTGATATTGTAAATATATCAAATTTCCCTAAATTGATCTCTAAGTTTAGCACAATCACAACCAAAATCCCAACAGGTTTTCTGTGGATCCTAATGGTCTAATTCTACTAAACTGTGGAGGATGTGATAGAGCTTTGGTAATGTCAGTAACTGCTGACTGTGGTATTGGCATAAGATCAGAAGAATAGACCACTGAAATAAGAGAGCTCATAAACACATTTCTGTCTATGGACACGTGATTTACAACAAAGGTGGCACTGCAGAGAAGTGGAAAATTGGCACTGGGGTAGTTATATATCCATATGAGAACTTTGTAACCCCGAGGTAAAGAATGATTTCTCCAAGTATCAAAGAGCAGTAACAAAAAAGGAGAAGACAAATCAGGCTAATCACAATTAAAACGTACCATTAAGAGTGAAAAGACAAGCCACAGAGGCAAAGAAGATATTTACCATATGTGTAACTGATAAAGGGCTCATATCCAGAATATATTAAGAATTCCAACAAGTCAATAAAGAAGACAGAAAAAAGAAATGAAGACTTCACAGAAGAGGAATTCCACATGGACAATAAACATGAAAAGACGCTTAACCTAATTATCCAACTAAGAGAATGCAAATTAAAAACCACACTGAAATACCACTTAATATCCATTGGCTAGGATTTTAAAAAGTCTGACCAATAGCAAGTATTGGCAAGCCTGTAAAGCAACAGGACTTCTCATATACTGCTAATGGCAATGTTAATTAACAATCACTTTGCAAAAATAATCTGGCATTATCTTACAAATAAGACAGTAATTCCACTCCTAGGTGTATGCCCTAGACAAACTTGGTACATGTGCACCAAGATACACTCACAAGAACAGCACTGTAATTGTAATGGCCCAAACTGGAAACGACCCACATGTCCATCAACAGGAAACTAGATAAGGAAAATGACATATTCATATAAAATATCATACAGACGTGAAACGGATGGAACTAAACCTACATACAACAACATGGATAAATTATAAAACATAATTTTGAATGAAAGAAGCCAGACACAAGATAATTCATACTGTACAATTTTCTTGTGAAGTTCAAAAACAGTCTGACCTAATCTATACTTCAGAAATGCCTATTTAGATAACAAAACTATATAGAAAACCCAGGAACACATTATCATAAAGGTCAGAGGGGAGAGAAGAGATTATAATCTGGAAAGGGGCTAGATAGCTTTTGAGGTATTGGCAATACTCTATTTCTAGCACTCAATAGTGGTTACAAGGATATTTACAGTAACTCATTAAGCTACACGGTCATGCATCATTGCTTTTCTGCATGCGTTGTATTCACAATAAGAAGGGTTATTGAGCACGTGTCTTATTTCTTGGTAAGTGTTCTAACTTACATGTGATGTGTTTACTTTGTTCAAAGATGTAACACTGATCTTTCGGAAGTAAACGTGGAATGTTTTATGTCATCCTTTAAATGGTGTAAAATACGCAACTAGACATGGGATGATGGAGCTTCTTCTCAGGAATGCGAGAGGTGAAGATGTAGAGTAGACATGCTTGGTAGCAGGTATTTTATAAAATACTTTTAACAAATCTTGGACATTCTAATTCTAAAATAAATGGGTAGGTAGGAAAGCATAGACTTGCCATGAGTCTGTGGCCTAAATGAAATAGTACACTATGACTGTCAGTGTTGCTGAGCCACACTGTGTGTTTTGTCCTCACAGGACACTTCCTCAGGAAGAATGCTTTCTCTGAGAACAGTGGCATGCAGAAGAGGAAAGGTTATTAAGCAATTGTCATAAAATAAACCCATGAAAAGATGCTTAATATCATTAGCCATCAGGGAAATGTAAATCACAACCACAATGAGATGCCACTTTGCTCCCACCAAGGTGACTATGTTTGGAAAGAAAGATAATAAGAAGTGTCCACGAGGACGTGGAGAATTTGAAACGGTCATACATTGGAAGTGGGAATGTAAAATGATGCATCTGCTTTGAAAACAGTCTGGCAGTTTCTCAAATAATTGAACATAGAGTTACCATATGATCTAACAATTCCACTCTGAGGTGTATATCCAACAGAAATGAAAACATATGTGAACACGAAAACTTGTACATGAATGTTCACAGAGCATTCTTCATACTAGCTGAGAAGTGGAAACAACTCAGATGTCCATCAGTTAACTGATAAATGAGTAAATAAAATGTGGTCTATCCATACAGTAGAATGTTACTCAGCCATAAAAAAGGAATGATGTACTGGTATATGCTATGACATAGATGAACCTTGAAAACATTAGGCTAAGTGAAAGAAGCCAGTGAAAAAGTCATATATTGGGACACCTGGGGCTCAGTCGATTAAGCATCTAACTTGATCTCAGCTCAGCTCTTGATCTCAGGGTCGTGAGTTCATGCCTCGCGTTGGTCTCCACGCTGGGCATGGAGCCTACTTAAAAAAAAAAGTCACATATTGTACGATTCCATTTATATGAAATGTGTAGGACAGGCTAATCCATAGAGACAGAAAGGAGACTAGTGGTTGCCTAGGGCTGGGAAGATGAGGGAGTTAGAAGTGACAGCAAAGAGGTTCCAGGCTTCTTTTGGGGGTAATGAGAATGTCATAAAATTGTGACAATGATTGTACAACTCTGTGAATATCTAAGAGTCACTGAATTGTACACTTTGGTTGAATTGTATGGTATGTGAATAATATCTCAATAAAGCTTTTCAAAATATGTCATCATTCCATCATGCTATTTAATATTTCTGAACAACCTAACTTGGACAAAACACCCCAGTTTTTAGTATTTTTTTAACCTTTATTTATTTTTGAGGGATTGAGAGAGAGAAAGAAAGAGAGAGTGCACCGAGCAGGGGAGGGACAGAGAGAGAGGGAGTCACAGAATCTGAAGCAGCCTCTAGGCTCTGAGCTGTCAGCACAGAGCCCGTCGCGGGGCTTGAACACACAAACGTCAAGTTCGTGACCTGAGCCGAAGTCAGATGCTTAACCGACTGAGCCATCCAGGTGACCCCAAACACACCCAGTTTTTAACACCAGACTTCACACCTTAATAAAAACACTGGATAAATAGGAGAAAAATACAACAAACTCTTTGGATATTGGTGTCTTGATGAAAGGAGGAGGCTTCACTGATGCTTCCCTGACATCAGTTTATACCCTTGTGTGGCATCATGAGGCAGTACATCCTAGGAAGATGTGGGTAAAGTGTGTGTGTGTGTGTGTGTGTGTGTGTGTGTGTGTGTGTGTGTGTGTAAGGTGTTGAAAGAATAATTTTGAAAGGGAAGGTGGGAAAAGAGAACTAGAATGAAATCTCCACCACAGGTATATTCTTAGGTAGATTCATTTTAGGAAAAAAGTTGAAGATCTGAAAACTGATGCCCTAAAAATTGTACATGTCTGAATTTCCCTTGGAAAGACTTCATGTGCCCGAGTTTGAAGACCAGAGTTGTCGTTCAAAAGTCTAGTCTTTCAAGACCACAATCTCTGCTACGAATTGCTGAAGTTTCCCTTGTGGCTAAAGCCGAGAATTTGACTCTACATTCAGCTCTGCCAGCCTCCTCAGGGTAGTAAGCTTCAAATGTTTCAGCCTTATGGTCTAATTTTAAGGTGGGAAGGGGTTAGGAAAGAAGGAAGAGGGAGAAAAGAAGGACCACTTGGGTCAATAGATCAAATTAGAATCCTACCATGCCAAAGATCTCCCTTTTTAGCAAGCACCCTAGTGATTCTGCTGCAGCGGGGGGACAGGTCAATTCTGTCCAAGACTGCAAGGGAAAGAACTGACTGAGAAAAGGACAAAGAGGACAGTGTTGTCAGGAGACGGTTTGGTGGCATGATAGGAACAGAAGCCAGACTGAGTGGTTTAGAGATTGATCTGGAAGCAAGAGGTGGAGCCAGAGAATAGATGCACAGGAAGCTCAACTAAGGAAATAGATGAGCAGAGAACAAGAGCTGGACTTCAGGGCCAAGGAGGGTTTGTTTCCAGAAAAAGACAAACTTGAGAATATTTGTGGAATAAAGAGAGAAAATCAGGAAGGGGGTGGAGAGAGAGAAGGAACTGACGGTCCTGAGAAGTTGTGAGGTGACAAAACGAGACCCAGGGGAGGGGATCAATGCTGAATCCTGGAAGGACAGCTCTTCCTCTGGGATGCAGGAAAGCAGCAGAAGGTCTGGAGAGAGTTTTGGTAGATGTGGGCTTGTTCATGGAGCTCAGATCATTTGACCTCTATTTCTCTGGACGTGTGGTGGCAGAATGAGAGGTAAACAGTTGAGAAAGAGGAGAGAAAAGAGTGGGGCCCCAGGACACCAGAGAGGGTTAGAGAATCAGCCGTGGGGAATGGCACCCGGAGTCAGTGAGAGGTGACGCGGTGGCCAGATAAGCCTGGTGGGGTGGGGGTGGGGGTGGGGCAGGTGGGCTTAGCCACATGGATCTGTAAGGTGCTGTTGTTCTTCCAGCTGGAGGATGGCAGTGAGGTAAGCAGAGGTGGGGGCTACCCAGCGCTGAAGAAGTGAGAAGGGTGGGAGAAATTCCAGAGAAGAGGTCAGCTGTGAAGTGGAAGGTCCTCGCCTGCAGGGAACAAAGTAAGACGGGGCAGAAGGCAGGCTTTGAAGCCAGAGACCACCCAGCAGTGAGGTCAAGATGATGATGCTGAGCAAGTCAAACGGGGCTGAGAGGCAAAAAGAAGGGGATGGAGCAGGTTTGAACGACAAAGCTACCTAAAGCGTCCTGTACTAATACGGTAGCCACTAGCCTCCAGGGTCCCTACGTGGTTGGTTAGTCCAAATGCGTTTGTGCTGTAAGTGTAAAGTACACACGATTCCGAAGGCTTCGTACGAGAAAAAAAAGAATGTTAAACATCTCAATAAATGTTTGCACTGATCACTTGTTTAAATAATATTTGGATATATTGCGTTAAATAAGATACGTTAACGTTAATTTCACCTGTTTTTTACTCTTGTAGCATTGCTTCTAGAAAAATTTAAATCACATACATGGCTTGCATTATATTCCTGTTGCACAGCACTGCTATAGATACTCCCTTACTGGGGCATGGATTGTCTGTGTTATGCCCGCGGCCCCAACGCCCGGAACAAGGACCTGCACAGAGAGGCCTCAGTGAATGGTGTGCATGTGAACTGATGAGAGGATGAATAAATCAATTCATGAATGCGTGAGGGGAAAAAATGAGGATTATATATTAGTATGCAAATGAATGAAAGGGGAACAGAGATAGTTAGAATTGAGGACTGCTCATCAAAGCTTTGAGGTAAGGAGCCTCAGAGAGCATTTTATGGGACTTTACTAATATAAAGGCTCAAGAACCTGGACCCTTGCCACACTCTTATTTTCCTTTAAAAAAAATGTACTCTTTTGGCACTTTTATATATGCCAGGACTGTCCTAGGCATTTACATGTATTAACTCATTTAAGCTTCACCCTATGAGGGAGGTGGTGGAATTGGTATTTAAATCAGGCCAACTGGTCCCAATGTCTGTACTCCTAACTACTGTACCATCCTGTCTCTCTTAGCCCCTCTCATCCCCAAGTTTCTCCAGCAGAGACACATTAGTCCCCCCTTTATCTACAGGGGATCTGTTCCAAGACCCCTAATCGATGCCTGAAACTGCAGATGGTACTGAACCCACTGTATTATGTTTTCTCCTATAGAAGCATTTCTCTGATAGAGTTTAATGTATAAATTAAGCACAGTAAGAGATTAACAACAATAACAAATGATGGAACAATTTTAACAATATGCTGTAATGAAAGTTGTGTGAATGTGGTCTCTCTTTCTGTCCCAAAATATCTTATTGTGCTGTACTCCCCCTTCTTGTGATGATGGGAGATGATAAAATTCCTGCGTGAGGAGACGAAGTGAGGTGAGTGACCGCGTTGTGACATAATGTTAGGCTCTTACTGTCTTCTGATGATACATCAGAAGGAGGACCATCTGTTCCTGGATCACAGTTGACCATGGGAAGCAAAGCCACAGAGAAGGGGGGACAACTATATAGATTTGTTTTTTCTCCCTTTACCGATTTCTCTTTTGCTCCCAGTCCCTCAAACCCTGTATTCCTGAAAGTTTTCCATGAACTTTGCTTACTGAAAACAACTGTAAGTAACCCCCCAACTTCCCCACAAATGAGACACACACACACAATGGTTGCATAGTCCAATACAACAGCCAAGTAACCATGCCTCCTCTGTTCCCTCTGCCTCCATCCCTGAGCCTTTCCCACACCACTTTCTCCACCCTCCCCTACCTCACCCCCAGACTGTGAGTCTCCTGTCCCAAACCTAGGATCTGCCCTCCCCTGCCTTCCTGGGCAGACTCAATGGGAGTGAGTGTTGGAGGAGGCTGAGGCTCTAAGCAAATGCTTTATCTCTCAGTCTAGTAGATGCCAGCGGAGATGACTACAGAGGATAGAATGGGGGCTTTCCGGACACCACCTTGGCCAGTGCCCAGGAGTTGCTCTAGTCCCACCCACCGGGGACTCCATTCCAGCCTCAGCTTGGATCCCTCCAGGGACAGAGTAGCCCTGAATTTCCACCCACTGGGAGCAGCCCTAGCCCAGGATCTCCTCTTTCAGGGGCCAAACATAGACTGGAACACTAAGAAGGAACCAACAGGCCACCTTCCTCTCTTTCTCTCATTAAATTGTGAATAATAATGCATTTACTTATTCTCCCACTTAAAAAGTTGTTTACATCCTTTGAAGAATCTTGCAAGGTAGCTTGGCTAGACAGCAGGCAGGACAGTCCAGTGCTTCCGGTGGGGGGGCCAGGGTCTTCCACTCGCCCATCTTTTGGTCCAACAAGTAGGCGTTTGGGTTGATGGTGTAGTCCTTTGTCTGGACATCACTGGCTGTGGTGACACCCCCACAGACAAACACTTTGCTGTCTCCAATGGAGCATATAGCATGGGACACATCCAAGGGGCAGTTGTTGGGCAAGAGAGGCACCGAGGTGGTTGTCTTGTTGGCCTTTATCTTCTGCAGGTTGATTTCCACACTCTGCCGGTGGCTGTGTACACAGAGGATGTTGTCCTGATGGAAAGAGAGCAAGGGCCGGTGGTTGAACTCAATGGGGAAGGTGATACACTGGACCACATCCCCAGTGGTGGTATCAAAGCAGTCCACCACTCCAACCCGAGAAATGTAGCCCTTCACCAAGCAACGCCCCGTGACAATGTACAGGTTCCGGTCACCCTTGGTGATCACGGCTGTGCCATCCATAGGGATGCTCATCTTCCCTGCCAGGCACCAGGCCTCCTTGCGCTCATCATAGCGATAGATGTTGGAGACATACCGCCTTGGAGCAATGCTCCCACCCACTGAGTACACTGTCCCCCCACAGGTCACCATGGTGTGGAAGACAAGCCCAATTGGCAGGTCTGGCAACTTGGTCCAGGAGTTGTCATCCATGTCGTACCGCCAAGCTGTCTTCAGCCCTGAAATCTGCTCAGTGGTGCCACCAGAGATGTAGATGTAGCGACCAGCCGAGGTGGCGCTAAGCGCTGCGGCCCGATAGGGCATCTCTGACAGCTTCAACCACAGGTTCTCCTGGATGATATAGGCAAACACGCCATCATTGAACTTGCCATGGGCCTTCTGGCCCCCTAGGATGACCACCGAATCAAGCAGGGCGCCTTTCCGCTGGTAGCTCAACAGGCTGCATGGCCTCTCCTGTTTTCGGTCCATAAGGACACTCTCAATCAGGGTCACATGGGCCGAGCTGTTCTCCATGCCCATCAACTTGTTGCTGGCAAACATCAGTGTCTTGTTGGAGACGGCATTAAGGTTGATGTAATTGAAGAACTTCTTGAAATACTTCTCCCGCTCATCCTTCCGGAAGTGCACCCAATTGATGAGTGCGCTGAGAGCCTGGTCCTCATTGAGCACATGCAAGTTTTCATCTCGGAGCAGGCGGCCAAAGATGACAGGTGGACAGCGCATGAAGTGCATAGAGCCCTCAGGACTCGCCCAGTAGTGGAAGTTGTCACGAATGCCAGAGTAGGCCAAGTCTGATACCTCTTTGAGCTCAAACAACTCAGCCAAGAAGAGGTAGCGCAAGCAGTTTGCTCGGCGGATGGACTTAATCAGGTAGTCATTACAGTGGATTCGAAGGCGTGGTGTGTTGAAATACTGGGCCCCACGCAGGAGCTCCTCCACGTTCTGCTCCGAGATCACCACCTTGCCGCTGTAGAAGTAGTCCAGGAGCTGGTCCACTGTGGCCGGACTCAGGTAGTTGGGGTCAATGGTGATAAACAGCTCATCGGTGGTCTTCATGTCATTGCTGGAGATGAGGCTCTTCACCAGTGGAGAGACAGCAGCCAGCACGTTGCGATGTGCAAAGAAGACATGGTGGTCCACAGTCAGGGCCATGTCCCAGCACTCTTTGCGTTTCCTCTGTTTGTTCAGGTTCTGCAGCACGAAGCTGTTGTAGTTTTTCTCCGTGAATTCCAATTTCATGGTGCTTCTTGCTGGCTGAGGCAGAAGATCAGCGGCAGGTACTGGAGAACAGACTCTCTCACGCCTTTGGGATTCAGATTGATGGTTGTTTGCAGAGCAGTTGATCGGAAAGGAGGGGGGCTGGGAGAGAGGGTGATGTCATAGAGTGGATGCGGGCATCACAATGCCAGCCCCCTGAGGCCCCTCTCAGAGGCACAGGACCTTTCTCCCCTTTGATGGCTCCAACGTGCCACGGCTAGATCCCCTGCCAGGACTTAATGCCCTGGGCCCAGAGCTCAGGAGAATGGGTTGCAGCTCTAATCTGGGACTTTCCAAACTTAGTTCAAGGTTATATCCGGAATGTTAGAGCCAGTTTGGGTGGAGGGTGGTATGGGAAGAGAAGAGGGGAAGCTGAGGGAAGAAAGGAGATTTTTGGATTTAGAAGAATCTCCCCATGGATAGGAGGGAAACAGACCCAGAGAAGGGAAGGGACTTGCTCAAGATCCCACAGCAGGTTGGAAGTAGACTAGGGCCTGGAACTCAAGCCTTCTCTAACTCAGTGTTCTTTACCTTTCCAGGAAGCTCCTAACTCCCTAGCTCTCCCCAGTCTCTGGTTCTCAGGTCTCGAGGTCCCTTTCTCTGCCAAGGCTCCTGGCCATCAGAGAATTTCAGGCTCTGTCCTTTGCCTTCTGACCTTTGCAGCCATGGACACCGTTTTTCTTTAAAATGGAGAGACAGAGGCTACTAGTTGGAGCAGGGATACAGGAGTTAGCCACACACTGGGGGATGGGAGGGCCTCTGAAGCTCTGATTATTTCAGTTCCACAGCAAACTGGGACCTTCTCTCCACATTTCCAAGTCTATAGTCATGCAGCTTTGGGAGCTGCGGTGGGTCAGCTCTCTCCATCAAGTGTGGACTTGGACCAGTGGCTCAGACTCTTCTAAACTTCGGTTTCCTCTTCTGTGAGATGGGAATAATAGTACCTGCTTCAAAGATCCTTAAGAGTTTAAATCAGAAAATGACTAGACAGTGTTAAGCACAACGTCTGGCGGGTAGCAAACGTCCAATAAATGTTAGCTGCCGTTACTTTATTAATCTATTAGTTCGCCCAGGGCTGGTGTCCTTGGCTGCTCCCTTCCTAAATGCCTCTCTTCGTCTGGTTGGCTTGTGATGGTGGTGGGGGGGTCTGGAATCCCGCGTCCCCTCTGGGGCAGGGGGGCTCCCCGAGCCCCTTCCGGCCACGCGGTGGAGCTGGAGGGCCATCTCCCGCCACTGAGGCCCCGACTGCCACGCCGCTCCTCGCAACCGCAGCGGCTCCAGCTGGGAAAGCGGCGCCCCGCCCCCTCTTGCCACGGGGTTCCGCGCGCCCGGCCGCCGGGTGGCAGGGCCTCCCACGTTCACCACCCGGCCTCCGGTGCCCGCTTTACAGGTGGCGGCCCCGGGGAGAAGCCGTCTCAGACTCGGGGCGTCACCCCTCGGCAACCCGGGCGGGCGTGGGGTTCCCCGAGTGCCCGGCTCCTGCGGAGAGTGGAAGAGCCCGGGGGCCCCACGCGCACCAGCCTCTGGGGGCCCCCAGCGAGGGGCTCAACTCGCAGGCGTTTGCGGGGATGGCCAGATGTCACAGAGAGGACCTGGGCCCGGAGCGCCACTCCTGACCCTTACGTCGTCCTTAGCGCCCCCACTAGGAAACCAGTGTTGCCTGGAGCGTGGGGAGCGTGAGCCTGCCGGCTCTTCCCCTGCCCGGCTTGGTCCACTTATTCATCGTCTCTGCACCACATCCTTCCAGTTTAGACATGGCTTTTTCTTTGGGGATTTGGCAGCTTGAAAAGTATTTAAAAGTACTTACGTTTGAATGCTGAACTTGTTCACCTTGATACCTGAATGGAATAGAGGCACTCAGTCTCTTGGCCTATCCCTGCACAAGGCTAAGAACTAATGTTTTTTCCCATGAAAAGAAGGCTGACTTTCAGCCCCTCCACCAGACTAGCCTCGAGGTTTAGGTGGGCCCCTCTCTGTCCGTTTTCTCCATGTGAGGCTAACTGAGCTCTAAATGCTTCACCAGCCCTGATCTCGCGAGAGGTGGCTGCCACCTGGGTGCAGGTGAGACCTCTTGGTGTTGATGCCGGCCGCTTTTTCATCCATTGGCATCTAGGCTTGCCCTTGTGAGAGGCCGGCAGACCTCACCTCCAGGGGCGTTTCAACCAGTAGAGGATGGGTGGGCTCAGGCCTGTGGTTGCATCCACCCCTTTGCCCCCACATCTTTCAGCCTTAGGGGCATTTTGGTGGAGGAGGTGGCCGGGCCCCTTTACGTTTGTTTCAGGCACCAGAACACCAGGGCAGGAAGTCTCTCCAGTTACGAAAGTTGGGCACAGGGGGTGTCACGGGACCTGAGAAGATCCAGTAGACTTAACTCTTTGTGCCAGACCTGGTACAGCCAGACAGACTGCAGCCCCGAGTGGGGAAGGGAGCACAACTCTGAGAGCACAGGGCTAGAGCCTGGAGCCAGGGTTCCTGATTCCTTCCTCTGCTCTCTGGCGACAAAGGAGAACTGGTGATCTGGCTTGTCTTTGGCTCTTACTGATTTTGGGAGTTGCTGTCTTTAAGAGATCCATTGAAGAAGTGAAATCAATGCCCACCCGTTCAGCCAGCTTTGTTGCCTGGCTTTTCTTCAGCCTAGAGTGCTCTTCTGGTCAGCTTTTTTCTTTCTCCAGCCAACTGACGAAACAGACTCCAACCTCAAGAGCCTGGCTGCATGCCAGCATCCACCCCCCTGTTATGTGTGTGCATTGGGTGGAAGGTGTCCCTGGGAGCCACCAGGAAGTTCACTGACTGGTCATTCAGTCCCTGTTGCTCAAGGTGGTTGCCCAGGTGTGGCCTCAGCCCAGTCTTTTTATTCCCCCCATCCTCAGCTTTCTGACCAGCTCATTATGTGGTTGAATAAGACTCCCTCAGGGAGGGGACCGTACTATTCTAACCTTCTGGAGAACAGCAGTTGACGTTATCATTTTGTTGGGAAGCCCTGAAGATGAGGGGTGTGTTTTAAAGATACACCGATTTGGGGCCCCGGGGTGGCTCAGTTGGTTAAGCGTCTGACTTCGGCTCAGGTCATGATCTCACGGTTGGTGGGTTTGAGCCAGTGTCAGGCTCTGTGCTGACAGCTCAGAGCCTGGAACCTGCTTTGGATTCTGTATCTCCATCTCCTTCTGCCCCTCCTCCTTTCATGCTCTTTCTCTCTCTCTCTCTCTCAGAGCTAAATGAACATTAAAAAAAAAAAATGACTTAAAAAAAAATAAAGATACACAGATCTGGCCTGGAGCTAGAAAGCTCACTCCACCTCTTTTGTACCTCTAACAACTGGCTTTCTCACGTCTATGTATTTTCAACTGGCAACTTGGCTTGCGTATAGTTTTGGCTTGCCATGGCCCTCATTCAAACCCATGGCATCTGAATTTTTTCGGTGCAACCGGCAAATTCTCGCCTCAGGTCTTAGCTAAATTCCTGGTCCATGGTCAGCCCAGGGATTGGCTGCCCTTGGATCACGTGTCCACTTCAGCCCAATCAGCTGTGTGAGGGTGGGTCACATGGATCAAAACATGGCTGCCCAAGAGGCACCAAGTACAGGGGAGAGGCTGGAGGTATTCAGAAGCTTGAGTTACCTGAGGCAGGAACCGACAGTTACGATTACCTTAGTCACCAGTTAAGAATCGGGCACGAATGACATGGAAGATATTACACCAAAGAAAAAGATTTTATTGTTGTCTTAGTCAACATCCCTGGGTGAAACGAAGGGCACAGCATGAGGCTGCGTTCACAGTGTAACACAGACCTTCAGGAAGCACGTTTCCTGACTGGCCTGCTCAGACATCTGTCTTTAAGCCGGCAGCCTTCCAACTCCCACCCTTGCTATCTTAGGACTCGAGATGCCAGTTTCACGCCACTCAGCCTGGCATCTGGGTTGGTTCTTCCCACATGGACCATGTGAAATTGTTATTCAGGGGAACTTTGTGTAGTTTGAGGCAAAACACAGAAGCCAATTGGCGATTCTAACCCCCCACCCGGGATATCTCCCTGGAACGCTTGGGCCTGTCACACATTCCTGGAGGGGCCGCCAGCACAGCTGCAGCCACAGCCGCCAGGAACAGGCCCGGCTCCCGCCCTGTGTGTGAGGGGAGGGCAGAGGCTGGAGGGCTTCCTCTGGGGGCCCTGGTGAGCTCACACTCACCCCCACGCACACTGACTTCATCTGTTGGATGCTTGGCCGCGAGCCCAGGCCTTGTGAGGGGCTTTCTCCCAGAACAGGCCCTGGGCCACCTGGCCGGGGTGGGGGAGGGGGCAGCTTCGGGCCTGACCCAAGGCCTTAGAAACCAGAAGGCACATACTGAGCTCTTCAATGCCAGAGGGTTTTAAGAAAAAAGGTGGGAGGGGGCAAGGGTGGTGGTAGTGGCGCTAGTTTGCTATTTAAAGGTAGAAAATGCGAGGAAGTAAAATTTTCTCTCCATTTGTTCTTTGGCATTCCCATCAGAGAATTCCAGGAGGCAAGCAGATGACATCATGTCTTACAACGGAGAAATCCCAACGATGCTGTGAAATGGAGTTGCTGCCCGCCCCATGTTTCCAATGGAAGCTGCTTTATGTTTATGTGTTTAAAGCTGTTTTATGTTACATTTACACGCGAGTTTAATATTCCTAAGTATCTACCAAAAGTAGATTACAATGCAAGAAGATCACACAAAATGAACTCCACTTCTAAGCATCGCAAACATTTGGAATAGAAAAAGACCAGGGATGGATATTATAAGAAATATACAAAAAAAAGTTTGCTTAAAAAACAAAAACCAACCAAACGTTTTAAAGTTGATTTTTTCCCCCTGAAGTCCAAATTATTGTGGTCTAGGTAACCATTAGGATAAAGGCTTCATTGGCTCCTTCCTTTGATAAGAATAAGTTCATGCATAACCGTATATCCAAGCGTGTGGTGCAAGAGACACTCACACATGCATCACACACACACCAAGCGCGTACACCCACAGGGACAGACACACCGCTGAGTTTTTGTTGTTCTAGGAACTTCGTATCCACGCTCAGTCTGCCACCTTCCCATTACGTTTAATGAATTACTTCTTTGGAGGCAGGACATTTTCTTCAAAGAAGCCCTGGTTGACGACATTCCCTGCCGGGAAGTATCGGGCCACCACGAAGGAAGACCCGTCGCTTGCAGATGCCTTCCCCACTCCCATCTTCTTCGTATTCTTCCACACCATGGCCGTGAAGTGTCCTATAGGGGCACAGGCAGGGGGAGAGGGAAACAGGTCAGTTAGCAGAATCTGGAGAAGGATGTTTCAAAGGATTCTTGAGCCCTGCACTGTCTTGTAAGGCTTGGGAGGCTTCATCTTCACGCACACCAATCAGAGGAAGGAGACATAGAACGCTCCGCCTACCTGATTTTCTGAGGCGTCACATCCTCTCAATCAGCCACACAGATCCTCCTCACCCCACCAATTCTCGATGCCCAAAGGTTTCATGGTCTCCCAGAGATCACGACAAAGCTGAGTGACCGCAACAGTTAGGATGACACCCTACCAGCACCTGACTCCACCCCTCCCTGCAGACTGTAGTCTTCAGGGTCACTGATGATCTGTCTCCATGTTCTTCCCCAAAGACCCCTTTTTGTCTCTATCTCACTTGACATCTTAGGAACATTTAATAGGGTCGACTCCTCCCCTTTTCAAAGCACTCCCCTCTTTTAGTTTCCATGACGCTGCCCTCTCCGGGCATCCCCATCTCACCGCCTCTTCTTCCTCCTCTTCCATCTCACTTGTAAATGTTGGAGGGGCTTGCGCTTCCCAAGGCTCAGTCCTGGGCTCTCTGTTTTTTTCTTGCTGTCCTCTTTAGGTAATTTCATCTTTCCCTGGCTCTCAAATGTATTTCTCCAGCCCAAATCTCTGTATTCCAGATACAACTACTTACTTGACATTTCCACTTGGATGACTCATAGGCAAACCTATCCAAACCTCATCCTTGATTTTGGTTCCCCGCCCTCCCCATTCCCCCACCACCAGAGTTGCTCCTCTTCCTCCCTTCCATTTCCATTAATGGTCCCCTTATGCACACAACCCTAGGGGTTGGTCTGTATCCCTCCTTCTCCCACATTTCTCCCTCAACAATGCATCATTCAATCTTGAAGATTTGAACTCCAAAATATATCTTAAGTCCATCTACTCCCCAAACTTTGGTCTCAACCACAAACTTTCTCACTTGGACCACTGGGATAGCCCTTGATTGGTTCCCTAGCATCTGCCTTTGCCTCCTCTAATTCATTTTCTACCAAAGTAGTCGGAGTAACTGTTTTCAGACATATCTGTTTACTTCCCTGCTTAAAAATCCTTCAACCGCTTCCAATTGCACCTAGAATAAAAGTGAGGAAAGTGAAGGCTTTGGCCTGATGGCCTCCTTTCCATTCCTTGAGCACATCAGGTTATTTCCCACCATGGAGCCCTTACACACACTGGCCGTTGTGTGGACTGCTCTGATGATGACCAACATCATCTTGTCCCTTAGGCCTCAGCCTGAATATCACTTGTGGAGGGAAGCCTTTCACAGTGACTCATTTCCTGAACACCTCCCTCCCGAGATCATTTTATCATACCTTGTTTTTCCCCTTCAGCATTCTTACCATTTGCAATGTTATGTGTGTTTGGTTTCTTGCTAATCTGCTTGGCTCTTTGACTAGGCTAGGAGACTCACAGGGGCAAGAATGAGATTGTTTCAGTAAATTCAGTACCCTGGCACAGCCTGGCACATGAAAAGTACAAACTAAACCTTTGTTGAATGAATGAATGAATGAATGAATGAATGAAATGAGTGAATGAATGAATGAATGAATGAAATGAGTGAATGAATGAAAAGGCATATGGAAGAACCATCTTAGACTTGGGTTCTGCCCTCACTGAAGTGCAGGCTTTCTATTTTGAGCTCTTTGAGACCTTGACAGGTTAGAGCCTCCTTCAATTTCCTTTGCTCTGTGCCAAACAGCCCAGTTCCTTCTCAAGCTACTGTTGACCCTCCAGACACTTCTATGGTTTGCTGAGCTGCTCAGCATCTCAGGCTCCCTGCCCCTCACCCACTGCTTCTTTCGAGCTTTTAATATAGCTCAGCTTCCAACTCCCCTTCTGCTTTGGGGTCAAAGAGTTGCTATAGTGGCTTCTTTGCTCAATGACCATTAATACTTCTGTCTCCTAGGAGTAGAGGTTGGGAGTTTATCCCTCCCACCTTCACTGTTGAGGACTCACAGAGATCCTCTGACAAGTCAATATTTACTTCCATATCACAGAATGGCATTCATTTGCTAAAACAACACTGAAGAGACTATGTTTCCTCTTTGAGGGTGGGCACCTCACCTTTCGTATTGACCACAACATACCCAGTGTTTGGCACGGAGCTTGGCACAGGTAGATGCTCAATAAGTAACTGATGAAGAACAGAAGAGACAGAGGGAAGGAGGAAAATTGTGATCAGAGGAGCTAAGTTTCCCACAAGGCAGCTAAGAAAGAAAGAGGGGAACCACTTTACGTCCATTAGGATGGATATTATTTTTTTTTCTTAAAGAAGAGGAAAATAACAAATATTGTTGAGGATGTGTAGAGATTGGAACCCTTATGCATTGCTGATGGGCATGTAAAATGGTGCAGCCACTGTGGAAGACAGTATGGTGACTCCTCAAAAAATTAACTATAGAATTATTATATGATTCATTAATTCCACTTCCAGGTATAAACCCATAAGAACTGAAAGCAGAGACTCAGATATTTGTACACCAATGTTCACAGCAGCATTATTTACAATAGCCAAAAGAGGGGAAAAAACCCAATATCCACCAATGGATAAATGGATAAACAAAATGTTGTATATATACATATAATAAAATACTATTCAGCCTCAAAAAGGAATGAAATTCTGGTACATCCTACCTTGAGGATGAACCTTGAGGACATCATGCTAAGTGAAATAAGCCAGACACAAAAGGGCAAATATTAATGACTCCAGTTATATTAGGTACCTAGAATAGTCAAACTCATAGACACAAAAGTAGAAGAGTGGTTGTTGCCAGAGCTTAAGGGTGGGGAAATGGGAGGGAAGGATGGGAGTTATTGTTTAATGGGTTCAGAGTTTCAATTTGTGATGACTGTAAAGTTCTTGGCAATGGTTGCACAATATGTGAATGTACTTAATCTCACTGAACTGCATTCTTAAAAATGGTTAATTTTATGGCAAATATATTTTACCACAAAATGGAAGGAAGGAAGGAAGGAAGGAGAAAGAAAGAGAGAGAGAGAGAAAGAAAGAAAGAAAGAAAGAAAGAAAGAAAGAAAGGGAAAGAGCGGTAGATATTCACACTCTTCCAACCCGACAGTTGATATCTTCTGTTGTGTCTCATGTATGGTAAGGACTGAAAAAATGTTCATTGATTAAATTGTGTGTTTTGCCCTATGGTTGAACTCCATTTTTATAACTATTAAATTTAGGTATACTTTTTTGCTTTGTCTACATCCATAAAAGATTTAAGATTACTAAATTGTGAAAATAACCAAACATAAACACTGATGAGTAGAGTTGCCGTGATAAAAATCAAAGCAAGAACTAAAGGAAAGGAAACCCGAGGCTCAATTATGTATCTTTATCACATATCTTTAGACTTGTATTAACCAATGCCCAATAAACTCTGATTTTCACCTCAAAATAGAGGAGAAACACTTCTTGCCAATTCACCCTTGGTCCTTACACTTTTGAGTCACAGCTCCAGGCTTTCGGCAACTTTGCCAGATGTCACTGTTTCTAAAAGCTGCCTTTTTATTAAGGCTCAAGCCCTTTTTCACACCAGCCTTTTCTTTCAAGAGAACCACATGCTTTGGCTACTGACCATTCACTCTCTCTGCTGCCCAGACAAGGATGAACTGCCATTTATCCACCGGTTGCCAAGGAAGTGATTACAGACACAAGGTGCACATCAGCAGTTTGCATGCCTGTGGAAGCCTTTTCCAAACAGATGAGACTAAGTAATTTTTCCTCTGGCTGGGGAGGTCTCTGGTTACGGAGATAATTAAGTATGGGTATTCAGAGATGAGTTAAAGAACATGACTTCCTTAGCAACCATCAGATACACAGTGGTTTCTAACTAAATCAGTTACAGTTTCTTCCCCACCCCCCACAAAAGGGATCACATCCTCTTTTCTGCTATGGACCCAAGCTTGCTAGAATACACATTTGGAAAGCATATTAAATACGTTACAGTATATTCTTGCAAGGGAATAACGTAAAACAGTAAGAAAGAATGAAAAAGCTCTTTTTGTATTAATAGGGAACAATCTCTGGCAATCTGCTGCATGAAGAAAGAAAGCGCAAAACAGATCATATATCTGACACATAAAAAAAGGGAAAAAGAGAACATATTTACACAAACGCTGGTATAAAATCAGAACAACTCTCGAATGATACCCAAGAAACTCGTATCACTGGTTGGAAGGGAAAGTTCTGGAGACCAGGGATGGAAGGAAGACTTTTTTACCTTATACAGTTTGCAAGTTTCATGTCATGTAAAAGTATTATTTACTCAGAATAAACAAACCAACCGACTCATTAAAACAGAAAATAACAAAGGAATTGCAAGAAACCATTTCTTTCCACACAACACACAGCACAGAACTGTGTCCTTTGTCACAAGATGCTGACCCAAGGTGGGTGGGGATAGATTACAGGATATTTCAAAGGCCCTTCCCCTACATCATGGACTCAGGCCAGGAAATCCCTGTAAACAGCAGCTCTGGGGAGGCTGAGGCACGGGGAATGGGCCCGAGGATCTTGAAGGGTCTTGCAGTCTCTGACTATAACACCGTCCAAAGCTGTGCTTCTGTCTTAGGATCAGGCTGTCTCCCCCAGGCATTGCCCACCGGCACCTGGGACAGCATAGGGGCTAGTTGCTCTGAGGTTTTCCTCTTTCGGGCTGGGAGATGTGGGTCAATAGGTTGGACAGGCGGTCAGTGATCAAGGAAAGTTGAGTCCCATTCCCAGCTCTGACCCTTGTGAGATTCCCACCTTGAAGCAGGGGCCATGGAAAAAGCATCAGACTGAGGATAGGAGATATAAAAGAAGACTCTTCCTCTTTATGGCCTCAGTTTCGTCCTCTGCAAAATGGGTAGAATAAAGCCCCGCCTACGAATGGTGTTGTGAGGCTCACGTGGCTGTGGCTGTGGAGGCACTTTATAATTGTCAAGTGCCACGCACATGAGCAACGCTAATAACTCACTCTGACACATGTCTGATTGCTCGCGAGTCTTGCTCACGGGGTAAGCGAATCCAGACGCTCTGAAATAAAATGTCTTCTGGACGCCGAACTTTACGAAAAGAAGACAGGTCTGCACATACATCCTTAAACACTGGTGGGAAGCTGTTCCTGTTCCCTTCCTCACCCCTTCAACTGAACTGCCATCCAACAGTCATTTCTGACTTAGGGCCCTGACAGCGGCCTCCTTGTCCCCAGCCCGGGGAGCTGAGAGGAGAAATGCCTCAGCAGATGCTTCCACCTCTGCCCCACAGTCCTGCCTACGCTGTCGAAAGAACCCCTGCCCAAAAGGGTGAGCAGCAAACCACAGGAAACAGTGACTGGCTCCGACAGCGTGTCACTTCCTGCTTCGGAAGAATGCTCCAGGGGGTGAGAGGCCATAGTGGCCCCACCCATGGGTGGGATGGGGGAGGGGAGAGGGAAGGGGGTGGGCAGAGAACCCCCTTTTCAGTTTCCCTGGTGCCTTTCGGTCAGAGAAACTCACAGCCCCTTCTGACGCATCCTGGGCCGCAAGTCGATCTGAGTCGGTTCTGAGGAAAGAGGGTGTCAGGTGAGGGAAGCCTGCTGGAGGGAAGCCTGCAGGAGGGAGCCCAGAGCACAGAGCAGCTGGTGGGGCTGTAGTAAGCTGAATGTTTACTGCTCACTCTGGAGGCCTCGCAGAAAAGCCGATGCCGGTGCCACAGCTGGCCCTTCCCCGCATCTAAACACCAGCTCTCAGAATGTCCCCTAAAGGCCACCACCTGGCCCCTCACCCTCTGGGACAGGGGAAGCACAGGGAGTCAACCCAAGTTCACACAACTGACAGTGCTGGAGCCTAGAGCAGATCTAGGCTCTCTGCTCACCTGAACCCCAAACTGGAGAGAGAAGATGAAGGGGGAGCCTGGGAGGCTGTAGGTGTGGGAAGCACCTGGGAAGGGTGTTGGGGGAGGGAGTTAAGACCAGGAGGAGAGAGTGAGCAGTTTGGCCCTTTTCCTGAAGAGAGAGAGGGCTTTCGAATATTCTGGCTGTGGGCCCAGGCTGGATCGGAGGGGAGCAAGACTGGCGGTAGGATGATGGGCCATAGCGCCACTCCCGGGAGCAAGCACTGAGCAGCGGTTAAAATCCACAGCCTCCTGTGACACACACACTCTAGTGATCCGGAGAACTTGGAGCTGGTGGGGAGGGAATCCGTGGCTCGGGTGTTCTCAGATAGAGGGGGATGTGTGCGTGTTGGGAGAAATGATGGCGAAAGAGAGTTTTGCCCTTTGGGCAAAGTCATACAGGAGAAATACGGAAGAGGTAAAATAGGAGGGAAATGGCCGCTTTTCAGAGCGTTAGTTCCTTTCCAAAGTGCAACCCTGCCCAGGACCAGGCCACTGGTGTGATCCCATCACTCACCAGTCCCAGAAGTGAAGCCGGGCTGCTGGAAGTTGTAGTTCTTGATTTCACTGTACCATCTATCAGCCACCTCCTTTCCTGCAGGGAAAAGACACTGCTTAAAACTCAGCAGTGGAATTGGGGCACCTGGGTGGCTCTCTCTGCCCCTCCAGAGCACGTGCTCTCTCTCTCTCTCAAGATAAATAAACTTAAAAAAAAAAACAAAAAAAACCCAACACCTCAGCAGGAAAATCATCTCACTCACTACTCCTTCCATCTTCTCCCGTTAACCCCAAACCACCCACCCCACAGTTAGATGTCTGATAAAGCACCAGTGAGCCGAGATAGGGACTCCTGCCCAGGAGTGTATCTAGGCTGAAGAGAGAGCTTTGTTGGAGACTGGGAAGAGCCCTGGCCTGGGGTTGGAGGACTGCCTCTGTGTCCCTGCCCTACCACCAACTTGCTATGTAATCCTAGGCAAGGCCTTCCTCTCTCTTGGCCTCCGTACAAGGGCTGACTGCAACGTACTCCAAGGGCTTCTAATGATGCTCTGAGTTTTCGGGAGACTCTGCCCTCATCCCACCCAAAGTCTGTCTCCTGAAATATCCACAGGAAGAAAGGCAGTTGGGCTGGTGGGCCAGGGTCTCCACTGCAGGCAGAAGGGTCCTCACCTAGAGCATCGGCTGGCCCCCGCCGGGCAGGTGCTGGTAGGAGAAAACCCCCAGCATCTCTCTGGGAGCTGTTGGTGTCGGGACCACAGCCGGGAGCCTCAGATCCCACAGCAGTTAGTCCCACCCTGAACTGTGATTTGTGCGTGAATCACCTGGGGCGCCTGTTAAAATTCTGACTTCAGGAGGTCGAGGGTAAAGGCTCTGAGTCTGCATTTCTTGGCCGGTGGACCACACTTTGAGTAGCAAGACCTTACACAACAGAGGGTACACACTGGCCTCACCCGGGGAACACTGAAACGTTGCTGAGGCCTGGGGCCTGCCACAGCCTGTATCAGTATCTCCGGAGGAACCGGGTGTTGGGATTTTTTTAAAGCTGCAGAAGATCCAGGGCGGGGATAAAGACAGCCTAACGAAACAGAGATGGGGAAACTGGGGCCAGAGAGGGTAGTGACTCACTCAAGGCTCCACGGGGAGTCAGCGCAAGGCTGGAACCAATCACATCTGTTCCCACCCCTTCGGTGAGACTTCTCTCCCAGGCCCACCAAAGCCAGCGGCCTGAGCCTGGAAAGGAGGCCAAAGGCGCCCACCTTCCTGGGGAGCATGCGCACACCTCTCCCGGAGGCCCGCTGCTCTGGGGAAACTGGGAGGCCCACAGGGCCTCCCCCCCCCCCCAGGGAACTCCCAGGAATGTCAGGCCCCAGAGGGCACAGTAGCTCTCTCCAGCATTTTCCTAAAAAGCCGGACAGCCCTGTCTGAGCCAGGAAGCTCAAGAATGTTTGGTCAGTGTGGGGGGATCATCATTCCAGGCTGTGACCTTGGATGGAGGAATTGTCTTTCTCTTTTTTTTTTTTTCTAACATGGCAAAAGCTCAATTGCATTTTTCTGGTGATAAAAGTTAATACACCAACACTTAAAAGAAAGAAAAATGTGAAGAAAGTACAATTCTTCTGTAGCTGGGGATACTGGGGCGCCCCCAGGGTCATGCTGAAACCCTGCACAAAAAGGGCACAGAAATGGATTTGTCTCCCCCGCCCCCATTCCTCAGCTGGGAGCTCTTCCGAAGGGGAGGGCTGGGCAGTCTGACTCATCTCTGTGTCCCTGGCACCCAGCACAGGCCTGGCCCTGAGCCGGCCATCGGAGAGTTTGTGGTGACCAGCCCCTGGGAACAGAGGCGGAGGGTTCTGGGGCGCCTCTCTCTGGGCCGGTGGCACCAAGGCCACACGGAGGAGGGTGCTGGGGCCAGGAGGGGCCTGAATACTGGATGTCCCAGGCCCAGCTCAGGCGGGGGGGTGGGGGGGTTGGCGGGGGGCAGCTGAGAAAGTGACCTACCTGTCTGATCGTAGGAGGCCCATGCCAGGTTCTCTCCGCACTGGCCGCGACTGGACTCCGGGCTGTGCTTGAGGATCCTCGTGCTGGCCAGGGCCTCCGAATACCTGCCAGAGTCCATGTACTTCCTCAGAGCGGGTGCAGCCCAGGGAACCCCAGAGTATGAGCCCTAAACTGGTGTGGCTGAGCTTCCTTCCCTGCCCCAGGCTAGTTGCACAAATCAGGAGCATCGTGCCAGCATCTCTTCTGAGCCCCCAACAGTCTCATTTCACAGAGAAGCAAACTGAGGCTCGGAGGAAAAGGACCTGCCTAGGTTAAGTGGCTCAAGGATTATTCAAGCCTGGCTGCCTCTGCCCTCCAGTCCTATGTCCGTCCGGCTACCCCAGGGCCCCGCCACGACTGCAGCCACAGCGCCACGAAAGGTCAGAGTCACCCGGGGCTCTGGGGACACTCACTGCTGGGCCTCCCGGTTGAGTTTCTTGCAGAGCTTCAGTGGGGGGACGCCGTGCTGCTGCCGGTACTCGTTGTGGGCCTTCAGGACCTCATTATTAAACTGCTTGGAAGCTGCAATAATTTCAAAATGGAGAATGTCTCAGTGCAGAGAAAAGACCCACCAAAAGCAGGATGGCAGGCTTCAGAGTGATGCCCAGCTCAACCCTCAGGCTACAGGGACCGGCCGCTGCTGCCCTTGGGCACCGGGGCCAACCGAGCAACCACGATGCCCTGCTTCATACCCCTGATGTCACCTTCCACATCTCCGCGCGTCTGCACCTCACGGGTCACCTAGGGCCTTATGGACCACATTAGGGATTCGGGTCTTTATCGGGGCAATGGGAAGCGACTGAATGGGCGCAGGGGGCTGGGCTCCTGAGATCTGTGTTTCTGAGAGATTCTGCTGGCCGCTGGGTGGAAGATGGGCCACAGGTGCACAGAAGACGCAGGGGGTTGTGGGCGGGACAGTGAGCAACGGAACCGGAACCGCTGGGAAAAAAATGTGCAGAGCCTGGATATCTCAGACTGGACCCACAGGATGTGGTGGGGACCGGGAAGAACAGGCCTGGCTGTGGTGAGGGTGACAGGGACAGGTGAAGAAGGGGAGCAGGGGGGACAGCACCGGGGAGGTGGGGTGAGGGACAGAGTGGAAAAGAATGTGGTGGTGTTGGGGAGCAGGGTGGGGTCCTCCAGGGGTGCACTGAAGGGAGAGGTAGAGCCTGGGCCCAACTGGGTCATGACCTCAGAAAGGACGAGGTGAAGGAGGCTGGATTCAGGGAGAGAAGAAGTGGGTGAAGGCAGAGCCAACAGTAGACAGAAGTCACAGCAGTTTGGATCTGAGATGGAACCCCATCCATCCCACACCTTCCATCCGTCTCCCCGCCACTCGTCCATCCATCTTCTGATTCATAATCTATTCAGCAGCAGCAGCAGCCAGCCATCCACCCATCATCCACGCATCTGTCTGTCTGCTCTCTGAGCGCCTTCTCTACTCCAGGTCCTGGATTATGTGTGAGAGGTCCAGAGACAAATGTCCTGCCCTCAGTGAGCTCGCAAACAGAAGGGAGACAGCTTTGTACACAGACACTAGCAAAGAGTATGAGAGGGCTAAGGTGAAGGTGAGCAGAGGGCAAGGGGAACTTGGAGAAAAGCAGCCTAACGTGGGCCGGGGGATGGGGAAGGTGGCCCCTTGGATTGAGGCCCCAAGGATGCCTGTACAGGAGCCAGTCAGGCTGACTGCGAAGTCACTGAGCACCAGTCTTAGGCATCTGGGAGTGCCCCTCTGTGAAATGGGGTGAGTTGGGTGGGTTACGAGTAAGAGCCATGGCGGGGAGGGCGGGGTGACACTGAGCTAGTCCCATCTGGCGGGACCCTTCCCTGAGGCTTGGCTGTGGGCAGCAAAGGAATAAAGTGGAGGATTGAAAGAAGCGCCACTCCTATCCCTGCCCCCAGCTCATTCACCGGGCTGCCTGTCCTCTCCTCTCCTCTGCTCTTTTCTTCGCCCCAGAGGCTGAGATGACCCAACAGGGAATCTTCCTCCCCTCCCTCAGCCAGATTCCCCATGTCCCCTGGGGCTTCCGATCAAATCCCACTGGGTCTCTAAGGAGAAGCAGAAGGAAGGCTTGCCCTCAGGGAGCTCTAGGCTAAATGCGGCCATGAGAGGTGAGGCAATGCCAGTGGTGGCTAGCTGCCCGAGGGGGTTCCAATGACCCGAAGAGTTAGGACCCCGGGGGCCCAGCACTGCCTTTCCGTGAGGTCTGGTCACAGCAAGGCACCGGCAGGGGGAGGCAGGGCTGAATGGCAGGATTTGGGAGGCAAACACGGGGGGGGGGGGGGGGGGGCAGACATGGGGACACTGAACAAAGGGGTGATGGTAGCTGGGCACAAGGCAGAGGCGGAGCTGCGATCTGAACTCTTCAGGTCTTTGTGGCCAAGAAAGGGGCCAACCCCTCGTTGGTATGAAAGGTAAAGATTTCAGGTTTATGGGAGGGAGGAAGAAAAGGGAAGGAAGGTACTGTTTGGAGATCTGTTGTACGACAACGTGAGTATACTTAACACTACTGAACAGTATACTCCAAAATGGTTAACATGGTAAATGTTATGTCATGCGTGGTTTTGTTTTTTTTTTTTTTTTTTTTACCACAATAATAAAAAAGATTTGGGGTTTAGCATGTTAATGTGGTATTTGGGATAACGGAGTCACAGAGGTTCTTAAAGAATCTCTCGGGTGGAAGCCATAGCAACTCAAGGGGACCAGAAGGGGTTCCTGTTGGTGATGTGCAAAGGAGTCAGCAGGGCGACTCGGCGGCCAGTAACCCACCAGCTCCCGGGCAGCGCACTGCTTGTCCTGCACGAGCCGGTGTCCAGCTGGTGTGCTTCACGCAGCCTGGCCCCGGCCTTGTCTGCAGGTGGCGACCATCTGTAGTGTGTCCAGAAGTGGTGACAAGGTGGAGATGGGGCCAGAAATGGGGGTCTTATAAAGAATGGGTACAATGCTGGGTATGTTCATCCTGCAGATCAGACTTTGGAAGACACAGTGGAGGCCTCTGATGGATTCTGGGATCCACAGGGCAAAGTCGGGGTCAATGGGTAGAAAAGGCAGGATGATAGAGTTCAGCTCAGCCTAAGAAAGATCTTTCTCTCAATCAAAGCTTTCTAAAAACTGACAACCTCACAAGGTAATGAGCTCTCCGGCACAAGCAAAGTGATTTCTCTCAAAAGGATTCAGGCACTGGAGGCCAGTCAGATGACTTTCGAGTCCCTTCAAATCCTGAGATCTCATAAGGTCCCATCAGGGTGGGGTGAGAGGAGACAACTGAATGACCACCTCAGACTTCCAAGGAGTTCTGAGCTTCTCTGAGGAGAGGGAGTGATCAAGGTAAGTGTATGTGTACGTGCAGGGGCAGGTGTGGGTGCACGCGGTCAAGGTGGCAGAGGATCCCTATCTGAGGGACAGGCTTGGCGAGGCCCACACTAATGTCCGTTCCAGCTCCTATGTCCTGGGGAGGCCACAGTGGGACACCACAGGAGGTGCAAGGGATTGAGTGGCATGGCAATGCGGACCATCAATGAATGGGGAAGGCTTCCGGGAGGAGGTAGTGAGGAGGTGGAGAGGCACAGAGAAAGCCAGGGCCACCGGGAATCTGGTGTATCCGGGGCTATGGGGAGGAAGGGGAGACAGGGGAGGAGTGGGTAGCTTAGATGAAGCTCAGTTTGTTTACAAGCAGCCCTGAGTGCCGTGCTCAGGTTGCAGGGGACCCAGTAGTGCTGGAGGTCCTGCAGTCTTTTTGGCAGAGAGGGACATATAAGGCTGCTAGAAACTAGGTCACTGCACTCCCAGAATGTGGGAAGTAAAAAGAAACAAAAGTGAAAGTTCCTGTGCCCAATCTAAGCTTGGTGCCCAGAAGCCAAAGCTAGTCACTGTCTCCAGCAGGGCCAGTTTCCTGGGCCAGGGTTTCTAGAAAGGGGTCAGGAAGACTTTTTTGTAGGGGAACCTTCTCTCCCCACCCCTGGCTGGAAGGCATGGGGGCCCCAAGGCCACATCTCCCACTGGCCCCAGAGTCCCTCCCACCTCGGAGGCCAGTCCCCGCCCAGGTGGCTCTACAGAGCAGGGCCTCCGGGAGGCAAGATACCACTTGTGACCACACCCAGCAAAAGGCACACCTCGCTCTGTAGGAAAACCCAAGAACACATCTGCACATAAAGATTAAAAGTCAAAGAAAATCTCCCCATCCCCACATCAGGCAGGGAGAGCCCTCACAGCCACCCCACAATGGGGGAGGGCAGTGATTATGTCCTTATTTTGTAGGAGGGTAAACCAAGGCTCAGAGAGGTCATACAGGCTCAGGGTGCCAGCCCAGAATGAAGAAGGTATCCTTTCTTCTGCTTGCTGACCAACTATTTCTAGGTGCCAGGCCGGTGCACGATCTTATTTACTTATCACCCTTATCACCACCTTTTGTGGGAGCCCCTGGTTTTATTTGTGTGTTTGCTTGTTTGTTTTGATGAGGAAACTGAGGCTACTTCCACAAGGGAAGTAACCTGCCCACGTTCTCACAACTGGTCCAGGGGTAGTAGGCCCACGAAGGGGGAAACCCTGTCCTTAACCCCACACCACGCCCGAGGGCCACGACACAGAGGACAGCGCATAGAAGAGACAGCAGGGTTTCCAGATCCAGGAGGAGGATCAGGTCCAGGGAGGCTGAGTCTTTAGATCCCGAGGAGGAGGAAGTATGAGGAGAAAAGAACTTTCTCAAGAGCCTCCTCCATGCCAAGCCGTTTATGAACGACCTGCCTGAGGGGCCCCAGATGAAAATCAGGGGCTTCAGGAGTAGAAGCTCCAGGGGGCAGGTGTGAGGCTTGAATTCAGAGCTTCTGGAAGGTGGAAGGAGCTGCCTGGGCATGGCTCTCTGGGGCTGAAAGAGGGTGGCAGGACTGGGCTGTCTCTGCTAGGGTAGAGGACACTGAACTGGGATGGGGGCTCTTGAAGGTCCGAACTTGGGGCCCAAGCTTCTAACTGCCAGATAGACTCAGGTCGTGCCCCTCCCCCTCTCCCTGCCCTTGGGCTGGGACAGGCTCCTCCCTCAGCGTTGAATGTCCTCTGAGGCCTCCCAGGGCCTGACTCATTTCTCTGCCCTCTCCAGAATCCCCACCAAAGAGGCCCATCAGGGGTCAGGGCAAGAATTGTGAACGAGCCCCTTCTGTCCCCTTGGCAAGAGGCTGGAAAGCGACCTAGTCCCGCGTTTGGGGCAAAGCTGGTTGTGCTAGTTTATCAGGAAGAAAAATTATAAGTTGATCAAAAAAAAAACCCACCAAAAAACAAAACAAAAAAAAGAATGAGTTCCAGATGGGTAGCTCTTGCTCTTTCAGCCTGGCTTCCAGGAAATTCAAGAGGCAAATCCCAGCTTTTACTCACTGTAGATTCTAGGACAAGTTGCTTAATCACACTCTGTGCCACATTTCTCCCATATATAAAATGGGGATCACAGTTTCTACCTCACAGGGTTGTTGTGAAAATTCAATGAATTGGTCTATGTAAATGCGTTAGAACAGTTCTGGGCCATAATGAACAGTTACTAAATGTCAACCATAATTATCATCATCACTATTGGGCAGAGATCCTTTGGCCTCTGGCCTTCGGAAAAACTGCCCTGTCAAAGCCCTTCCTAGATTAAAACAAATTTTTTTAAGTTTATTTATTTTTCTTTATTAGTTATCTCTATACCCAACAGGGGTCTTGAACTCATGACTCACAGATCAAGAGTGTGCTGGCTCCTTTGACACTGCCAGCCAGGGGTCCCGCCCCTCCCAGATTCTAGAGAAAGCGGGGCTGCTGGTATTTAAATTGGTCTTTGATGACTTCTTTCAGTACCTCTGGGCTTAGACATTTGCTGAATGAACGAGTACACAAACAAATAAATGAAAGTCCCACACTGGCACAGAGAAGGCACTAGGATGGGAGCCTTCTCATTGCAGATGAGGAAACCGTAGAACAGGAACGGCTGAACATGTGAACTGCCCAAAGTCACACAATAAGTCCACAATAAAGCCAAATGTAAGAATGTCCCTCCCTTCGCCCTCTTCCCTCCCTCAAATCTCACACACTTTCCACTTCATATACGTCTTCCTCTCCCTAATGACAAAAATGATGGTCACTGAAGAGTTGCTCAATTGCTTACTGGAACAAGGATGTCCCGGAGCATTGGGCCCAGCTGCCCCTTTGCGGGAGGACAATACTCCTTGAAGGACTGAAGGAGCCAGGGCCGGGAGAGTGCTTGCTCCGCCTACAAAGCGGCTGTCCCCGTTCCAGCCCCGCTTGTGGCCCCTTGGGCCTGCCACAGGCACTGGGCAAGTCCCTGCCTCTCTGGGCCCTGGTTCCCCATCCGTGTGAAGGAAGGATGACATCTGTGGTTTTCAAAATACCTTCAAAGCAGGAAACCCTTTCTTTGAACTACTCCCCCCCACCTTTTTTTTTTTTCAATAAAATCAACTGATGGCAATGACACAGCTGGGAGTGACCCAGCCCACACAGCCTCCCCCAGCAGAGGTGTGACAGCTCCACTTGGTAGAAAGTTCCTGGGCTAGTCGGTCCCCAAAGGCCCTCTGCTCTGACTTCCCTGGGTGCTGGGAGATGTGGGCGGAGGGACACTAAGATACTTAGCAATAATTGCAGGGTGTGTAAGTTCCCTGTGGGGCTGGCATCTCGGGTGAGAAGCATCTGGGGAGCAGGTAGAAAAGTGGTCAGTGTGTCTGAGGGGCAAGCACACAGCTGGGAAGTCAGAAACTTGGGTTCAAATCCCAGTCTGTCCACATACTGGTCAAGGTGTGAACTTGGACAAGGTGAGTCAACCTCTGTAAATCTGTAAAATTGATAATAACTGCCTTGTAGCGCTGTTACAGACGTTGGTAATGAAATACCTAGTTTCAGGTGTGGCACGTAGTAGGACCTTAATAATTGGTAATCACGATTATTAGGGGCTAGAGGCTTCTACAGAGCCCAAGGTCATTGCTTTTCTCTGCCTCCATAACACGTGCAGCAAACTGAAGGCCAGCAGGGAGACCAGGGCGAGGAGCAGGTCCTGGGAAACTCTAAGTGCTGGGCTGAGTGTCCTCTGGAATTTAAGCTGTGACGGTTGTTTGATACTTTTTCGGCAATGCCCACAACCCCAGGCAGCTCTGGAATATATCTGAGGTTAAATATTAAAAAGAGATTGGCCCCTAGGCAGTGATGAGGAAACTGAGGCCCAGAAGAGGCAGGGGCTGGCTCTTTACCCCGGTCTTTTTGGAACCACGTAAAGCCCCTGTGTGGATAGGTATCTGTGAGTGCTATCGGACGGCAGGCGCAGGTAACCTCAGGCTGGTGGCCTGGAACCTCAAGGCTGGCCCTGTGCTGAAGGCCCGTGGGGCCCAGAAAAGCCACTTTCTCTTGAAGACCCTTAGGGGGCCAGACACTACCTGGGGGCTCATGGTCTTTGGGACAGCCAAATAAAATGCATGTGGCTACGAGGGAGATACGCCTGGACCAGCATTCTGGAAGGTCCCTGGGTAGGTGGTAGGACCAGCTCTTACCTGCCTTCTGCACTGCTCTCCTCCTCTGAACTGGCCTGACTGTGCATCTCTAGTCCCACAAGGTGTCACCACCATCCCGCACCCAGACTCACAAGGCTGGCCCTTCTTCACATTCACAGTAAGTTGGTCACCAAGTCCACTTTTGGCTACTACCTCAAAAACCCTCCTCCTCCTCCTCCTCTGCAGTCCTAGATGCCTCCATCTCTCTCTCCTGAGTAACTGCAGCAACTCCCCCTGACCCCCAACTCTACCCTCCCCGTCTGGTCCACCCTGGCACAACTCTGGTCTTGCCGTGTTTAGATCAACGTCTTTCAATGGCACCCTAGGGCCCATGGGTAAAGTCCAAATCCCCAAGACTCTCCAGGAGGCTGCAAAGGTCCCCTCCGCACAGATGTCCCCCTCCCTTGAGCTCCTACCGCTCTCCACCGGCACCTGCCCTGCGGCTTGAATCACGGCTTGACTCACTTCCCACCTATCACTGGAGCCTATCCACCCTCCTCCTCAATTAGCTTTGTGATTCATTTCATGATCCAAATGAATACTCCTGAGGACAGAGGCCAGGCCCTCCACAGCAGTGGGTCTGCGGCTTAAAGAAGAAGCCAGAAACAACTGATAAAAATGTAACGTTAGAGAATTTGCGGATTTTCTCCTAAGGTACCGAGAAAGGAGTTGATTTTCAAAATGCTTTTTCACATCTGCCGCATTCTTGCCCCATCATCACCTATCATCCTGTTCTTTTACTACATGACAACTCCCTATGTCACCTTTCCATACTGGAGATCATAGGGGCCACCCTCACTGTACAGATGGGGAAACTGAAGCACAGAGAAGGAAAGAGCCTTGTTCAAGATCACACAGCAAGCGATTAGCAGAGCCAGGGCTGAAGGCCAGACCTGTCAGGGCAGAGCAGGAACAACGCCAGGGAAGGCCACTTACTCCCAGCATGGGTACCTCGTGAGTCTGGATCTTGAGAAGAGATTCAAGAAGGGACCCAGCCTCACCCACCTGAGGATGACAACCCCAGCTTCCCATTAAGCAGGACTCCTGAACTCTGCTGGACAGCTGTTCACTGAGAGCCTCCTGTGAGGCTGGGACAGACATGGCCCCTGGCCACCAGCAGTGAGGAATCTGTGGGAAACAGGTCCATGGCTGGGGTAGTGTCCCAAGCTGACTGCTGGGAGGGCTGCAACAAAGAAGACCCAGAGTGGGGCCGTCCCTCTGGGGGAATGGGGAAATCAGGGAAGGGGTCCCAGCCCCGAGTTGAGCCTAGAAAGATGGGGAGGATTTGCCACCTCAGCGAAGTGGGAGAGGCAAGGTGGTGGCGGCGAGCACTGGAAAAGGAACCCCGGGGAGGGAGCAGCGTGCCTAACAGCCTCCTAACAGCTGAACGTAGGGGAGTTAACGGGTGACGACCAACTCTCAGGGGGTTCCAAGCCCCGCGGAAGAGTGTGTACTCTCTCACCTGTGGACAGTGGGATGGAAAGCGTTAGGGAGCGACAGGACAGATCTGCATTTTAGAAAGTTCACCCCGACAGCCACAGTGATGAGGATGCGCAGCCACAGGTCCGACTAAGGGGGAAGCGCGAGTGTATATGCACGAGTGGAGCCAGACAGAGCCTGGCACAGAGCCTGGCACCGAGGGGGCCCTCAGGGGAGGAGGGACAACGACAGGAGAAAAGGATGCTCAGAGCTGTCCTGAGGGTTGGTTGGGGCGAGCTGTTTTGCAGCCAGAGATGCTGTCATAGTTGGGAGGCTTTTGCCGATTCTAACTCTGCTCCAGAAACAAAGCAAAGCCACGCCTTGGCCGGACGCTGAGCGCTAATCCCCAGCGCCTGGAAGCCCTCCCTGACGCAATCTCTGGCTCGCAGACAGGGGGACCCTCCCTCGGTCTCTCCTTCCCTCCCTCTCTCGCGGTGGCCCGAAGGCCACCCCGGCTTCCTGGCTGCCCCGGAAACCGCCGGCGCCGAGCCCGCGGGCGCTTCGCCCCGCACGCCGCCCCATCCCGCAGCCGGGGGTCTCGCGGCGCAGCCGGAGCCCCGGTCCCGCGTGGCCGCGGCGGTCCCGCTCCCCGGGGAACCAGCCCGCCGCGGGGGACGGTGAAGGCGGGGATCCCCGAGCCGAGGCTCGCGAGCCGTCCCCGCAGCCCGCCCGGCCGGCCCGCGGGCTCACCTGACTTGCCCATGGCCCGCTCGGCGCGCTCCCCGGCTCCAGCTGCCGCTGCGCTGCGCTGCGCTCTCTCGCCCTCCCCGCGCCGCTGGAGAGCCTCGGAGGTGGCCCGGCGGCCGCAGCCCCTCCCCCGGCGCCGCCCGGCCCCCGCCTTATAAGGCAGCGACAGCTGCAGGCGGAGGAGCCCGGGGCCACCCCGCCGGCTGCCCGGAGGAGGAGGCTCCGCGGGCCCCCCACTCCGCGAGCCTCCCCGCCCGGCTTCAGAGAACTCTTGTAGCCAAGGGACCCCAGCGGCCGTCCAGGGCTCTCCAGGTGCGGCCTGGGAGCCCGGGACCTCCCGGATCTCTCAGCCCCGAGCTGCCCCTCTCGGGACGCGGAACGGGGGTAGGGCAACCGCTAAGGCGCTTTGAGGACCGTGGTGCTCACTGTCGCGCATCACCAGGGGTTCGGGGCTCTCCCCACCTCGGCCTGGCCACCAGAGACACTTCAGGCTCCGGGTGCGCCGCCTTTCCCTCCCCAGCGACACTGGGCTTCCCAGGACATGGCCTCTGGTGCGAGTCCGAGTTGGAGTTCCGGCACGCACCCCGTAACGCCCTGCGTCGACCCTCCCGGGGAGGCTGCCGCTGCCCTGCTCTGACCGGTGGGCCTGTCCCTCATTCCTATCAAACCAAGCCGAATCCCCCAGCCCTGAAGTCTGGCTCCAGACTTGTCTCTTCAAATCCTTAACTTCATCCCATGCTCCAGTCAAACTAAACTTTATATTCCCCAAACACGTAGGAGACTTCTTACCTCCTTGTTTTTGCTGGTGCTGGCTCATCTCTGCCCATTCAAGTCCTACTCATCCCTCAGGGCCTTTGGGTCCTTGTAACCTCCTTTCTTGACCTTGGGGGCAGTGGTCAGTACACACCTGGCACTGGGGAGACAGGGTCTCAGTCACGGCCCCACCCCTGTGTGAGTAGAGGACTTGCATGAAGACACAGCCTGAGTCACCTGCGTGACTCCCCAGAGTAACTCCTAATTAAAGGAAGCTAAATTTAAGTAGGACCTTTCAATAAATGGGCACTGGAGTGAACTGATTTGCTGATTTGCAATACCAAGGGCTTCAAATGTCCAGTAGGGCAAGGGTCCTCTCTACTCCCTCCCCCTGTGTCAGGCTTTCAAACAGTGGTGGAGGGTTAGAAAGAGTGGCCCACCCTGACTCAAAGGGACTTTTGGTACTAGGCGGAGATCCAACCTTTTATGTCCAATGCCCTGTCCCATGTTGCCTACGTCCCCCTTGAAATGACCAAATGAACCCAGTAGGAAGAATTCCATATCACCTCTAGAATCTGGAGAAAAGCGTCTCCATCTTAACCAAAAGTTCAAGGCCAGGAGTGGAGATAGCTGAGCACAGTGGAGCCACTCACTGCCTGTTGAGGGGGACCACCAAGTTTCACTCCCATTTCCTTGTATGGAGATGAGGGTGGTCTTGGGGTGGGGGTGGGGCAGAGGACAAAATCCCAACTTAGCGGCGTCTTTGGAGTCTGTGTGGGATGGGACGTTGTGGACTGTAGAGCCGGCCTTAGCAGCAGGCACGTGGAAGGGCAAGTGTGCCGAGTGGGGTCAGGGCAGTGCCAAAGTTGCCCCCTTCCAAGGGCTGGAGGGGGAGCCACTGCCCAGCTGGTTCCAGTGGGTACTTAGGCAACAGAGACAGAGCAATGGCAACAAAGGTCAGACACAAGAAATGCTTGACCCAAGCTAGGACTTCTTTTCTGTCTTATGTCCTATTTAAGAACTCCTTACCTATTCCAAGATCATGAAATGTTTCTGTTTTCTTCTAGAAGTTTTAAAGTTTTAGCTCTTAAATTTAGTTTTAGCTCTTACCTTCATTCTAATTAGGGTGTGTAGTATGAAGTCAGGATTATAACTCTCTCCTTATCTGGCATATGAATCCCCACTTGATCCAGCATCATTTCTTAGAAAGATCTTTCTTTCCCAATTGGCCATATATATGTGGGCCCTCTATTCTGTTCCAGTGATCTATACACGTAGTTTTACATTAACACCACACTGTCTAGTTTGCTGCAGCCTTATAATAAATTTTGAAATCAAGTAGTGTAAATCCTCTCTTTCTTTTTCTTTTCAAAGTTGTTTTGTTCATTTTAAGTTTTTTGCATTTCCATACAGATGTTAGAATCAGCTCATCAATTACTGTAAAACAAACAAAAAACTTGCTGGGATTTTGATTGGGATTGCCATGAATACACAGATAAACTGACCCCTTAAGAAAATTGAGTTGCTGGTCCATCACCATGGTGTAACTTTCTGTTTATTTATATCCTCTTTAAGCTCTCTCAGTATGTTTTGTGGGGTGTTGCTCTGTATTTAGTTTTCTCTTCTTGTAATGTCTTTTTCAGATTTGGGGATCAACACTGGCCTTATTAAACACTGGAAAGGGTTCTCTCTACTATTTTTTGGAAGAGTTTGTATAGAATTAGTATATTTCTTTCTTAAGTATTTGCTACACATCATCGGTGAAGCCATCTAGGCATGGAGGTGTTTTTCTTTTGGGGGGGAGGAAAGGTTTTAAATCACAAATTCAGCTTTGTTAATACATATAAAATCATCCAAATTGCCCTTTTCTTCTTGAGTGAGCTTTGGTGACTCGTACCTTTTAAGAATTTGTGTATTTTATTCACCTAAGTAGTGGAATTTATATGCCTAAAGTTGCCAATATTGTTATCCTTTGACTGAATGATGTCTGATAGTGACCCTTTATCATTTCTGATATTTGTAATTGGTGTCTTCTAAAGGCTTATCAATGCAGTTGAAATTCATTATTTGTGGATTCTGTATTTATGAATTCACCTACTTGCTAAGATTTTTTTGTAACCCTCAAATCAATACCTGCAACACTTTCAGATGTTGGAAAACACGCACAGACACTGAAAAGAAATTGAGGTGCCCAACACACAAGTTCCCAGCTAAGGTCGAGAGGAGTCGCCATGAGATGGCTCTCACACTGTAAACAAATGCCCTTTTCGTCGTCTATTTAATGCCAGATCTGGGGCATTTTTGTCGTTTTTGTTGGTGGTTTTGCTGTTTAAAATGGTCCCCACGAGCAGTGCTGAAGCGTTGTTTAAATGCAAGAAGGCTGTGGTGTGCCTTATGGGGAATATGTATGCGTTAGATAAAGTTTGTTTGGGCCTGAGTTAGAGTGCCGTGGGCCATGAGTCCCATGTTCATGAATCAACAATATAGATTAAATTAGGTGTCTTTAAAGAGAGACACACATAAAACCAGGCTATTACTGATCTGCTGACAAAATGTTGTGGCCAGAGGCTGGCGCAACCTAACCCTGTATTCTCCCTAGCAGCAGTGGCTCAGTGTTCTCTAATTCAGTGTCCCCCACAACTTTATAGAACATAACTCCTGCAAATAATGAGAAGCAATTGTACTATTGATCTCAACAATCCAGCTTCTTGTTTCATTGATTTTCTCTATTGTTTTTCCATTTACTATTTCATTGATTTTTATGTTTATTACTTTTTTTTCCTGCTTACACTGGGTTTAATTTGCTCTTCTTTTTCCAGTTTTTAAAGGTAGAAGCTCAGGTCATTCACTGTAAGCCTTTCTTCCTTTCTAGCATAAGCATTTAGTGCTATTAATTTCCCTCAAAGACTGTTTTTAGCTGCTTGTCACTAAATTTGATATGTTGTGTTTTCATTTTTATTCAGCTCAAAATAATTTCTAATTTCCCTTGTGATGTATTCTCTCTTGACTTATAGTTTATTTTAAGTGTTATTTGCTTTCCAAATATCTGGGAAAGTTCCAGATATCTTTCTGTTATTGATTCTCACTTTAGTTCTGTGTGGACAGAGAATATACTTTGTATGACTTCAATCCTTTCATACGTTTACTGAGAATTGTTTTATGGCCCCGAATGTGACTTTATCTTAGTAAACATTCTATGTATATATCTCCTGATATTATAACCAGTTCTGCTTTGTGTACTTTGAACCTTTTTATTTGAAGCATAAACATTGGTAATTCTTATATCATTTTGATAAATTAGCTTACTATTCTGAAAGGACTCTATCTCTGGTAACAATGCTTCCTGTGAAATCTACTGTGTCTGATATTAATATAGTCATTATAGTTTGTTTTTTTGTTTGTTTTGTTTTGTTTTTTAGCTTTCTTTTCATTAGTATTAGTAGGTTTATCTAATTTCAACCCTTTAACTTTTTTCCAGCAGCTTGGGAGACTACTGTTCCCATAGAAGAATGCCATTTGCCTTTATGTTTCTTTATGTAGTTTTAGTGTCATAACTTGATTTTGATGTATTTTGAAGGTTATATGTATTGAGTGGTATAGAAATATAGAAAACAAAAATGTGTACAAATATGCAGAAATGTATACTTTTTTGCTTTACTGCAACATTGTTCACACTAAGCCCCTTGCAACTGAATGCTCTGTAAATATAAAAATGCAGACTTCGTGTGAATGATGTGTGGCCTTGGATAAGTTCCTTGACTCATTTTTCTCCTCTGTAAAATGGGGATAGTAATAGTACCTCCCTTATACAATGGTTGTGAAGATAAATGAGCTAACACATGGGAAGTACGTAGAACAGTTCTTTTAAAAAAATAATTATTGGTGCGCCTGGGTGGCTCAGTCGGCTAAGCGTCCGACTTCGGCTCAGGTCATGATCTCGCAGTCCGTGAGTTCGAGCCCCGCGTCGGGCTCAGTGCTGACAGCTCAGAGCCTGGAGCCTGCTTCTGATTCTGTGTCTCCTCTCTCTGCCCCTCCCCCATTCATGCTCTGTCTCTCTCTGTCTCAAAAGTAAATAAACGTTAAAAAATAAAAAATAAATAAATAATTATTAATTTTGGTCTAGTGCAAGCAGGAAGGAGCACAGAGGATCTGAGGTGGGCTCTGTGCTGGCAGGCTGACAGCAGTGACCCTGATGTGGGACTCGAACTCAAGAACTGTGGGATCGTAACCTGAGCTGAAGTTGGATGCTCAACCAACTGAGCCACCGGGGTGCCCTCTCAGAACAGTTCTTGACATGGAGTAAGTGCTATGCAAGTGTTTACGACCACTCCACGCTTTAACTTCTAACTGATCTGTTTCATTACATTACAAATGAGCAGCTGTAGTTGACAAGATGTAGTTGGGTCCTTCCTTTTATCCAGTCTGGCAATATCTTGTCTTTTAATTTGCGATAAGACCATATAAACTTGATAACTTTATTTTCAAATTTCTAGGGAACCAATACCAATACCCCAGTATTAGTCTTTAAAGCAAACCATGATAAATTCCTGAGAGTCGAACCATTTAGTCACATTTTCTGGGCACAACGTAATGAAACTAAAACTTAGTAACAGAAGGTTGACTGACAAATTCTGAACCATTTATAAATTTTTTAAAATCCCTCCACTGAAAGGCAAAATCAAAGCGGATGTTCAGAGACGAATGACAATTAGAATACGAACTGGAATGTTTAAGCGCGTGGAGCATGGGCCTGAAGCCATGTGTACCTCACCCGAGTTCTGGCTCTGCTGCTGCCCGCTCTCTGTGACTCTCATCCAGGTGTTGATACGAAGATAGCAATACCTATCTTGGAGGATTTTTTTCTGACTAAATAGATGACACTTAGCACTCTTTAAATGTCACTGATGTGTGTGTGTGTGTGTGTGTGTGTGAGAGACATTTCCCAGTCATAGTTTAGATATGTGAAAAGGGAACTCTGTTTCTCTGTCTGGATCCAGCCCCAATTCTACTGATGGTAGAAAACTTAAACTTGAGCACTGAGGGAAACTCAGTCACTTCTTACTTTAGTCTCTTGGGGATTAATACTCAAGCAATCCACACTCTTTCCTGGCTCTCTCCACATCTCTGGGTCAACTTCTCCAGACTCGGATTCCTGGGCAGGAACATCTGTTTGGCGGAGCTGGGACCACATGCTTTGGGAAGGAGAACAAAGGATGAATGTCTACCCTCCTGCAGCTTCAATAGTTAGTTAGGTGCAAGATCTTTTACACGCCAATAGAGATTTCTCCACACGCCGAGCGGCCCAAACCCAGCAAATGTGGATAAGATCTCCCTTTTCAGAAAGAGGAATTTTGTTTCTGTCCTAAATACTGTTTCCCCAGAATGTGCTGCGTCCCATGACTCAGTCCTTCTCAGTCGAAGCTCTTATATTGTTATAAACTCTTCCCCAAACTATAGTTTAAGATTCACACTATGCGTTAAGCCCTTCAGGTTTTGGCTCCATTCTGCAGAGGTTTTTAGAACAAATAATTCACTGTAATAGCTCAATGAGTAGAAAGCCAGGGCAGCTAGAAATTTAATACCTTGGCAGAAAATCTCATTTTATCCTCTTACGCTGTCCTTATTATCGTTGTTAGAAAATATATGGGATGCAGCCAAAGCTGTACTTAGAGAAAAATACACAGTATAATAAATATGAGCACCAACTTTAAGTTAGACCAGGGTTCAAAATATCCCTGCTCTGCTGCTTACCATCCATGTGACCTTGCAGAAATTCTTTAACTATCAAGGCTTAGTTGCATAATGGTGTCAATAATATTACAGTTTATCCCTGAACAACATGGTGGTTAGGGGCACTGACTACCCCCATGCAGCCAAAAATCTGCGTATAACTTTTTACTCTCCAAAAACTTAACTACTGTTGACCAGAAGTCTTACCAATAGCTTAAAACAGTCGATTAACACACAGTTTGTATGTTGTGTATTATATACTGTATTCTTACAATAAAGCAAGCTAGAGAAAATAAAATGTTATTGAGAAAATCGTAAAGAAAAACATTTACAGTACTGTACCCTATTTATTGAAAAAAAAATCCATGTAAAAGCGAACCCACTCAGTTCAAACCTGTGTTGTTCAAGGTAAACTGTATTTGCTTCATAAAGAGGTTGTGAGAATTGCATGAGATAATTCCTTTAAAGTACTTAATACTATGCCTGTGTGATAGGAATTCTTGGATAAACTTGAGAAAGTGGTCCAAGAGACTTTTTGGTCATTCTTGGCCACTTGTCACATGACCATTCTTCCAGTGGAAACTTTCAGTAGAAGAGTGTGATACACAAGGCTCAAGCTGTTTTGGTTCCATGAGGTAATAGATGTAAGATACAGAGGCGCTTGGGTGGTTCAGTTGGTTCAACGTCCGACTTTGGCTCAGGTCATGATCTCACGGTTCGTGAGTTTGAGTCCCACACCAGGCTCTCTGCTGTTGGCACAGAGACCGCTTTGGATTCTCTGTACCCCTCCCTCTCTGCCCCTCCCCCATTGGTTCTCTCTCTCTCTCTCAAAGTAAGTAAGCTTCAAAAATAGAGGTAAGATACAACTGAGTGTGGAGTGTTTTCTTAGATTTTACATTTTGCTGATTTGCAGTGTAGTATTCCTGACAACACATAGGCCAAGTTTATCTCTCAGTGCTCCAAATGAGAACAATAAGCTGTAGTTAGATGATGTCACCATCAATCTTGGATAAGCAACTGGAAGGTAGGAAGGTAGAAGGGAAGGAAGTCGTTGCCACATCAGATCCATAGAGCTAAACTGCAGATGAGCCTCTGATTGTCCTCCCTTCCTAAGAGAGGGAGCTCTTCTGAAAACCGGTAAGGAGAGAAGCTTCACCATCAAAGGGCTGAGGAAAATGTATAGTGACTTACTTAATCCTTTGATTTGAAAATAAAGGGACTATAATGAAAATCCCTTATTGTTGACATTTGTATTGTTACAGACCTGGTGCTTGTGTCCCTCTAAAATTCAAGTGTTGAGGGGCGCCTGGGTGGCTCAGTCGGTTAAGCGTCCGACTTCGGCTCAGGTCACGATCTCGCGGTCCGTGAGTTCGAGTCCCGCGTCGGGCTCTGTGCTGACTGCTCAGAGCCTGGAGCCTGTTTCAGATGCTGTGTCTCCCTCTCTCTCTGACCCTCCCCCGTTCATGCTCTGTCTCTCTCTGTCTCAAAAATAAAGAAACGTTAAAAAAAAATTCAAAAAAATAAAATTCATGTGTTGAAACCTAATCCCCAATGTGATGGTATTTGGAGGTGGGCCTTTGAGTGGTGATTAAATCATGGGGGTGGAGTCCTCACAAATGGGACCAGTGCCTTTATTTATTTATTTATTTATTTATTATAAATAAGAAAAAGAGAATTGAAAATACATCCTAGAGCTGGGAAACATATCAACTGGATAAAACTTTATGAAATCAAATAAAAAAAAGTCTAAAAAAGGAGAGAAAACTCAAATGTACTACATTAGTAATAAAAAAAGGGGATATAATCTTTTTTCAGAAGTGGTCAGAAAAATAATATTGTCAACCCTCCACTAGTAGTTTTTCTGAATTGGGCAATTTTCTAGGAAAATACAAATTACTAAGATATATTTAAAAAAGAAAAAAATCTGGGGCACCTGGGTGGCTCAGTTCATAAAGCATTCTACGTCAGCTCAGGTCATGATCTCACAGTTCGTGAGATCAAGCCCTGCCTCAGGCTCTGTGCTGACAGCACAAGGCCGGCTTCAGATCCTCTGTCCCCCTCTCTCTCTGCCCCTCCCCTGTTCATGCTCTGTCAAAAATGAATAAGCATTTACATAAAAAGAGAGAGAGAGAGAGAAATCTAAATGAGCCAATAGAGCTATTTTTAAAAAGGGAAAATACCACTCCTTACCCAAACAGAGATGGACCCAAAATGGGTTTGCAGCCAAGTTCCATCAAACCTTTGAGAGAGAGATGATTGCAAGGTAGAAAACCTCCCCTGTTCATTCTAATGATTAGAATGATCTTGATTCCAAAACCTACAAAGTATAGCAAAAAAAAAAAAATCACAAAAACATAGTGCAACATCATTTATGACTGTAAGTGCCAGATTCAGCAAATTGAATCTAGTAGTGTATTATGTGAATAGTACATTATGACCAAATAAAATTTATTTCAAGGGTATAGGGATGATTTCATATTAAGAAGTATATTCACAAGTTATACTCACAAGTCAAGGAAAAAATGTAAGCAGATGCCAAATATATCTTTGATATGATTCAATATTCATTACTGAGTTAAAAAAAAAAAACTCTTATTTTTTCCTTAGCAGAATAAAGGGAAGCCCCCTGAAACAAACAGTAAAACATGTCATACCTGGGGGAGCTTCGGTGGCTGAGCTGGCTAAGCTTCCGACTTCGGCTCAGGTCATGATCTTGCAGTTCATGGGTTTGAGCCCCGCATCGGGCTCTGTGCTGACAGCTCAGAGCCTGGAGCCTGCTTTGAATTCTGTCTCCCTCTCTTTCTGCCCCTCCCCCACTCACTGTCTGTCTCTGTCTCTCTCAAAAACAAATACACGTTAAAAAAATGCCATACTTGAACATGTCACGCTTACCAGGAAAACAATGTGACATTCCCATTAAAATCAAGAACATAGCAAGGTTTCCAGCAATCACCACTGTTATTCAACTTTGTTCTGGGGGTTCTAGCCAATACCAGGGCAAGAAAAAGATGTAAGAGGTATAGATATTGGGAAAGGAAGAGAGAAGAGGGCTTCCCCTTGGAAAAACCTAAGAAAATCCATTAAATTAATCTAACATTTAAAAAATGATAGCCACGTCCAAAAAAATGTTTTTAAAGAACCGATGCACACAGCACCAGTAGCCAGTGAGACTTTATCATAGGGGCACGTTGAGAATAGCAGCGACAAAAGTACTGCATTTTAAAGCCCCCGGTATAGACGTACTTCACTAGACAGATGACCACAAGCATCTTGCTTTGAGGATGATATCCTTTCCTCCCGAGAACAGCCTGGGCTGTTTTAGCAAGAAAATGAATACTCTCACTCTTATGAGGGGTGATTACTCTCAGTGGCTGCTAAGTGGCTGGTGGGGAAGGTAAGCCGGTTCCAGAGCTCAGAGCTCAGGCCAGGGCTCACCCAACACTTCAGAGCCAGCAAACGATCCCAAGCGCTCCTGCCTGAAGGCAGCGTTTGTGTGACTAAAGAAGGTGCAGGGGGCCTGGAGGCTTTCTAGATCAGGGAGGGTGGGGAGTCTTGGAACTGGGGAGAGATGCTGGAAAATGATGCTGTGAAGGGCTGAGAGAGGAACAAGGAGGGGAGCGGCGTCAGGAAGGAAGGCATGTGCAGGGAGACACCTCCAGAGGGCTGAGCCGAGAGGCCTTCCCCATCTTGGGTGATGTGCTGGAGTGAGGGGCAGATACTGTCACATCTCCTCATCCTCTTACTTGGCGTTGTCCTGGCCTCCTGGGCTGGCACTTTTTTTTTTTTCCCTCCACTTCCTTCCCTAAATTGACTTGGCTCTGCTCTCGGTCGGGGAGGCTGAACTTACAGTTATGGCGACAGGCTTCCTTATCTTCAGGTTTCTGACTGGGTTCAGCAATGGTAGGAAATGGACGGACGGGCGCAGGAAATGGCGGTCCATGCAGCGCTCTCCTTGTGTTCTGGTAACCACCCCGCTGCTTTGGGCTTCGGGGCCCTAGGGGCCCCATATTCTAGCTCACGCCTGTACTCTCCCTCTGGTTTCTTACACTCTGCTCACACCTTTGTGAATAGTCCCCTTATCAAGCCTTCGTTAAATTATCCTAATGGGGGGTGGGGGGCACCTGTTTTCCTGCTGGGCCGGGATCAGCATGAAATCTTACCTGCTGGCTCAGGAAAGCAACTACTCACATCTCCAGCAGAGCTCAGTGCCAGATTGGTAGGGGGAAGACAGGTGAGGTGGTACTCAGGTAGAGGGTAGCATGTCACCTGATTACCTGGTGGGGTTCTGGCCAAGATGGGGCTTCCATCTGGCAGGAACGTGCCAACCAGCAGAGATAGTAGAAACGCCCCAAGTATGAAACCATGGTCTTGAACTTCTCCTCACAGCCTTGTGGGGTAACCACCTCTGCCCCCATGTGGACAGAAGAAGGATCCTGCCGTAATTAGATACAGAGAGATCTTGGTACAGAGAAAACTCTAGAAGGAATCTGCACTCGCTGGTAAAAGCAGGGAGAGGAAGGTGCATTGTGGGTAACTTTGTTTATATTTCCAGGTACCTTGGGGGAATGCATGTTATTTTTTATAATGAGAAAACAATACTGCGAACTTCACTTTGGAAAAATGAAAGTGTTTGGAGCTGGGGGCAGGGGTGTCATCATGCTTCCCCACGTGAAGGCTTCCTGCCTTACCCTTGCCCCCCACCAGCCTGACTTCCTGAGAACCTAACTAGACCTTAGACTTCGCAAGTGGTGTCTATGTGCACCATTTTGCTGTGGGCCAGTGAGAGAACAAGGTGAAAAGCACTGTATAAACTATCATTCAAAGTGCTGGACAGGGGTGCCCGGGTGGCTCAGTCTGTTGAGTGTCCAACTCTTGATTTCAGCTCAGGTCATGATCTCACGGTCGGGCAGATGGAGCCCCGTGCTCTATGCTGACAGTGGGGAGCCTGCTTGGGATTCTCTCTCTCCCTCTCTCTCTGCCCCTCCCCTCAAACTAAATAAATAAACGTTAAAAAAGAAAGTGCTGGAGAGCTGTATCAGTCACTCTTATGATTCCCGTTGCTCCTTGGACTCGTCTATCAGACACCAGCTAGTGTGCTCGCCTTGTCGGTCTGACCTGACACTGAACTTAGCTCACTCTGCCCATCCCCTGGTGTCCACCCTCATGGCGTTCTCCCACATGGCTGGCTCCATCTCTGAGCAGCACAAATCCTGCCCTGTTGCCTGTGTCAGGGAAGGCCCAGACCTGGCCTCGGGCCTTGGCTTTGCCCTGACTTGCTGTGTGACCCTGGGCTAGTACTTCTGCTCTCTGGGCCTATTTCCCTGTATGTACAAAGTGGAAATCTACCCCCCAGCTTCAAGATTGCTGGACTGGGGAAAGGAATTTCCCTAGGAATGATGCCTCTGCTGTCCCTTCCCCTCAGCTGGCAGAGCTCACAACTCAGGCCTCTTCCACAGCCGGGAGAGAGGGGGAGGAGAGTATCCTGGAGCAGGGCCTCCGGTCCCTTTGGGAAATGGAGTGCCCCCTGTGGGGTGTGTGGGTTTGACTCCCACCAGTCCAGGGCTGAGGGAAAATCATCAATTCACATGAAGGAAAATAAAATGTCTTCTATGGATTTTG